>NC_050602.1:17937500-18274375 GCF_013368585.1 Megalops cyprinoides | reverse complement strand
GAGGATCCTTTCTTATCTCCCTGATCCCTGAGTCTGTCATTACTCTTATTAGTGTTTAGTCGTAGCACACAAATGCACCAGTAACCCCTCACCCCAGCTCAGCTGTAACCTGTAGCATTCATACAGGCTCACCCCCAGAGAAGCTCCAGTGCCCCATAAACCTAAACCTCATTCCAGCTTGCAGTCTGGTGGAAGAAACGAGTAAATCAACACTCAAACACCACTGGGCCGGATTTGTGGTTTGCCTTGCCTTGTATTAAGGTCACACAGGTTGAGGGCTAAATTATTAATTTGCCTCCATTCATACATTGCACAAACACTAATTCATTCAAGAGCTTGAGGGCCTTCTAGCTGACAAATACACCAAGCAGAGGAATCTTCTCAGGTGTACTAGTCACCGGTGTCACTAGCACATAAAAGATGAGAACAGGATATCACAGCAGTGAGCTCCCATGCCATTGGTGCAGAGAGCTCAAGCTCTCGTGTCATTACTGCCTACGGCTTAAATTCTCTTCATGGGAACCCAGAGCTGCTACCCCCTTCTCTCGGACCTCCACAAGCAGATTGCTGGAAAAATAACTTCTTCTGTAAAGCAAAGGCATGTGCATTGCTTTACTGGAAACAACAGATTTATGACTGGAACCATGCCGTTTTACTCCGCCAATTAACAGGGCTGAGATGTCTCTTTGCCTGATAGGTGTGATCTGTACAACATGTAGAAAGTTAGACTCTGTAAATCACCGGGGATACACATGAATCTTATGTCAACTTTAGTCTGCCTTAATTTATTTGTTGGAGCTGTCTTTAAAGAATTCTAGTAAATCAATCAAAAATGCTATCATTCTAATTAATGGTTTATTTTTATTTTGATAGCATCAAAATTCCATCTGGATGTTCTTCAGGGGAAACTGCATACGTACATACATACATGTATATTCCCTCGATTTGGTAACGCTTTCTGCCGACATATGAAAACATCGCAAGTTCCACTCTGTAGAGGAGAAACCCAAGGATCTCAATGAAAAGCCCGATGAGAGATCATCAGCAAAGTAGAAACAATTGTGCAAGTGTAACGGATCTTCCAATCCATGAAAAATGATTTTTTTGCCTGCTGACAATTTGAGAAGTGAGATCTAGTGGAGACTTTTAGTTTTTTATTGCCTTTTTAGTTTACTTTTTGGTGATGATGTCATCAGCACCCCCCCGGGGTCACGCACAGCTTGTACAAGCACCAGAAAAGTGAAACCTTGCACATAGCACTCCTCCCACACTGTGTACACCTGTACAGCCACACTGGAGTAAAGGTGGAGGACAGGTATGAAAAATTTGAATTACTGTAAAAACCAGGGGCTCATTATTGAATTTGTCCATGAGAAAAATGCTTTTGTTCCCGGTCACACACTGCGAGTGTTATGCGGGTCAAAGTTGCAGCACGGTGCATCAGGTTGCCACGGTTACCCGCCCACGCGGTCGCGTCGAATCACGGTTTGAATGCGGACAGTTCGGGCGAGGGTCAGTAATTGCGCTACCTATTCTTAAGGCAGCGGTTTAACCGGCAATGCGGTGCGATTGGGCCCAGCGTGCGGACCACAGGTTTCCCGTCAGTCCAGCGGAGACATTTAAATTACCACTGGATGAATTGAGAGAACGAAATGTGAGAGAAAGTTTCTAAAGGAATTAGGTTTATTCCCTGGGTAATTTTAAAGTTAGTTCCAGCAGTAGAACAAGGAGGAGGGGGGTTATTAATGGAAACTGGGAAAATGGATTCTAGACTAATAAAGCATTTTTTTTTTCCTTCAGATAAGTAGGTAAAGCTTTGAACACTTTTCACGGCCAAACAGATATGTGTTTTAGGAAGGCTTCGTGTCATCTGGTGTTCAGCTTCAAAAGGGGGCCACCCACAAAGATATGCCTAATAATATCGACATAAATCTGTGCATGTTAATATCCTCAATTTTTACAAAATACAAAAAATGTAGGTTACTAATCTCTTCTTTATCAATGCTCTTTTTTTAACACTAATTATCTAAGATTCTTTTGTCATTCATAAAAAATGTAATGAACTCGACCAAAGACAAAGAGTATTTGTTTTTAAACAAAGGTGAACTTCTACTTTCGCTCCAGTCAAATAGAAGGTTGGTTTCGGAAATACCTTTACCCCTTGGTTACTGTGTTTTTGAAATTAAATAACTACCCACTACCATACTCAAACCTTTCATTACATTACGTTATTGTCATTTAGCAGAAGCTGTTATCCAGAGTGACTTACATACAGTATTTTACAATTTTACCCATTTATACAGCTGGATATTTACTGAGGCAACTGTGGGTTAAGTACCTTGCCAAAGGATATAACAGCAGCGCCCTAGCAGGAAAAAAAAAAACAGCAACCTTTTGGTTACGAGCCCTGCTCCTTACCACTAAACCACACTGCTGTCCCTTTCAGTGAGCATCCATCTTGTGCATAGGGGTCAACACAAGTGTCTTTAATAAATCAGCTGTAGTACCCTATGACAGTGCTTGGGAAAAGAAATGCCGTGCAAAATGCCCAGTAGAATCTGGCCTTTGTCACTGCAGAATACATGCTGTCTGCCACACTTTGAGGCAGTACAGCTGGAAGAACAGACACGGTGATCCCTGGAAATGCAAGGGGCCGCCACAGGGACACCGAAAGCAGCTACCGTCTGTGAGGAAGAAACATTCAGCTGGGCGCTGTGCAATTTTAAGGGTGACGCACGCTACAAGAGGCAGCAAATAAACAAACGAAATGAACTGGCATGCCATACGCGCAACACAGACGCGGTGCCTTCCAGGTGGTTCCCTCGACACTCGGAGCCAGCGCCAGCTTTAATCGCGCGCCACGCGCGCCCCGGCGCTGTGCAGAGCATTCATACTGCAGAGGATCAATGCCTGCTGTGCCTAGCTGACAGCCCACATCTGCAGCGTGCGGAACAGTGATTGATCAACCTGCCAAGGTTAATAGCCCCACAGATCGATACAGCCCGTCCAGGAACAGGGCGCTGTTTAAAAAAAAAAAAAAAAACGTATGGGCGAAGACAGGAAGGGGGCGTCTGGGTGCAGAAAACGGGGGCCGTCGCCGACGAGCGCGGCTCTGACAGGCAGCTTGTGGCACTGGTGGAGCTGGGAGCCAGTCCCAGCTGGAACACTGCAGCCGCAAACCCCAAACAAGGTCATTCCAATCAACCGCTCCAGTAGAACCCGGGCTGTACGGACGGGGTGCTGAATATGACGATGTGAAATTATGGGCATGTAACTCTCGCTGTTTTATGGCCATCTGCTGAACAAATGAATAATGGAATAAAATCTTCCTCTGATCAAATCTGGCCTCTGAAGGCACTCACACTTGGACCTACCATGAAATGACAACCGTCACATTGGTCACAAAATCATTTACAAGCTGCGAGGGGTTCGAGTTACAAATTGATCACGGTCCATACATAACGCCCTGATATCAAATTTACGCTTTTTTGTTTTGGTAAAACTACCCCTGTGTTATTCGATTACTCAGGCTTAATGCTGATGTTGGAACCTTCCGGAAAGATCACCAGTGAAAGAACCACAGAGGTCATCTGAGATGAGCTTGGACAGATTAAGGGCTCAGCGCTGCACGCTTGGCAAAATGAATCCTGGGATAGTGGAAGTGACGTGGGCGTGCCAATAGGTGTCAGCCTTCCCTCTGGGTTTGCCATGGCCAAATCACAGACCCACTTTAGTGAGAGAGGACACGGGTACAGCCTCCGCCTCTCTCACTCTGTTTGAGTGACACTGTTGGACGAATGTGGGGAGCCACTCAAATTCTGCTCAGAAGTCTCCATGGTGACCAACTAACACTCATAAAGCATCACCACCATCTTAAATGTACAACCTGCATATTCTTAGCTGATAGGAAAATTCACTGACAGTCAAAATCATAATAACTGATTTCAGTATTGTATAGTTTGACTCATTCATGAAAAATCAGGAGGTCATTTTCAATGTTTTATGAATGAGGCCTACTGTCTCAGTTTCCCCAGTGAGAAAGCTGTCTCAGGAGATGATGCATCATTGCTGGTGCTTATGTAAACCTGCTGTAAAAATGTTGTCAAGCTCAGCCCACCTCAGCAAAAACAACAGTAAATTTAGTAGAATGTGTTTGAATGGCTTGCTTTTTAAGGTATCAGACTGTGTTGTCTGCTGAGTTCTGGCTTCTCACCATCTGCCAATCACCTGACTTATATTGATTAAAGCAACTTGGGTGCGGGTCAACTGGTGTGAGGGTCAAAGGTCACAGAGCTGCCTCACCTGTACATCGAAGGACATGTCAACAGGGGGAGGGGGCGCAGGGAAGGCCCCAGGGGGTGATGGGAGTCCGCTTGGGTTGTCTACAGGGGGCGGCGGAGGCGGGAAGTCACCTGTGCAGCACAGAAAACAGAGAAAGGTACACTCAATCATACTGCAAACCAAGTGCATGCTGGGTAATCCGTTAACCATTTAATAAAACCTCACTCATCATTACAACAGGGCTTACATTCCAAGACAAATCAAGCAAAAAGTCCCAAAGAAAGACACCGCATTCCCACGGTAACTAGAAAAAATCCACGTGTATTTAGGAAAATATTTTTATTATCACAATTTTTCTGAAGAGGAGAAACAGCACATGTGCATTTTGTCAGCACCATTTTCACAGGTGTATCAACAGGTAACGCCTACAAAGAAACAGCAGACAGTTTATTCAGGTGCGTTCATGCACTTAGTTCTGCTGCGGACTACTCAACGTGTCTAAATGGAACTGACAACCGATTAATCTGTCTGAGGTGATTTGCAAAGTACACCAGAAAAGGCTTAATTTCTGCATTATATGCAGTCGGATGGGTTACATACAGTATGCGCCACCATGACAAGTCCATGAGCAGACTGTCAGTGATAACCGTGCGATTTGTTCAGCACACCATCTGTAATTTCAAGTAACCATGTGGTTCTTCAGTGCAAGTGGCAATCGGGTTTGACTCGTAGTGTAGGCTGAGTACTGAGGGTAAAGGTCCATTTTGGGGTTCTGCTGACCCACTAATCCATGAAGCTCAGACCCATCTGATGGAATCCGCCTAGCTGGACTTTGACTCGACTTCACCAACGTGACCCAGATATTCAATAATTTGTCCATGTTCTTTAAAGCACCCTACCAAACATCAACTCAACAAATTAGGGTCTTCTTGAGATGTAATGGGAATTTGTGCCGATGTAAAGACTGATGAATCCAGCACAGATTTACTTTCTTTTGCTTTTAATCTCCTTTTCATTAAAATGTAATTGATGTCATCAATGTAGTTTGTCTGTGGCCTCTTACCAAATTAATTTAGCAAATCTTTCTTGAGTCTTGAGGGATGAGTAAAGACCGTGTAAAGCGCTATTTCTAAGAACACTAAGTAGGCCGGATCCTCCAGCGGTCCCCAACCTCTCAGACACACGCATGAAAGAAACGCTTACATAATGACCCTGTGACCTCAAACACAACATGTAGGAGTTATGGCCGTACTGAAATACAGAAATGTAGTCCTGTGTTTCGAGGTCAAGCTGTCCTTTTCCCCCCTCTCCTGTAATTAAAGTCACATGTAAGCTGCTGCTTAGACATATTTAATACATCAAGTTCCACGTGAGACGCTTTTTGGATTCAAAGTTATCTTGGGTGTTTTTTTTTTCCTTTTGGCAACAAGAAAGTGTTACTTATTTCAAAGACACATTTCAAATAAAAATCCTACTGTAAGGCAGGAGACTAGGTCACGCTGTCGTCTTCTGGTCTACTGTGCTTCTATGAGAAAATACAACGCAGGGAAAGTAATCGGTTGGCTGAACCAGGCAGAGATATGAGCCACTGACTTGGTGAGTTGTTATTGTACATCTAATTAAACACATTCTCCAGGGTTCGTTTTTTAAATACTCAATTAAAAAAAAAACTTTAATTAAATGTCAAGTTAGATATAGATGCCAAATGATAACTGTGCATTAAAAAACACTTACAATATTTTAGGGAATGCCCTGTGGTGGCCTTTCAGTAAGCTTAACGCATTGCACAAAGCTGGGCTGGGGAGAGGGGTGTATAAGGGCAGGGAAGTGGGCTTTAATGGCAGCAAAATGGGGCGAAATGGCAGAAGAGTGGGGTGTGAGGGTCAGGGATTGGGACATGAGGACAGGTGAGTGGGGTGAAAGGGTAACGGAGGAGGGCACTGAGGCAGGAGGGTGGGGTGAGAAGACAGGAGCGTGGGGCGTGAAAACAGTAGAGTGCAGTGTTAGGAAAGCCCTTGACTGCACATAAGTCCACACCGTAAGCGTGACCTGCGCAGAAAAACCCTGCAACTCGTACTGAAACTGAGTCAGTCCTCTACCACTCCAGAGCGGCGCGTTCAGCTCCGAGCCTCGCGGGCTTTCAGACTGCGTCAGCCCTGCCAAGCAGCTCATTAAGGCAGGCCTTCATTAAAGGGGCTCCTATTAGACTCAGCTCCATGGCAAACAGCGCGCGGCGAGGATATGCAGAGTTTGCGCGCAACCCTTTCCTTCATCTTCCTCTGGGGAAAGGGAAGACTCCGGGAGCCCAAAGCTCATGTTCAACATTTAACGCCGTATACCTCCAAGGAAATTCCGACAACAACACGGCATTTCGCGGTTAATTATTAATCTGGCGGGCGCTCTTATCCAGAATGAGTCGCAGGCAGCGGCGCGTATCCTACGAGGCGCAACAGAAACGTCATGGGCGCAGAGCAGAAAGTGACACATCCGTGATATAAATCTATGCTAAAGAAAGCTTATGAAATCTGTGATATATATCGGGTTAAAAGAAGCATGCGAAACCAGACAGCAGCGCAGTGGACTGATTGGGCCCTGGGCGTTGTGGATTTAAGACGTGATCAGAGGGGCCCTTTCTGCTCTCAGAATGACTGGCCTCTCGCTCAGCGCCGACCTTAAACTTCCCCTGTGCTAGTATCTGGTACTGCAAAACCGAGGCAGGCTAATGCCCTGGCAGACAGCGCCTTATAACAAACGTGGCATGCATAAAGACATGAATCATTTCATAAATTCCACTCATTCATTTCAATTGGCCATGAACGTTGGTGTATAATATGGTGTAGAACTCTGACAGACTAACAGCCACCAAGTTTGATGGCCAGAGATGGATGCCTGTACTTGTGTCAATAAAACACAATTTATTTTCAAGCTATTCAGTTAGCATATGACACAGTAATCCAATGTGGCTAATTACATGTGCTGTAATGTACCAGACTTGCTTGTAATGCTTATTAATGTACTATGAATGTACTTAATGCTTACCTCTGCAGAGAACAACTGACCACTGCAAGAACCAATGAGTGGCTGGTCTAAAGCTTACATGACATCTGCAGAGGATAACTGATTGCTTGAAAGCTTAACTGACTCCTTCAGAGGGTAAGCGGAGATGTGGATTCCTACAACACAATGAACGAGCCAAGGCCAGCTGCATCAATGGCTTTGGACATCCACACTGCTGCAAGCCACGCTCACCCCTGAGCTTTCTGGGTCAATGGGTTTTTACACAGTAAAGACCTCAGAGTCATGAAAGTCCTTCATGTTCGGTTGCAGCGTGAAAGCGGGAAAGTCCTGGCCTCTCAGCTTTGTCAATGTGAAGTCTTCGGAGCCACGTGGAGGTAGATGCAGTGAGACAGCGGCCTGTGTTCCATCCGGCAAAGGACCTCTGAGTCCAACAACAGCAATGACAGAACATTCATCACAGAGACTCTGGCATTCACTACTGCCGATATCATTCGGATAAATGCATCGCAGATTATCACAGCGCTAAGTCTGGCTGAAAGGCAGACACTGTTAGACGGCTATACACAACAGCGTATGCCAGGAAGATATCCCACAGCCAAGGACACACCGCAATTTCTAATATGCACCTCATTAAAGATGCATTACAGGACATCACTCCCTTGCCATTACGATGGCACTTGGTTGTGTCTGGACAGTGCTGAGCAACTAGAGCAAATACACAGGATGCAAGTATTACTGATGCTGATTTTCACTTCAGGTAACGCTACATGAAAGCCATTACACACAAAGCAAACCATGATCATGTTGAAGATAGCATTTGCCAATTTAGTGGCAAATGAAGCTCAGAGTGCCCCTTCTTGTCAACGCTTTGTGCTTTATAGCCATGTGAGATGGCCAAGATTGAGGGTAATCACTCATACTCGACTTTGTCATTTACATCCTCAGTATGATTGCATGAAACACCGCACATCTTTTTTTTTGTATCCGCAAACGGCATTCTGCCTACCAGTCCCTGGAAGGCCAGAGAATTATGCTTATGAATCTTTCGTATTTAAAGCGAAGGACAGTCCAAACTCTGGCAGAGTGAAGTTTCACTGACACGCTCCATTATCTGTGGTAGAAAGCACAAAACAGCAGCATGCTCAGCAACACACTTCCAGGATAGTTGCAGCCAATGCCTGTTCAATGTTATAGCAGTTTCACTTCCACTGATCTCTGGAGAGCCTCCGTCCCCTGGGTGGCCATTAAAACTAAAGCTAAAATTAGACTAGTGAGGCTTCAGTTCCTCACTTTCACACAAACTTCTACCCTCTCTTCAGAAGACTTAGCACAGATGAATAATAATGAAGTCAACTATTGCTACAGCTGTTTTACATGTTTCTCAGTACACTTAACTGTAGTATGCCAGAAACTACTGAGGGAACATTACTATTATTATTATTACTACTATCATTATTACCACAACTACTATGACCACTAGCTGCAGGATCGAGTGCTTCAAGCCAGCAAATGGCCGAAATGAGATTCTTATCTAGAATTAAGGATTGCAGCTGAACACCAGCATCATAAAACATCTACTGAATGGTGCATTTATTAAGCCCTGGGCATACATGGCAGAATTCCACCAATGCCATCTTATCTTGCATTTTCAAAGTCACTGCTGTGAAACTTTGTGAGCATAAACATCACATCTTTAGTCAAACCACAACAATTTCATATGCATCATGCATGGTGTCTCGTGAGCTTTCCGTGCATGAACAAAACGGCAAATTTTACATGCAGGGCTTGGCGTTAGAGCCACAGCGGGCTGAACAGATCTCCACACTACTTTCAGAACGTGTCCTAAGATGACACGGTCCTGTCGTAAATGTGTCTCTCTAAACCGCATGAATCGAAAAGGGCTATTTACAATGTGTTGACGGTGGGGGAAACTAGACGCTTCGCTGGTTTCACCCGGGAGCAGAGCTGATCTGAAACCCTCCTGCAGTCTGTGATACCAGGCGTTTCTCCACCAGGGCGTCCGGTTTGAGCAACGTCAGCCCCTGGTTCTGAACAGGGCGTACTCTGGGCTTCGGGCAGGCAGCAGGTGGTTCCTGCGTCAGCTCCATTTACGCAAAGCGACCTGGCCGCCCAGTGAAAGCTAAGGAGAGCGGTGGCACGGACACAATTTTAACACTGCCAACACATCACAACCCCTCTCCTCGTAGTAGGGTATAATTAGTCTCAAGTAATGGCCCTATAAGCAAGTGATTTTATGATGTAAGCTAACCCTAAAGGGTGTGATTGGATGAGGGGAACTGGGGTGATCATGTAAGCGAGTGGTAAATGAAGGCCCCCCAAAGGGGACTGCAAGATGGATCCACACGTGTATTTCCACACAAATTTAAAAAAGCATTTTCACAGTAACTAGAGCATTTACATGCACACAACCTTGGTACCAGACCAACGATCAAACGTTTGATCCAGAGGAGCCTTCCTCTGGGAGCTGATCCGTTTCAATGAAAGAGATGCGCTTCATCTTAGGCCTCAAGAGACTGATGATCAAGACGACTGAAGGCCCTAAAATCTCATGATCTACAGAACAGTTACTGAAGTGAATCCAGCACCTGTCAAGATTCAAATACGTTGAGTTTGTTAAATTACTGTTACTATTTAATACTGACATCCTGAAGACTATGAGTCACGAATACATGATAAATTTAACACAATGTCATGTTTCATTTTAAAGCTATTAGCACCATTTTCTCATGTATCCAGGGAAACATATGACACTAAGACATAAGTACATGGATGAATCAGAGAAATAAATACCAATATCAGAAACAGCAGATAATTCAGTTGTCAAAACATTACTTCATTTCACTGTAAAAAAAAACTCCAATTACTAAAAAATGAAGCCCCCAGCTCATGCTCCTCACAACAGCCTCCCACAGATACTGGGGGGGGGTGAAATCCAACTGCTCTGAAGTTTTATGCTTAGCTTTAAGAAATGGCTTCCATTATACTTTTAGCAAACATTACACATTTTTATTCTTTACTCTTTGTAGAGCATCATGAGTTCAGAAGACATAAAAAATTAAATAACAATAACTGGTTATATTTGTTAATCAAAATTAAGAACAAAGTATTTGAACTGCATGAATTTCTTCAGGAAGTCGCAATGAAGTGGGAATCAGGTTTTTAGCTGTAGGGGATAAAGGCAAGCTGATTCATGACAAAACTCTACGACAAAGACTGCGCAAACAAGTAGCAGACGGATCAAACCGTCTCAAACTCAGGTGCTTAACTCAGACAGGTATGTTATCTCAAATACATGAGACCGACAGATAGACAAGTAATCGTTTTAGCTAAATCTCTCCAACTGCTCTGTGCTTATTAGAATGAGCGGAAAGTCAGGATATGATTTTCCTTGATTCAAAACAATTCACTTGTCATATTCAGTCAACACTGCACAGACACAGCTTCAGACATTAAAATGGGGTTGGTAAGAGAAATCATGTGTTTCTGTAATGTAATAATATTTAAACTAATTTATGGGAGACAAGCCAAACAAACGTTAGCACACACTCCCACCCTGAATGCATGAATGAAATGAAATGACACGGTTGCAGAACAGCACACATGGTGATGTGACCGTACAGCCACTGCAGCTAGGAAAACAAGCTCAGTTGTGCAAATTGATCCAGAGCTTTGACGTTTTTTTTTTCCTCCTCCAACACTTGTGACCGCATCACTAACAATAAAGCGATCATTCCACCCCATCTATTTAATTACATTTCTCTTTCTACAGAATGAAATAAGCCCTGAAAATCACAATAGGACACCTCAATAAAATGCATAATTACGAGAGCACGGACCGAGAATAGAAGACTGTACCGATAACATAAGGACAAAGGTGAAATGTCTGCCTGGGGTTGCATAAACTGCAGTTGCACAAACTTCAACGGTTCGCTCTTCTTCTTGTGTGTTTGCTTGTCTGGGTGACTGACTCCTTCCTTAGTCCGAGATTTATTGCTATTTAAGGATTTTGTGTGTACCACCACACCGTGACCTGAAGGAAACAAAAATACCTGACAGCAAGGGGCCTTTTCCTGCACTCCATGCAGACTTTGGGATCTACCGTCTCAGTGTCTGCAGCACCGCACAGATGACCTAAATACTGATGCACCAGCTAAACCCAACACAAAAAAGTCCTTGATTTCTCTCTCCAAATCATTTGTAATCTGTACGGACAACTCGCACACGCAATTAATCCACAGATTACATGGTAGTAAACTACAACTGCTTCTAATAATTTTTAAAAATAATTTCTTTCACATAGAATCAAATTTGGCAGCAAATGAATCAAACGAAGTCAGCTGCAGCAGAAGACTGATCTTTCTCAGACATTAAGGAAAAAATGCTCTGAAGATCAAAGATCTGTTTAAAAAATGTCATGACTGTAAAGTATGTACCAAAGACCTGAAACCAGATAAAGATCAGAGCAGTTTTAGTTGTGTTTTTGACTTAATGATGCAGCAGCTTTTCCACTTTCCACTGGGTTAAATTATAGCTTCTAGGCGCCTTCCTTTTTCCTAAATTAGCTGTGAAATGGAAGAGTGACTTACTATCCATCTGGCTGAACATTCAGGTGACAAATTCGAGGTCTTTACAGATATAATTTTGTAAGTGCAGAGGAGCAGACCAAACCGGCGGTAGGAGAATTCCTGTGGGGCGAGACGTCTGGTTTAAGATTAAAGACAATAAAAGATGGGTCACGTATCTGCATTGAGCCACAGAAATAAATGCCACTGTACACTGCTGACTGCTTCAGTGGAAATATTTCTCAAAACAGTCCATTTTTGCAATGTGGCGTCACATTTTTTGATGAAGTAATTAATCAGATTAATTTGATAAAGTCATTTAAATACAAATTTAAAACTGCCACAGAGCTAGGATCTCTGCTGGTGATTTGCAGAGTGGTTATGTTTTGACTTTGTTGTGAGCTTTGTTGTGAGTTAGAGTAATCCTACACTAGAGTCATAGGAGATCTTAACAAGGCAAAGGCCAGCGGCTGCAATACTCACCTGTCACCTAAAACCAACCGCAAAAACAAGAAAAACAGAAAGGACTGAGACAAGGCCTCTGACCGAGGCCTGTCCAGGAGGTAGTTCTCCTGCTGACAGCGCCTCATAGGGCTGGGGAGGACTAGGCAGGGATCAATCACAGCAGAGTGATGTTATGCTTGATTTGGCCACTGAGAGATTTTTTTTTTTCTTTTCAGTTTCTTTTTTTTCCTCATTGATAAATACGTAACAGAACAGGTTCCATCGAGAGAGATGCAGGAAACAGAAAACAGGAAACAGGTGGCCCTGCCCTGCCTGCTTTCCTCCAGTCACTTACAACATACATATGACAAATCACAGGACTGGAAACATCAGAAACTACTTGGTATAAGGGTAACACTATATAAGGTGGACATGTTACCAACAAAACCACTTTGTAAATACTAAGTAATTAATATGTAATTACATTGTATGTACTTCCTGTAACCATTAATGTGAAAAAAACAGTTGTAATAACATAATAACTGTGTTTCAGTGGAGGTAGAGACATAGGTGGAAATTAGTTACAGGTAACTTTCACACTGACACTGTGAATCATTATTCTCCTCAGAGAGTCACAAATGCAAAGTGTGTTCCATCCTGACACCTTACTCTAACCTCAACTCCACCCCTCACCCTGAGTCAAAGACTTCAGCTTACTACAACCCTAAATTTAAATACAAACGAACCATACACTGGAAAATATTATTATTTATGTAATAATATTTTATATTATTAAAATATTATTACAAGTTATGCAACAATACGAAACTGCATGGAGGTAACACTGTATTAGCTTGTAGTTACACAGGGCTTATTAATGTAATTATGACAGACTTTGTAGTTACACAACAGAGGGACAAAAGCAGAAATTATTTAAAATCCAAATTTTCTGTAATTCCTTTTCAATGCAATCCAAGTTCAAATAACACACCCAAGCGCCAACTACATCCAGGGGTCAAGAACCAGGAGCCCAGAGCAGTGGTCTAATGCCAATAGTCAACTACATATGACCATGCCCAGAACATCTTTTATCAGGCCCTACAACTCTTTCAGTGACACAAAGCAAAAGCCACAAAAATGGCGACACTTGAGGATGTGACATCACCATGTGAGTGTGAATCATAGAGTGTACAGCAATTTTTGCAGATATGACACTGATTGGCTGTGGAGCAAGTAGAGGAAAACACAGCAAGACTAAAGTAGCTTTTCTGTTGAGCTATTATTTGCTTATTTATTTAGGAAGTAACGATGTACAACACATTTATCAAAAATATAATTCTTCAGAATGTATTATTTGTCTTTGTAAAAATTTAAGGATTAATACAGCCACAGAGTATGGAGGGTGAAGTGGAGATTTTGGGGAAAGGGACTAGTTCACTATATGTACTCATCTGACATCTGTAAAACATACTTCAAAATTACTTTGTCTGGTAATCCTCTGATTATTTCATTTTAGAGACATAACACTATGCTCTGTCTCACTGGCAAGAATTACTTCCTACATTGACCCAGTTCATAAGATTTAATTTGACTTGTGACATACATCATAATACCAGATCACTGGCATGTCTTACTGAGGTTCTTGGCTATACAATGGAACATACTCATACCAAACTAAGTTTCTGCATGTCACATGTGACCCAAGACAAAATAAAATGGAGTATATCAAAGAAATGGATGTTTAATTTTAGGGAATGAAAAATACTTTTTTTACAATAATCCACTTTTTATAAACAACCAAAAATCCAATTTGATATGAAATGAGAAGTAACTCTGCAGGGGTGCTCATGCACACCACAGTGTACAGACTGCACTTGTGTTAATTAGACCTTTCTCCTGTTATTACTCGACTGAACAAGATGTGTGACTAGTGCTTTCCTGAGCATTGCACTGTAACAATCTTTGATGTTTATTCTCTGAACTCCTCCCTGAGACATTGACGATTCCAGTCACTATTCTTTATGATCTTCAACATTTCACAGCTGTAGTGAAAAAGAGCCTAATGGGGGTTGACATGGCATATTCCCGCAGGGAGGTTCTGAGGGCTCTAGCAGGTGGTGAGAGAGAGATCCACTCTCATGACGCAATACCAGCACTACAACAAAGAAGGGACAGGCTGGACCCAGCTGCGGTGACTCTGTTTGCAGTTGAAACTCTGTGCGTGTGTGGACGACAACCTCTCGCTTGGTTTTCCATAGTCTTTCACACCACCAACATCTGCAGCAGCATATACTTTAAAACCTCAAATCAAAGCTGCACAAACAAGCAATCATCGGCCTACTGGCACAAGCGTGTAGGACACTACCTTAGGATGTCATTACGGTCTGCGAGTTTGGCCCGCATCTCAGCCGCTTGAAGATGACACGTCTGAGTGGTACTGCTTCCGGCATGACCTCTCGGCTGCCGTGTCAAACCACTCTGTATCCATAGGCTACCATCTAGCTCCAGCTCACCTCTCTCACGCCTCTCCTTTCAGAACTTCCTGTTCAGCTCTTTCCATGCCGTGCTCGTGACCGCTGCAGCTGTGGTTATGATTGGCACTGCGCCCAACCAGCTCGATTCCACATCAGGTCTCCAATGCCACTCTCTTCATCCAACTCGCCATACCTTACAGTCCAGACTGTTAATCAGAACACCCCCCCCCCCGCCACCCCCCACCCCAGTGAATCTTGGGAAGTGTAGTCCATTCAGAGTCAGTCACTTAGGCTGGGTCATCATCATACATATAAGATCCCTACAATGTGGCCCCCTAAGATGACAAAAACAATAAAAAACACAACCCCCACCACATATTATTACCATCTAGTAGTAAAATGTGGTACTGTCCTGTCGCGAACATACAGAAACAGACAGACTCCAGCAGTACTCTGGGAAAGGAGAGAAGAGAGAAGATCTGCATGCATGGATTCCTTACCCTCTGATACAACAGAGAGACAGGAGAGGGAGTCAGACGCTGCCACCTTAGAGTGGCTGTGGGCTGGTGTGGGCCTCACGCCCAGAAGCATCACAGCCAGGTTCACTGCTTTTCCCTCGGGTGCAGACAAAGCACTTCTGCTGAACAGTGCTGCACTCACACCGATGCCACAGAGTATCAAACCCCTTGGGTCCACAGAGACCGGGGCGGAAGGGAGGCCAATGAAACAAGCCCACCCTCACAGGAAGAGCCCCACTGAAATCGTTACCACTGTTAGTCCTGTTTCCCAACCATGCCGGGGGAAAGTCACTGTACCATTGAGGTGAAAACGGCAAAGGTTATAAAATAAACCACTAAAAAATAGATGTGAAAGCATAACATATTCATCAGATCATACTATCATACTATCATTTGACAAAGTAGAAAAGCGACTAACCAATTTCCAATATAGGTACTGTACTGCTGGATTTAGTGCCTTTTCCTCTTAAGCATGTGCAAACAACATTACATACAATGCCTTTGGATCACAGTAGTCATGTAGCCATGTGTAAAGACATGTTGAGAGGACTATATCATAAAAGGCATGCGGAAACGCAAAGCTAAGCTCGAAAATGCAGACACAACATGCGAAACAGGTCAATTCTGCCGGTCGGCCGCCGACCTTTGTCATTTCCATGGCGGGAGACACCCAGCACTCTTTATTCCTGCCGTTTCCAAAATGGGAGCTGCTCTTTCTAAGAACAGGGGACGACCCCTTCTCCCTGGAAAAGCAGCTGAACCCACAGGGCCTGTGCGCTGGTGTGAATTACCTTGTGGAATGTGTAAATGCTCTACTGGTCTTGTTTACAGGCGTGCCCCGACCCTGAGTGGCACTGACAAAACACACAGCACAGCACAGCACAGCCGCATCAGCCCTCACCCCGCTAACCAGGCCCTGCTGCTCTCAGCAGCCCACACAAGATCTATTAGGCTTCCTAACTGCAATTAAACAGCCCTAAAAAAATGGTCGTGAGCTTCCCTCACTCACTCAGTGAATATCTCTCTCATTCGCTCGCTGACTTGCTCATTGGCGCACTCGCTGCCCGACAGAGCTGGTGAGTGAGCAGCTCCTCCCAAGCCACACACAGTACCATCCTTTCACTACTAGGTGGCGGAAAACACTAGTGAAGACATATGCTTAAGTGGTAAAAGGCCCATCACATAGGTTGCTCTTCCTGTTGTCTATGAAAAGGCGAATGCAAGGTGGCAATGGCAAACGTTCTGAAAAGGCAGAAGGCATTTCTTGAAACCCTGGAAAGCCATGAAATATATAAGCAGAGGTATCAAAATTGCTTTTTTTTTCTTCCTTTCTCTCTACCTTGTGTTGGTCATTGTCGTATTTAAATACTCAGATACTCTATGTATATCACCCTGCAAATACTGCTGAACTTGTAGAATTTCACCATGTTGTGTTACAAAGGAAACAATAAAAACAAAAAAGAATATACACTAAGCAAAGACAGGCAGGGCATATGCAGGGTCACTAAAGTAGCCAAGCTTCTGCAATAGGTGTTTACATGTATATATGGTGACACCATAAATCCTTCCAGCCTTCCACCTCGTGATCATTCAAATGTTCAGTCCTTGCTTTGCCGCATTTCCACCACACTATAAACACACCCACCAGACACAGACAGACACGGCCATCCGCAAAGTGTCGCTCATTCAAAATGTGAATCCTCCACACCTCTTTTTTTTTTTTTTTTTTTTATAAAAAAATCATGCACACAAAATAACAGCCTTTGTGAATGATTCTCATTTTCTGTTCTTTTGGCCCTCTCCCACAAACACATCCATATGGCGTTCTGCAACACAGAAGTGTGTGAGATAGCAGCTGACTGCACAGGAATAAAATCATGATTTGCAATGCAATCCTGTAATCAAGAACAGATGAATACTTTCAGAGAGGTCAAAGCAAATGTCAACCGTCTCAACATACGAGCTGGCTCCAGTTTGCAACATGGGCGTGCAACAGCAACATCTGACTTATCATTTGCTCTGTCTTCACGTCATATTTTATCAAAACATTTGGGAGGCCTGAGCGAGCTATTTTTTTTTTAGTTCTCTATTTGTAAAACAAAGATGCCTAAATCCACAGGCATTGTTTCACTTGGGGATATGTGCAGTATTACTGGATATTAAGGATCGCGTGATCGTCTGTTTGGGATTCCCTGAGTGCCAGCACATCTGGGAGGATAATGTTTTCCACGCCAAAGAAAGAGGCCCTGCGAGTCAAACCACACACCCCTCTGAGGACTCCAGTTTTTTTCTGAAATTCTGCATGTTTTCGAAACACCAACACTTTTTTTTTTTTAGAAAACGCGCTTCGCTTTTGTGCTTCGTTTCATAACCGTTTCCGGCGTTATTCAACCACTCAGCTCTCAGGGGAACACTGACACTTTTACCCGAGCAATTCCTGGTATCATGTAGCCATCTGTGAGACAAAACACAGACAAATATATGTCTAATTAAGTATATATGTTTTTTTTTTTTTTAGAAAAAAAACCCGTTCAACTTTTTTTTACACTTGATTGCACCCCCAGCAGAGGCCACACACAGATGTGATTTCCTCAGCCGCTTGAGGTGGGGTCACTGTAGGCAGCTTGCCTCTCTGCATGTCTGTCACATTCTAACCGCGGCTCATCACAAAAAAGCGCCTCTGTGACACCTGTCCCAGGCAACTAGCGCCGGACCGGACCAGGTGACACCCGGGGGCGTTCACTGATGCCACTCTACTCTGTCCACAGAGGCAGAAGGTCCCCACTGAGATGTCCACAGTGAGAGCCGGTGCTCTCTGGTAACCTTTCCTCCAGACACTCCTTTCCCCAGTACTGACACATGTGACCTTCCAGCCCCGGGCGTGCGGAGGTAAAACGCATTCTCCGACAGACAGGTTTAAGGCAGAGATTATTGGATCAGGGTTTCAGATCCACTAACTCATAACTTCAAAAACAGACACAGAATTTATGAAATGACTTGTCTGTGAGGGACAGAACAGCAGAGAGAACATATATCAAAATATTCCACAGGGGAATTTAGAAGAATTTTTGAACATAATCAAGAAACAATTTACCAGTGTCTGAATCTTCTGGGCATGCTCAGATGCCATTACATAAAGTGGTCAGGGAACTGGATTACAAGAACCTCGTTACCCTCCAGCAGTACTCAGCCCAAATCACTTCAGCAAAACATGCAAGTTGTGTAAGCCTCTCAGGAAACATCTATTGGCTGAGCCAACAGGTCCTGTACAGTAATGCCATTTTGGCATATAATATAGAGGGAAATGTTTTGCATGTTCATGCACACTGACCATGGGCTTTTATCAACAAGTGCACCAGAAATGCACAGCAGACAACATAATGTTGTCCATCTCATTTTAAACAGGAGAGGCTACTGCTGCCGAGGCAGGGTTAGCATCCTTCACTCTGAGTCAAGGAAAACAAAGGCTGGGTCGGAAAAGAGCTTTCAGTCTTGCTCTCACAGTGACCTTGGTCCTAAATGAAATCTCTCCCTTGGCTCACTGACATTACATACCCCCATCTTATAGCACTAACTTACAGCCTTTCTATCATAAAGGCACTGTGACATATATGGCACATATGCCAACACTCTGCATATGGACTTATAAAGCACCTGTACTTTATAAAGCCTGTTTGGCTGATTACTCATTACGTGTTGCCTTGGATACTCACTTAACAGCTTAATTTACTAAGCCCCATTCTGTAAGCCAACTTATAAAAGTATCCTGATTTACGATTGGTTTATGATGCTGTGTGGGTCTGGTGCCAGTTATAATGCGGGGAATATGGGTTCAGTAGCTGTTGTTTAACATATTTTGATGCAAAGATGTTTACAGAGGCGCTCACAAATCATGTCATTATAACGCTGTAAAGTTCCCTTTTTTGCAGATATGCATCTGAAATATTGCCCCTTCAGTTCTCAGCGGGTCACAGTGCTGCACTCTGTCGCTACGCCAGCTGATCGCAGCTGCACTGAAGCGAGGACCGGACAATAACAGCCTTAACCACAACCACACCAAGTTTATCCAATTTAGGCCGCACATACTTGGCTGCAGCTTCGGACTGCGACTATGAAGGCAACGGATAATTCGCTCTTTGTACGACGAGTTATATCAAAGGTTAGAATTCAATTAAACCTGCCATGCAACAGATGATAAGCGTTGACTTTGGGAATGATTTCAAACCAGCTTTACAATGTTTATTAGGCTCAGTAATGGTTTTCAGGGCAGGTGCAGCATGAAAATGAGCCACGTACAGGGGAACAAGGCTGAGGGCTGGCTCCCATTGGCTGCGGCGGTGTGGGAGAGTCTGGGAGGTGGAGCCAGCCCCTGGGATTGGGGCCCAGCCGACCGGATGACTCCTCTGATTCGGCAGCCTCAGGCTCCCAGCATTTCAGGGTTCTGCACTACACAGGGAATTGTTGCATCAGGCCTCCTGCACACGCTCTGATTTTAACCCCCCATTCAGGCATTTTAACGGCCCTTCTGAGTTTGTAATTCATGTTCGGCGTTGGGTTTCACGGCCAGTGAGGGACTGTCAGCAGCCAATGAAGAACAACTGTTCAATAAAGAAAGAGCTGTAGAATCACGGGGAAAAAAGCAGCAAGCCCATCGTGGAATAAAGATGATGAAAGGCATGATCACCAGGCCGAAAATACACACTGGACAGAGGCAGGAAGGAATTTATTGAGCTCTGGCAAGAGCACGAGGGTTTACATAATCCATCTGCTAACAGCAGCATGCTAAACCCGACAGTGTGAAGAGGAATACCACTGTGATACACGCGAAACCAACCTCTCCGCAAACCTTGGATTATGACAACAACAAATAGCAATGTAGTAGTAGAAGCAGTAATAACAGTAAAAATGATAATGAGCTGCACTCTCGCAGCAGCTGTATTCATCAACTGTAAGCAGCTTTGTCATCACTGTAACCCCTGACTTCAAAAGGCATTACTGTAAGAGCAGGGTGATTCACTTTCCTCCCGGTGATTCCACTTCTGAAGCCTCGCGCACACCTCGGCGACGCACAGCAGGAACTGCACACCACAACACTCAGCACGCATCAGGGGAGACTTGTTTAGCCAATTACTCTAGGGTGTGAGCGGATGAGCAGATTGAGAGAGCCAGATGGGGAATCTGGTATCATGATACCGCCTCCGCGCAGAGGATTCTTTTATGACGACAGCGAGCTGGAACCTCGGTTTAGCGTCTCCTCCGAAACACGGGGTCTCATACAGCACAGTGTCCCCATCACTGAACTCGGACAGTGGTGTGCTGATTGGTCCAGAGGAATGACTGCCCACCTGCTGTCCCACCCAATCCACTTTCAGCATCAACCTGGCTTTCCATTGAGGTCTCCCATCCAAATAACCAAGCCTAACACCAATTAGATTCAGCCACCAGGCAGGAAGAAGATGGTATAACTTCCTGAAAATAAATTCTAATAATGCCTAAACCTGGTGACAGGACAACAAACAGCGTATTGTGGGGCCCAGACTTGTTCATCATGACCTTCATAATATGTACAGCCTTGCAGGAACTGTGGCCTAAATTACTAACATGTAACCATATGTGACCAGACAGCAGGTTACACTTCAACCTGACAGCCTCGCCCTTTAGCTCAATGTATCATGTGTCTATGACTACTTGAATTAAGTTGAGTTCAGATGAAGGGTTCCACTGAAATGCAGAAGAAGGGTACATCTATAAAAGGTTGAATGCAATCCCATAATACAAGCATGGAAAAAGCACATACAATAATGTATGTTTATTCTGACGACCTGGGTAACAAGTATACAGGAAATAGAATATACTGTGAATGGTACACCAAATAAAAAAATAAACCACACCCAGAGCTGGACACCATTACCTAACACCCCCCTCCCCATGTTCTAGAGTTCCACTCATCTACAGCCATAACAGCTTAACATGCACAATTTTTAGTGAGCCAAAAGTCAATGTCTTTTTCGAGTCATTACAAGGATCAAATAATATCTGTGTGTAATTTATACCCACTATGGCTCAATGCATTGGCCTCTACCCTCCTGGTTTGTTTTACAGCTGGGAGATGAAATCTGTCTCTTTGGGGTGGGAAGAGTTTAGTGTCTCTCCTAAAAGGACCCAACGCTACATTGTTTTATAAGGAAAAGTACTTTGTACCTCCGTTTTTATTATTCTCATTTCCCAGCATTCCCTGGGACCCGGGGACGGCAGCGCCAATATTTCCATTACACCACCAAACCGTCAGTGTACTTTTCCCACACGCCTTACAAACAGAGGAATCTCAGTCGGTGTACTATCCCAGAATGCACTGGCCTTCTTTCAAAAAACCTTTGACTGGAAAACAATAACAAGCTACTGTTTTTATTATGATTGGTCCAATTAAACGGCTCAGTCCCACAGAGGGAGCTTCCTCCTCTGCTCTAAGCTTGAAGCAGTTTTATGAAAGACAAAGTTCATTAAAAGATCGTTGAACTGTGAGAAGTGGTCATAATCTACATTTAATGTCGATTGTTTCTGCATGGCTGAGAATGCAAACTAATGTAAACAGGGGCCAGGGTACAGAATGTACTGACTGAAACAGTAGCATGTTCCTTTCACATTCAAAATCGCTTACACTGCTGCTTCTCTCAGACTGGGTAAACACATTCACCTTCCTATACGCATATTAGTAACGTCTGAGTTCTTACTGGCATTACATACTATCTAATCTGTAACACAATATAGCAGTAAAACATGAGGATGTGTACTGGAATTACCACGAAACATAACATAAGCTATCCTTTAAGCAATTACGTAAACAGGCTTGGGGTCATTTCAGACTCCCGCCACAATTCCTGCGCATTCTGTAAGTGATGCATACTGCCTGCTGTATGCATGCTGTGTGTGATTAAATATTATCTTTTAGCAGGACTGCAACCTGTGGAGTTTCAGTGGTTCAGAATCTGCCATTGTGAAAGATCAATAAATTTGATAAATAAATAAATATAATAAACAAATATAATATAATAAACAAACAAATAAATTCAATACTGCATTTCTGGCACATACCTGCAGCAAACTTTTGACAAAATCTTTTGTCAAAAAATACATTAAAAATTATGTGTCATGAGTCATTTTTAGCATTTTCCAATCCAATGTTACTCATCAAAATATCTGATAAAACTGTATTTATAACTTAAGGTCACATCAGTTCGTGTGAAACAATTTATTCATGATTAAAAATTCCTTATTCATTGATACATTTCAAAGCATACTTATGAAATAGTTAACAAAATATAAACATGAATACTATGTACCTGATGCCAGATTTTCCAAAACTAGGCTGATGCTTCACATCATTATAATGCATTAGAAGCTGACAGAGCACTTTAATTAGGCATCGGAGTGAATTACACATTAATTAAACATAAGGTGTGAATGGTTTCCTCTTTACTATAGGTACAGATGAATTTATGATGAAGGGTTACTCATTAGTGAATCAATGGTAAAGGTGTGAATAACTAATACATTAGTTCAAATTAGGTACTGTAACTTTAATGTTGATAACTTTAGTGTTATCAAATATCTTCCTAAACAGAAAAAAAAAAATTTAAAAAGCACAAAAAGTCTTGTGATAGCACATAATGCAAGACACATAAGAACACTGGCCCTATAATGTGAAAACAAAATTACCGAAATTAAAGTCATTTATCCTTTATGTAATAACTAATGTAATAATAATAAATCTTTGTCTTGTGATAAACTTTCTGCAGTATGTTTTACCTAACAAGCTGCGCATGTTTTAGTATTTAGTTGGAACTGGGTTACACCGACTTGAAATAATTGAAATTTGAAAAGAGGGAAAATAGAGCTGGAATGGAATTAGAACAGGTAACAATAGATGTTCTGCGGAATTGAATTGAGGGACCTAATCTATTGCAGGAGTTAAACTGAGAGGAGCAAAATGGGTATTAAATTTGCATAATTTACCCCAACTGCGTTATATAAAGATCTGCCAAGTAAAAAAACAGCTCTTTGGATTTACTGACCTCACATTCAAGTGTGCAGCTCTTAGTTCCACTCTGATATTTAAACTATAGGGTGAAGACATCACGAGCAAAGATTCAAGCTTCATTTCTCTTTAACAACCATAAAGATCTTCAACGGCCCCGAGAGAATAAAGGTCTCCGGTTCAATGCTTCTTCTGCCCCTGTGTCAAACTTTTTTTTCTTAAGAAAAACACAGTTTTGAGCCATGTTACTAACAAGTGATGCCTTCTAATTTGACTTCCAGGCTGTAACTATGGAAACTATGGAAATATTTAATAGCACAGCTTTCAGAGAAAACCTGCATTAGCTGAAGAAACTAAATTACTGATAACAAATGGCATGTTTAAAATGGCAGAATGGAATATTAGGCAACCTTTGAGATGTACCTATGGAGATATTATATATATATATAGTGTGTGAGTGAGTGTGTGTGTGTGTGTGTGTGTGTGTGTGTGTGTGTATCTGCGCACGTGCACACATCCACACTACTTGGAAATAACCAACATTTATCTGGTTCTCAGGTATTCTCTTCTTCTCTTCTTCATAATATGACATCAACTAACATTTATATATAAAAATAAAAGACATTTTCCTTCCATAATATCACTGTGAAAAGACTAAGTTTATTGTATTCTATTGTATGTCTCTAATCGCTTAACTTTAAGAGAACAATGCTTGAAAAGCTGCAGATAGGAGGTAAGTTGTGGCTCTTAAGTTGTTCTAAATCTGAAATTCTCCAAATCAAGACATATTACATGCATTCATAATACAATACTGCCTTCAACATAAGTAGTTTTTGTTTCGATAAAAACATAACATTAAATGGTATACAAAGACACAAAGACACACACACACACACATGTAAACAAACAGACACATATAGACAGAGAACCACATACACTGAGACTGTCGCGCTCTGACAATCGCAAATAAATGGCATATGTTGGCATTTGCAACCTTACAAATGCAAATAAGCACATATCTGTGCAGTTAGACTCAGACAAACACAAATAAAAGCATATCTGTGCAGTTGCAAACTAACAGCTGTGTGTCCAGCTGTTCTAGAATGGAGGAAGTAAGGATCCAATTAGATTCTTTGCTTGTAGTCTCTGATTTACCTCATCGAGCCCTCAGCACAAGTGATTAGAGTTTCCAAAACTGAACTCCTTCAAGTCTGAAACAAATATTGCACTGAGAACTTATAAACGTAACTGTAAAGGGTATGTTTATCATCAAAGTTACTGAGGGTGAGCAAATAGCCATATACCATAAACAAAATCTGTGTAGTATGAAACCTTGTGAGATTCATACGCAGCTCCATGTATACAAATTTAGAAATCAGAGTTTCTATCTTATTACAATCAGAGATGTAGCTGATCATCCACGAATAACTGTAGTCATAGCTGACTCCACCAAAGAATCACTGAAGTGTCCAATCAAATTTGACCAGTGAAGCATCAGAGTTTCACAGCTGATTTCAATGCATGACAAACAGCACTTACCTCCACCCCCTGACAGCGGTGCCTCTCCCAGCTGCTTGAAGGGGTTAAACTTCGGTTTGGGAGCGACCACAGGGGCAAACTTCTTGGGCGCCTGCTGCTGGGACACCGAGATGCTGGGTGTGCCGAAGGCCGGGGTGGGCTCCATTCGGGCAGTCACCTGGCTCACCTGGTCACCGTCACTGTTGGGAGGGCTCCACATGGTTCTGCAGAGGCCAGAGAAAGACCATGGTCAGCTCTGAGGGTCGGAGAACAACCGCGTTCAGCCGTGAGGGTCAGAGAACAACCATGTTCAGCTCTGAGGTTAGGAGAACAACCGTGTTCAGTGATGAGGGTCAGAAAACAACTACGGTCAGTTCTGAGAGTCAGAAAATAACCACGGTCATTTCTAATCTGGGACCACCGCTGGTGGCAGAACTGACTGGCCTTACTCACTGCTAGAGTTTGTGCTACCTATGTAGAATAATCACAAAGAGACCTTTAATTGGTCACCGTCTGGGTTTGCCTTTTACGGCTTGGGGAACACAGCGAGGAAAATCTTAGTTGTTCATTACAGAAACAGCAACATCCTCAGACAGCTAACAGAGCTCTGCCGCGGCGGCCGCCGCTGTGTGCTATTTGCAGCTGCATTGTATTTATCTGAAAAGGCGGCAAACAAAGTGAACCTGACACATAGCTGTACACAAAATCCTTAGCTTATACCCTTGGGCTTTTATCTATTTATTCATTTATCCTGAGGGAGTCACAAGGCTAATATGGCGTGACGCGCTGAATGCATATGACAACGAGCGAAAAAGAACAACGGTATCGGTGTGCGCAGCCAACGCTCCCAGACGGAATCGGAGAAGGCCAATCATCAGACATGATCCGCGGCATCGGGCGGGGAATTAGCAGCGAGGAGCTGTCGTTATTAGCCGGAGAGTCATTGCTTTAATGAGAGAGAGGACTCGCGTTGGGTGATTTTTATGTAGACGTGAATAACTGCGTGGAACCAGCTGACGGGAAGCGTGTGAAGTCACGGGCGGCAGGAGTGAGTCAGTGAACAGGGCACGAGCGCGCGGTGCTGCGGGAGACGAGTGAGTCCAACGCTGCTTATAACAGCAGAAGGAGAGGCTGGGAAAGGGCGCGCATGACGGACGAGGTTGGGCCCTTCGCACGGCCTGTCATTCAAACCGCTGCAGCGCCAGGTCCTGGGCGCAGGTGGGTCATGTTACACTCCTCACACCTGAGGGACTCAGGGATAAACAGATCACTGCGGCTTAATCAGTCACACCATCTAACACTGGCCTTTGTCTTGCCTCGTCTGCAGATTTATGGATTCTTCTCCACTGGCAGTGAAATATGGGCAATCGCTGACAGCATCTGCAACTTAAGAAATGACACCACTGTGACCTCTGGTCTGGCCTGTTGGCTTGTCATAATACAGGAACAAATGCTGAACAGAAACTGAAATGCTCATGTCACCAGACTTTGTGCCAGTATGATCTGCGTTGGAAATGTAAGATTGCATTAAAAAAAAAAAAAAAAACACCCGCGAGGTTAAAACCTTTGTAAAAACAAACGTTATTATTTTAATTTCCATACGTTTCAAGCCAGGTGACAGCAGGGGGATCACTTTGTGATGTTGTCTTCAAAGATCCCCCTCAAAGATCTCTCCCGCTTCTGAAGCGGAAACAGTGCACTGTCCTGTCACCACACGGTGTTGTCTTACCAAGTAAAGAGAAGACGGGCTGATTTTGAACTTGGAGCAGTTCAGGAGGTGATCCAGACAAAGAGAAAACTTTCCATAAAAACATCCAACTCTACTTTTTGCATTAGTTTTTGCATTAGTTACACAGCAATTTTTTGGATTATTTACACTCAAATAAGTAAGTAAATAAATGAATAAATAAAATAAGACCACTCTGCTGGTTCAGCCAAAAGATAAGACTGCCTTGAAACTAAAATTAAATCAAGGCACAGTCACCCCCCTTTTTCTCATTTCAGTCTCCTCTTTCTCTCGCTCTCCGCCAGTGCGGGTCAAACACGCCCAGCAGTCACTCATCTAACAGACGACGGCTCCTCATGTGATCATTCCTCGAGTTCAGATTCGGTGGCAGGCAGGGACAGGGAACCTTTAGTGAACCAGTAATCCAATGCCTCTGCCCCCCCGGCATGCGCTGGCCCTGAGTCCCGAGCACCACAGGGTGTCTGCACGCCCTCCCAAATGCCAGCCCCCCCCCCCCCCCCCCCCCACCCACCCCACCCCGCCTAATCACCGAAGTGAGAATACGGGAATCAATGGATTATTAAGTAGCAGTCCACTAGTTATTACATGAGCTGTTACGCAAGTTGACATGCGGCTGCGCTCACGACGGCCTTCAGGCTGTGAAACCTGAGAAGTGGATTCTGGGGAGAATCTCTGTCACTTCCAGCATTTTGAGTTATCCCAGTCTCACCGCCCCGCGCAGAGGTTGGAGATGTGTACGAAATCACTCAACAGATTCTGGCCGAGCGCTTTGACGGATGCGGTCAAATTCAGACAGATGGGATGTGGCGTGACAGCGTTTGCGAGCGCTGTTGCTGTTGGACCCGGCGCCGCCCCGTGTGCCAGCTGTCTGCGGCAGAGGTGAAAAAGCAAAGAGCAAGGGATACAGGCCTGCCAGACACAGAGCAGGAGGGCGCTCCAACAGACACATCAGCAAGGTGCCACATGGAAAAAGCCACCGAGGAACGAATGCCGCTCCGGGGGGAATCGAATGTCGAGGACGGGACAGGGCGGTAAATCTCAGAGCCTGTCAGGGCTGATGTGTTTTTTGGGATCACGCGTGTACACGATGGAGAGCCCAGTCACTAGACAATGGAAAAAACAGATGAGAGGAGACACAGGCCAAACTAGGCTGAGCAATTTCACACGTACGAGGCAGAAATTCCTCACAACCAAGCCCCTGCCTCGCTGAAAGCCACTGAGCCATACAACCTGGAGTTTAAATCCCAACAGATTTCACCAAGTGGGTGAAATCTGTTTAATATGTGACTATTAAAAAAATTAAAAAGTAGTAGTAATAGTGGTGGTAGTAGTAGTAGCAGCAGCTGTAGTAGTTGTCAATGTGGTAGTTGAGATAGCAGTAGGTAATTATTATCATCATAATAGTAGGTATTAATAGTAATTGCAGTTGAATGTATTTTTTTTCATCAATATTATCAGTAGTAGTGGTAATAGTAGTCATATTATTAAAGCATCAATTGTGCATTGTGCTAGCAAAAAAAAATTATCGCAAGTAGCCTTTAAACTACACAGCAGAATGTCCATATTTATAACTTGAACCGAAGTGTTCTAAGATGTGAAACAAAAATAGTGCGAGACACGGTCTTGTGATTCTGATCAACAGAAACCCTTTCTCTTTTTCCTCAATTTCACAGAGCAGAACGCCGATCAATCAACACGTCTAGATATAGGGTGGGTCACAAACAAACGCTCTGTTTAAAAGAGGAGCCAGGGTTGTGGCCTGTGTCACTGTGAGCACAAGCACAAACACACTCACTTCTCCCAATTACGACGCACCTGGAGCTACAAGTAAATAACATTACTTGTACTTTCTCTTAACGTGTCTGTCTGGTACTTCAAATAAAGTTTTATGACAGAAGCATGTCTGAAAACGAACCTTAAAGCACACACCAACTCAATGACCCTCACCAAGGAGGTTCATAAATGCACTGTGAAAAGGTGCTCCCTGGAAAAACTTACTACACCTTTGGAACTTTAACCCAGGGGAAGTGATTTGCTTTACGCACCATATGAGCCTTAAATGGCCCTTGCGAGACTCAAATCGCTGGGCCCATCCAGCAAAATACACTCTCCAAAGATCGCTCGCCGCTCCATAACCCCACAACTGGAGCACCGGGCGTCTCGTGAGCCCTTCTCTGCTTCTTTCTATGACTGGCCGGCTCAATAACGCGTCCGGCGACGGCTTTCAATTTCGCGCGGCAGTCAGCACAGAGAGCAAGCCATGCGTTGAGGAAGGCAATATCCATCCCACCACGGCGCGGTGATGTATGGCTCGGGGGGACTCCTGCTGAAACGCCGCCGCTGAGAGAGAGAGAGGGCCATCCGAGAAAGGCCGCCCACAACCTTTCCTTATATGGAGGCCCATCACGCAGACGCTACGCTGTTAATCACTGTGATCTATTACAGGTAGGACAGGTCGAGAGAGGTAACAAACAGCCACCAGACCCAAACAGGGCCCTACATGCGCTGGATAATCACCAAAATGTACTTCATTCAACTAAACAGAAATAGCATTTTTTTTAACTAAAGGTTATTACAGATCATTAGGAGTCTGTGGAATGGGGTTTTTATTACTGGCTTGTATTTAGGATTCTTAGGATGAGACTTCATCTTGACCATGTTGCACTACAAGACCATACACAGACTTACACAGACCATATAATGACACCAAAGTCCTAAGGAAATGATCAAAGGATCTCAATACAAATACTGTGTAATTTACAACAATCCTCTAAGCCTATAAGCAGCAGCTATTCCTCCGTCTAGGTCCACTGTCAGCCTGAATGGCAGCAGTGGAACATCCATGACTCGTGTCTTTATTTCTGTCTTGTCCTTTCTGTCCACAGTTTTAGGGCTCACACTCTCTCCCCTTGGGAATACCAGGAACCCACCCGGCAGTCACCTCCCCTAGTCACTTCAGCCCAAAACCCCATTCTCTCCCATTTTGCTGTTTTGCGCCCCTTGAAGGGGTGACACCCTGGCGCGAGCCGGAGGATCCCCGCACGCCTCTCTGGTTGAGACATCACGGCCATGTTAGCAGCTCACGGCACCGAGAGCCCCGCGACAGACGGAGATTCCTCTCTGCACCTGCTCCTTTCCGTTCCGCCGGAGGGAGGAAAAAAAAAGGTGATGTCAGAGTGGCCCTCTTTGACTGTGACACCTGCTCCGAGCAGAGGGTACGCCAGGTCTCTGGCAGCCCGCCACACGCAGGTGTCAAATACAGCCTTTCAGAGGGGAGCCTTTCTGTGAGGCTGGGGACCCGCTATTGCCGCTGGTGTCGGAGCAGGCCTGACGCTTCCCGCCAGCCTTCATTTCCTCGACCGCTAGGCACAGAAACGCCGCAGTGCTGTCCAGGCGCTGCAGCCCTCCGACCAGCTCTGCCCCGGGCTCTAGGCACGGGATTCATCAGACCGGAAAGCGTGAATGTTTGACTTGACGTCATCCCCTCCAGTCTCCTGAACGGAAACGCTTCATTCATAAACTCCTTTGGCTGGAAGTATGTGTTAATATTATGTATGCTGTAAATATAATTATTAAAGACGAGCGTTTTCAAAAATCAATACAGAGGAGCTTTAAGACCTTTGGTAAGACATAAAAGTTTCAAAATTCAGGGAGGAAAACATTTGCAGTTATTACGAGACTTCGATAAAAGTTGACAGTATATAATCATGACTAAGAAAGCACTTGTCTCTAGCCCTGAACTCTATGCCTCAACCCTGCGACACACAGGTGAAGTAATAAATGGTCCTTTCCGAAAGTCAGCCAAGTCTATGCCTCTATATACTTTAACATTATCATTTTTTTTTTTTTAACTTTTTTTGTCACCATAAGAGAAGAAAGTACACAAATGCAATGCTTTCCATCAAATAGCACAAAGAAAGCAAATAGCAGTAAAAACACATAAAGCTAACATTACTAAGAGAGTCACTTTCAAAAGCACTTTCTGCAATTTAGCCTATCCTACATGACTAATGCAATGCTGAAGCTGTATGCCGTTCCCATGGAAGCAATAAAGTATTGAAAAGGCTAACTGCTCATAAATGTTAGAAACTTGTCCTAAACTCTTGACATATGATCACCCAGGGGCAGCAGGAGTTCACAACCCTACCGTTGCTATGCCAACCCTGCGCTAGCCGACACAAGGAACTCCCTCAACTGTATATCCAGCATCTCCCCTGTTAGAGATTTAGTTTCCCATCAGGGTTGCAAATACAAATCAAGCAAATCAGCTTTCCTTCAGGTCTGAAGCACTAACCTGTCCTTTCCGAAAACTCCCAGGAGCTCATCAGAGTAGGTCCCAGCAGGTGGCACCATTACTGCCACTCTGGGAGGGGCAGAAAGAGGAAGCACCCCCAGCACGGAGGGATTCTGCAGGGTCACGCGGCTCGATAGGCAGCCTCTGTCTCCAGTGCTGGAGCATGGAGAGGAACATGTGGCCACAGTTAAGGCACCCACCAAGTCAGATCCACGTGACCGACAGCATCATGACCCTCACCCCACCCTCCATTCTTTACTTCCGCCTGTACCATGGAGACTGGGGGATCTGAACTTTCATACTGTCATCCAATCGTGTTCAAACAAATCACAGCAGGTAGAGAGGGACGGACTGGCCATTCAAACAAATCACAGCAGGTAGAGAGGGACGGACTGGCCATTCAAATAAATCACAGCAGGTAGAGAAGGCACTGACTGGCCGAACCATCCAGGAACCAAGCTGACACAGCTGAGGAACTCTAGGGGAAAAAAACAACATTCCAAGGTCTACATTCCGCTCTAAGCATGTGAAACTAAACTAAATGAACAACCATCTGCTGGAATCAATCAGAGCACACTGTGAGACAGCATCACGCCCTTTGCAGAGCGTACTGTGAGCTCCACCCTACACACATGTGTGCCGTGCTTCAGGGCAGGTCAGGGTAGCTCCCATCTCCCGTCATCACACCACACAGCAGAGGGCCCTCCTTCTCCACGGCCCCATCGGGCCCGTCTGGGTTTCCTCACGCAGCTGACCAGATAACCCGCCGCAGCCAGACAACGCAGCGGGTTCATCGCGTGGCAGTGAGGGGTGCAGGAGCATTTACATCCTGTGTCTATCGCTAGCCACTTCCTCCCGTGCAAGCGGGCAGCTGTCCGTTATCTAGCCCGTGCATCCCGATGAAGAGATGGAAATGAGCGTCTGGGAGGAACACGGTTGTCGTAACGGGAGAGCCGAGCTCATGCAAAGTCATCGCAATCCGGGGCCGCAATCGCCAGCATCTCAACCGGAATTTGCATCGCGGATAACTATTGTGCGATCCTGACCAAAGCAACGACAGGGGTAGTTGCATGACAATAATAGTATTTGAATGCAGCACTTAGTCAATGACCTACTTTGTTTAGGTGCATAATTTGACGGCACTGTGTGCGTGAGAGAGCGTGTGTGTGTGTGTGTGTGTGTGTGTGTGCGCGTGCGCGTAATGGGATTCATTTTTAAAGCACTGCTCCTGCGGTCCAGGGAAACAAGGCAGAGGTTCGGAGTGTCCCAGAACCCTTAGCGACTTAAAAAACGACCAGCACTTCAAAAAGCACGCTTCTCTGTGGGCTATTAGAGCACCGACAGCATCTCTATAATCTTGGGCCACACAGTGCGACCGGTGCTGAACAGAGTTCCCAGCCACACCGAGGGCCCTGACACCGCCATCCAAACACTGAGGCCATTAGGAGCAGGTGATCCAAAGGCCCTGGCTGCTGTCAGAGGGGAGTGGCTGTCGTCGTGCTACGCTGAATGCGGAACAGAAAAGACATGCAATCTGATACGGGGAATAAAACTGGGTCGCAGGTTGCCACCACTGTCGAGCACCGCTAAGCCTTCCACCAGCAAACGTCTAACAGTAAAATGCTGTCAGGAAAGCGTCAGCTGAAAAACACAGTAAGACCTTCCTTCTGTTCTGCCCACGCTAAGGTTATTGTTTTACTGTATGAAAAAAATACAGCACTTGATTTTCTGAACGTTGAATCAGACACTTTCGCTGGAGTTCATGTCAAAATAATTAGTGGCTTTTCCTAGTAATCTTCAATTAGTAAGTGTTAAAGATTACTGTAATGTAAATTATCAATTATGTTTCAAAGAAAAGCCCTAGCTATCCATAAAACAAAATTAAAATGTTGTGGAAAATGACCCAGAAGTAATTAATGCAGGCAGTATAAAAGGCTCCTTCAGACAGACTTTGCTCCTCAGAAGTATTTATCAGCAGGTTATATCTGTATCTGATCATCTGAAAAATAAGATGTGTTAAAGACAGGGTTTTTTTTCCCTTTTTCTCCAGCCACAATTGCGTTCCACTTTTGGTCATTTTAGCGAAGAATTCTCCCAGAAGCCAAAGGCACTGGAGTACTTTAAGACGAGCAAATGTAATTACGGGAAATAGCGTTGTTATTAATTAAAGGCTGGGCATTTTATTAGGGATAATTGGTCAGTAAATTAATTTCCCTTCCCCCTTCCTACCTTTCAAGTTATGAATTTAATATTTTTTTTCCACCAGAGAGCTGCCTGGAAATAGGCCCCTCTATACTGCAGCCACAGTCAGTTAGCGGACATTCCGGGCCTTTCCAGCATAGCAGACACATTCTCCCATCATTTAACCCAACTGCTACTGTGCAGAACGGGCCTTGCCTTTTGTCCCCACTTCTAACCACAACTACTGACCCAACATTATCCTGGAAAGCAGGACTTCAAAGACAAAATGGCGATCCACTTCCAAGCCACACACAAGAGGAGGAAGATCGATAGAGTGGCTTCTTTGATTGGCTTTGATGACACCCCTGTTTGCCATTCCTAATGTTTATTTAACCTCCCCATCCACCTTTGTGTTTGTGAAACACTTTTTCAAAATGGCTGACCAGAAGCAGCTCACACTCACTCAGACACTCACACACACACACACACATACGCAGACACATACACATACGCACCTCCCACGAATGCTGCCACAGTTTCAGAAACAGGCAGCGAAAGCACCTGTTTGGATATCCACCACCTCTCCACTTCTTTGTTGTACTTTTAATTTCCAGAGCAGCCAAGCAGATTAAGACAAGAGATCAGAACCCATGTCCAACAGCTGGGGATAAACACCAACATAAAGATATTCTTTTTAAAAAGTCAAAGTCATACAAATAGAGGAGTGTGTCTTAGTAAATGACTGTAGTGCATCTGGGAAAACAATGACATCACGGAGCTGCCATGTGGACTGCTTTCTTTGGGGTACACTGAGGATGGAGGGCATGCTGTATAGTGTAGGACTGCAGATCACATCTAACAGGTCTGATAGCATACCTGATATTATTTTAGTTTAAAACTTTTCTGCATGATTTCAATAAACTCTTTCTCTTATCCAGAGAGGGATTATCGCGTGGGTAGTATGTGTGAAATAAGCCAGAACCCGATCGAGTAGAGATATGCACCATTAAAAGATGCACAAAAACTTTCAGGCATCTCTCAGGAGAGAAAGAAAAGAAGGACACTTTTTCCGTGTGTGTTTACGCCAGGTGGCACAAGATGACAGAGTGCTGACACTGTTCCTGAAGGAACAAACAAGTGGTTACTCCAATCAGACCTCAGAGCCTCCTGTTGAGCAGGACAGGCCATTCTCTCAGTAAGCACTGTATCACAGGAATGTCACTGCATCTTGCGAAACATCCAGGGATGCTCTTATCATTCTTTAACCTGTACATCTGCTCTGGGTTTGAAACGGATTACGTTTTATGCAAAAAAAAAAGCCAGGTTTCTGGCTGAATATTCACCAGCCACATCAAGTGATGCAGTTACAGGGTGAAGCTACTGGGAGAAGACCCTGTTAAATTTTATACGCTCCTTTCTGTAGGTGTGGCCTGTCTCTCTCGTTCTGGTGTTAGGAAGCGCAGAGGTGTTCAGTGCCCCACTAGCCAACATCTTGGGGGCGGGGGTGAGGGCTCCACACTGGGAAAGTGTTTGGGAGAACTGCACCATTCATCCCACGCATCATTGCATTCATAACAGCAATCTTCTGAAGTGCAGCTCTTCCCAGTGATAAATGTTTAATACTGGAAGACCTGGGGTTAAGAGGGAGAGCAGGCATGTGAATTAGCACTTATAAAAAAAAAAACACCACATGAGTTTCTCTAAAAGCCCAAATCGTGCTGCTGTTACAGAAACAGATAACGTGGTTTACTGAATGGGGAACTGGACCTATGAGCAGTGTGAGAAAAATCTAATGAATGAATGGTATAGGTCTTTCAGAAGTCCCCTCCGCATCATAGATGAACGGGAGCTCTCAGCGCCAGCAACACCACCGCCTCTCACCACAACACAGCAACTGGACCGTGTGCTCTGTGTTATATAAAGAGGAGAAATCTACAAAATCTTGGCTCCTGTATATACATTAACTTCATCAAACAAGATTCTGCAATTCATGAACTGAATTTAAACCGATTCCCTCAATCGACTGAATTGAAATGAACTTTTCCCCCCCAACTTTGAAGAGAATACAGTGCTCCCATGGCAACAACTTACAAGTAGGTGTCTGCACTTTCAACCCCACTTCACCTTGAAGAGGCCGAGGCAAAGTGGTTTTAGGACCCAAAGACAGCTTTGGAATCCAGCCCTTTCTGCCCGGGGAAAGGGCCTATGCTGAGCTGCACGAGAACGGCAGTAGTTAAGGAGCTGAGCTTGTAATTAAAATGCTCCAGGTTCCATTCCCAGGTGGGCGCTTTCACCGTACCCTTGAGCAAGGTATTTAACCCAAATTGCTTCTGTAAATATACAGCTGTATAAATTGATAATATGTAACAATGTAGGATATGTAAGTCACCGTGAATGAGGCCATCTGTTTCTGCCACACTGGGTAAGATAATCTGCTTAATAGGTAATATTAATGATAATATTATTAACAATAATAATAAACAATAAACAGAAACTAAGGTAATAATAATATTTTGTTGACTAATAAGGGAGCAGGCATAATTTGGAAAAAGAAAAGAGAAAGTAAAGAATAAATAAAAATAAATACAATATTTTTAATAACAATCATAATAGTTGATTGTGTTATATGAATTAAAAGCTACCACAGCAAGACTAATTCCACTGCTGTTGGTTCACGCACATTCTGTTACATTAGAGGAAACAACAGCACTGTTTGCACTGCGTGAAAGAGTGGGTACGACTTCGATCGGAAGAGGAGGTATGGGTGGGGCTTGCGTCAGAAGGGGAGGTATGGGTGGGGGGTATTAATGCAGAGAGAGGAACTGGGCAGGGTGTGTTCACTGTATGAGGAGTGGGTGAGACTTTAAGGTAACGAGAGGTAATCGCACACACTATGCTATGACAACACAAGATCCCTGAATCAGGAACTAATGATTTGAGGCCTGTTCTTTGTCCTCTTGTGTGGCCTCATAAGCATGGCCTCACTACAAAGAAGTCTGAAATTAACTCTGAACTTTGAACTTTAACTTTGAAAAAAAACACCAGTATCACATTTTCCAGTGCTTTCTCATTAAACCTTTTTAAGAAGCTGCCAAGCTCATGACATCATTAGATTCATCAGGGAAAATACGAATTTAATGTTTAATGAATTCAAAGTTAAGGGCAATTAATTCAGTTTTAATTCAGGCCTGAAGTTTCTCTCCATACATGCTCAACAAAGTCTATTCATTGTGGCCACTATCATTGATGCTGTTTAGAAAACACTAAAAAAAAAGTCAGTTTTATGTTGATTTCTGTGTTGCATTTCACCCAAACATGCCACACTGACGATCAGCACGGGGCCGCGAAATAAAAATAGTTTAATGCAACTGATAATGCCAGCGCCTTTAATTAAATCAAGTGACCTTTCAGAAGTGCGGCTCTGGATTCAGCATCGGAGGAGACCAACCTAAAAGCCAGCAGAAACTAATCTGCCAATTTTCTCTGAGGTAAACAGCATCACAAAATGCTAATTAGGCATCCTTCTCTGAGTGGGCAGTAAAGTCAACCGGAACGATCAGGTGAGGAGGAGACAGATGTTATTTATCAGAGGCCTCGCCGTCGTGTCATAGGTTACAGCAGAGGCAGCACAGCTAAAGCAATTTAATGTACTCCACAGAGGAGCGGGTTTCATTTTCTCACAAACCAACCTGCCAGTTCGCCCTTCGCGGAGGCCCCTTGTATTCTGATCAAAAGTGCCCCCGTTTACTTCACCATACGCTTGCAGCCACGCCGTAAAAAGCCATTTCATCACTCGGGAACACCTTATTTTTTCATGGAGATTTCCCGATCGAGTCTGACCCCCCCTTGCAATGTATTAAATCATTCAGCCTCTGCGAGAGACGGCCACGCCAAATAGCGCTGGAAGCATTTGACTCCGCGCCGCTATCTGAAAGGTCCGCGGCAGGTCTTAAGTTAAAAATAGCCATTTGGCAAGGCAGGAGGATACAGAATGTTCCGAGAGAGCAGCTCGCAGAGGCCAACCAAAGGTAAAAAGGGAGGGATACATGAAAGCATTTTGAGGAATCTAGTAATAGAATGTGGGAAACACTTAACAAACAAGCAATTAAAATACCCAGCTGGATATTTAGCAATGCAGGGTTGTAAAGAGATGGTCCTTGACCACTTTGTGTGGGCTCCTTTGATATGAGACAGCTGCACGGCACACCACCCGACAGTGGGGCCATAAGCTTTGAGCAAAAAAAGCTTCCTGTTTACCAACAACACTCAGAAGATAAGACACATCAGTCCCTACCCACAAATGGCAGGTGCTGATCCTCTGTACTTGTGCATAATTTAGACTGAGCGCCCCACCCCAAGAGCAGCAGGCATTAGAGCAATGCTTTGGGCATTGTGCAATGGGAGGCCCGGCAAAACATCCTCCTGCAGGTTCTGTTTTGGGATAATTAGACGCTCTTAATTATCAGACGCCTAGGACAGGCAGAGGAAGGAGATGCAAAGCTTACGTTTGGCACCATTATAGACAGTATATGCCCACATAGTAATGATCATAGAGTTATGACTAAAGTAAAGATCGACCTGAGCTGTGATCGGTAGAGTAATGATCACAGAAAAATGATGACACAATAATGACTGCGGTAATTATCACAAGGCATAACGATCACAGAATAATGATCTCACAGATGACCACATAACTAATGGTCACACGGTGAAATGATCATGATCACAGAGTAATGACTAAAAGACTACAAAGTAATGATCAAGAGTGCACATGGCACCAAATAAAAGAACAAGTATCCCTGCATAAAGCACCTGCTCTCCTTCCTCATACACTAAAAAAAAAACATTCAGAGGCGTCCCCTCTCAGCAGAGCCATGGGGCCTTCAAACCAACCTTTCAACACCTTCAGCAAATAGCTGAACCATCGGATCAAATTACACCACTGCACTTTCTAGTGATTCCACTGCCACCTGCGCGCGGACGTTGGCCAACAGGAAAGGGGTCATCGCGGCACCCACAGCACAGGCCCTCTCTTTGCCCAGGTTTCATGCGGCGCGGGCAGAGCACCGCCGCACCGAGCACACTCATTCACTCTGTGACTTCAAACCAAATTGGCCCATTAGCAGCCACAGCGAACGTGAGACCGCAAACAAGCACGGCACGCTACAAAGCACTCAATTTATAGCTCTCCACTTAATTGCCAGAGTCACGTACATCATTTGACCTTGGAGAACCACCATTGCACCTTCAAATGAAGTGGCACCAGCTATGGTAGTTTTTTTTTTTTTTTCAAGCAATCAGTGAGTCACCGTTAAAACCAGGCGGTTAATGACTGTTGCAGCATTGTTGTTGAAATTAACGCCTACCGCACAGTGGTTATTTCAACATGCCTGTTGAGCATGCGAAATGTTCCATTTTCTCAGTCAGAAGCAGCGGGAGTCTCGTGGGCTGGGCCAAAGTGCACGATTCGGCGGGGGATTTTTGGAGAAAAAACAGTAAGATTGACCCAAGGAAAAAATCCACCAATTTGCATAATTAATTGGATTAAACCAGCAGATAACTGGCATTTAGTTCTCATTTATCCCACTGTTAACTGATGCATGAGTTCACTGTCACTATTCATGACTTTCTTCAAGTGGGACTAAAAAAGCCTAAGACACTTGCATAAAAAAGTTAAGTTAAATTAAATTAATTTAAAAAGTCTTCGTCTGTCTCTACAGATTTCTAATGTCCTGTCCCGATTCTGAAACAAACAATAAACACTATCAGTCACTTTCACCTTATCTTGGGTTTTTCTGCCTCCAGTGCATGTGGTGGGGTGGGGGGGGTGTGAGGCTGGGTGGGGCTGGGGGCGTGTGGAGGGTCTCTAATTAATAACGACACAGGATCCCCCTAATGTTTTGTGGTCGCAGTGTCTAGAGTTGACTCAGAGCGGAGCTCATTTTCGAGAGACGTGACAAACGACGTGAGAGTTTGCGGCGAGACATTCTCTGCGTAGCAGCTCCAAGAAACTGCACTGATGAATCTGAACAGGACAACACACAGCTCAAGGGTAGAGCTATTCCAAGCTTTCAGAAAAGGTCAAAGGTCAAAGGTCAATTTCAGCTGTCCTTTGATAACCTAAGAATTACTATTTACAATACATAGCTAGTTGGATCCTAAATGCTTCTAACCTGTAGACCTATACATTCCATAACCCACGATTCTACAAGTAAAACAGATCCAGATGAACTTTACAAGCTTCTCCAAATCCATGCCAGTGAGGTTACTGGTCATGGCTGTGTATGCCAGCTCCTGTTTCTGACCTGACCTGTTCAAAAAAAGGCAGGTGTAAGACACGCTGCATCTATTCTAAACAGGAGATGGAAGAGAATAGACACACAGAAGCACTCCCACATTGCTCAGGGGTCAGGAGCAAGCTTAGGAGTCAAGTGATATGAGTACCTCTCACCATTCTGAACTGTGACCGCAGGAGGCCAGAGCTTTCGAGCATCTGACTTGTCAAGTTCCACAGTGTTTTTAGCACAGACATTCAAGGGTTAAATCGTGTATGACAGGGGTGTGAGGTCTACTGTTACCTGGGGAACGGTTTCTGCAACGATCATTTAAAACAATTTTACGGCTCATTTTCGAGGTGGGAAAAACAAGCATGATTTAAACAGCACTCGTGTTGTTGCATACACCATGTAAAACATGGCCGCCGATTCCTTTCTGCTGTCATATTCCACGGGGTGGGGCAGGATTACACAGAGGGAAAGGGTTACGACACATTACACTACTGTCACTTAGCAGACACTCTTATCCAGAGCGACTTACATAGTTTGTACTTTTACATGTTATCCATTTATACAGCTGGATATTTACTTGTTTTTATTTACCTGGCTTAAAAGGAAATTGTGGCTTAACAACCTTGCCTAAGAGTACAGCAGCAGTGCCCCAGTGGGGAATCGAACTGGCAACCTCTCAGTTACAGGCATTGGTCCTTACCACTTTGCTACACTGCCGCCCCAGGGTTCCGCAAAGCCAACAGTTACTGTACATGACAGCATTCCCTCTTCAGCTGTTTCTTCTTCCCGTTGATCATGTTTTGGAGAGGCACAGACGGGTAACGCGCACCGCGGCGAGAGGAGGATGTGTCTCCCCTCACCTCCTTCCCTTTTGCCACAGAACCATCTCCACAGGGCGGCCGCTCTGCTAGGAAACCGTTTCTCTTCTTTGTTCTGCTAATCCCTCTTCCAAAAAAGGAGAACTTGTTCTCGAAGAATGTGGAAGCTAGAAACAGTTTGACGGTGATGTGGCAGCAAATGGTTTTGTTCCTTTTTTTTTTTTTAACAGAAGACCAATTTCAAATATGACCACACCTATTTAAATTAACCTTAAATGGCGTCACTGATGTAAAACCCATTGATAAAGGCTCAGTAAGAAGGTGTTCAGTGTTAAGAGGATGACAGTGTCACACCTCACAAGTAACAATTGATCATGACAGCTATGGAATGACCCTTCACCTCCTGCACCATCATCAAGGAAGGTTACAGGGTGCAGGCTCTTTTGAAAATGAGTCACTCCATTCATTTTCTTCCAAAAAGAAAAGCAGGGGGAAATCTTCTCATTGAGAAAAATGAAATCTATGATCAACTTACAGAATAAATCAATATAATGGATGAACAACTTTCACAATGCTGGAAATAAAAACAGGAAAAACCAAATGACTTCATATATCCTCAGAGAAATGTGAATGATACAAATTCACTGAATAAAACCTCAACCCATTAGTCACCATTTTGAATCATGTGAATTCCCAGTAACTTGACGTCTAACCGACCAGCTTCTGGCGAAACTGTTCCTATGTAAATCAATGAGGTTGTTCACAATGACCACTCTGTCTCTCAAACGCCATCATGCATGATGAGCAAGAGATCTGAGTGGGGGGGGGGCAGAGAAGGGGATAGGGAACGACTTTGTAGCCAGAAGCTTGTCAGTTTAAACCTCAGAGTGGACAAAAGTTTCTGCAAGAACTGCATCTGGGGACATCCTGGCAACGGCTCCTGTAATTGCCCCAGCACCAGTACATTGAGGGTTTATCACACCAAATTGCAAGATAAATAGTGAAGCAAGAGGTCCTGGGCTGCCAAGGGTGGAGTAAGAGCATTTCTCCACCCTTACTGTTTGTGACATACCTTCCTGTTTTTGGACTGTGCTCCTTCACTTGGTTCCCTAATCATCAGGACACTCCTGAGGTGCTTTAAATCCACTTAGGGTTACAATCCAGAATGTCCTTTCCCTCACAGGAACTGCACTAGGGGTTAGAGGTCCTTATGATTAGGAAAATCAGCTAATAACTGCTAATATTTCATTTAGGACATCTTTTCCCAAGTGACAATGCTTATCTCTCGCAATGCTGCCATGGCAAGTTTCACCAAGTAGTCACATTTTTCCTTTCATCATTGAACACGGAAGCAGAACTGACACTCAACCATAGAGCATAATCAAAGCTCCTCCAGGCCCCTAAGTGGCTCACTCTGTAGGCACATGTCCCTACAGAACAGCTTCAATCCCCACCATATCATTTGCCAACAATGACCGGGAGCCCACAATGGCAGAACAAATTAGCTCCTTGTCTCAACATTCTCAGCATCTCCAAGTTACTCAAATAATGTCAGGGGAGTAATGCCTATCCTCCAGTTGGTGCCCACTTCCTTGTGGTGTGCTGTGGAACTGTGGGGAAAAATAGCTGCTGCGTGTGAGTGTATGGGAGGATTGCGTTTGTCTCACTCCTGCACGTGCAGGAGGTTGTTGCCATGTGACAAACTTAATGTTGATCTTGAGTTTCCAAACAGGCACTGTAATCAGTGAAAAAGTATATTCAAAAATGTAGTCATGGAGATATGCTGAGCTGAAACCAGCATCTCTTAACTGAAGGCATCAGGAGAAGGGACAGATTATGTATTAGCACTGTGCTCATTTGGAGTTGGCCTTGTACCAAGGGGAGCTCATACGAAGACAAAAATAAGAGTCTTTATTTTGAGGCACGAACATAAGCATTCTGTTCTGCACTTCATTTTATCTATTCTAAAAGCAATGGAGACCTTGGATGGGAAGACCAAAGTGGCAATACTGCGGTGTCTTGTATAGTGCTGGTTTTATCCCCACCTGGGGAAAGGCACTTTACCCAATATTCCTTCAGTAAATTTCCACTTCATTAAATTTACTTGCTTAACCAGAGCAACTTCTGATTAAAACACTGTGAGGAAAACTGTGCACCAATAATTAAGGGTACCCTAATTTACCCAAGGCAAAGCACAGATGACCATGTTAATATAAAGCTAAAATGATGTTTTATTATCAAATTATCAAACAAGCTTCCGTAAATGGCTTCACTGTGGCTTTGCAGTTTTCTCTCGGGCTGTTTTGGAAAATCTGCTGGAGGCAGTCAGACCACACTGGGGACACATTTCAGGGGCTGAAAGAGAACCACTATACCTGGGCTGTAGGTAAGCAGCTGTGGGAAACTCACACCAAAGCACATTTGAGCATCAATCATTCATCAATCATTCATCATAAACTTGTCAAAATGTACACGTTTGCCTCCAGTGAAACAAAGTGCTTGCGTCCTGCTTGAGGTGAGGTTACAAACTGATGACAATCTTCATCGCTCACCCCCTCCACGTCCTCCACTTCCTCTTTAGCTGCGAGGTGACCCCGAGTGACATCCAAAGCTGATTACCGGCTGCCAAAGGCCTTCTTTGCGTTCCTTTACTGCGGCTGCCCACTTACACCTATCTTCACCGCGGCTTAGCCAAAACTATGCTCCCGGAATGGTAATCCATATATTTTTAAATCCAGCCAAAAATATCTGAAGGTCCTCTAATCGCCCTACCTGAGCCGGGGTGGAACTCCATGACCTGTGCTGTCTAACCCTGGGTTTTAATCGCTGTCTCATGCCTGACGTCACACCTTCCAGAGCCAGTGACGCATCTACTGAGCTTGAAGAGAGGCTTCCTAAAAAGAGGGACTTGATTTTCAGAAGACTATCACCTGCCCTGGGACAAATTATTCTAGCAATTTCAAAGAATTAAAAGTGCCCAGTATGATGTAAATCTCCCTTTCAAAATGTTTTTAACCATTCCTGGTCAACCATGTCTAAGAGCAGTGGTAAGCAACTGGTCTAAGACCAGTGTTTCTAGGAAGGGACCACTTGTTACAAACACAGATACAAGCCTCCCTCGCCTCAGCCAAGCAGAATGCTCAACAGATATTTATAAACCCACAAGTCTGTTTGCACATGAATGAATTATCAAGAAACTGAAACAGCAATTGGCTTCATACTCTGTACAATCTGCCATCTCACCCACCTAGAGATCCTGGGGGATTCTGGGAAACTAGGATGAAGACTGGATGGAGTCCAGACATACGAGCAGACACTCAATCATCACTGGTAATGAAACCTGCCACTTTACAGCCTGTTAAACTTTTATTTTTATATATAATTATTTTTTTTTGCGTAAAATGAAAGGTTGTTGTATCTTGTGACTGTCATTGTACAAATTGATTTTACACAGAACATATCCAAATGTACCTGAAGAAGAAAAAAACAGTATATGCTCAAGAATAATACTGAACACAGGAATACATTATGTACTTGTTAACCTCTGGTTGCCTCAATAAAAGAGAGTTAAACTATTCTAACTCTTTGATGTGGTCATGCTTGAAAGCCATGTTTGCATGCTTCAGTCATCTAAGAGAAAACTGATGTCTTACGGTTTTCATTCGTTGAAATATTTCTCCTTATCTGACACCAATTTGAAGATGCTATCACTTGAACTCAATGTGCACAACCACTACATCTCAAATAAGTGACCACAGCACCTGAAAGTAAGGAAGACATTACTGCAATTACCACACAAATCGTTGGACAGAAAATTGAATTCTAAAGTGCACTTCTCTAATAAAGCCTCCAGAAACATTCAAGTGCTTGTATATTTAGCACAGGGACGTCTGCTTTGTGAAGGCCAGGTTCAATAAACATGTTCGCCAGGAGAAAGGATTGAAACTCATGGACTAAAAGCCTAACAACAGCATCTTTGGTACTGTTGAGATGCCATGCACTTAACCCAGAGTATGCATGAAGGGAGTTATATATGTCAGTGGAATTAAAATGACACCAGCTGCACGCTGCAATTAAATGCTGTACGCAATTATGTGATGTGCTGTTATAGGGAGGTGACTCTACTACATGACCGATTCTTTAAAGTGACTCTAAAAGGTACTTTGGGTTGCTGATAAGACAAAAAAGGGAAAACGTTCTCAAGTTGGGTGGATGTTACAAAGATTATCTACTCAGGTTGTGCCTGGTACCACTAAACACTTGGACACTGTCAAATTGACTTCAGGCTCTGATTAGATATTGAGGAAACATGACAGCTGTTTGATGGATAAATGTTGTAACCTCCCAAATGTGAATCACATGCAGCTCCTGTGCTTTGCCATCTCTCCATCACACACTGGGCGTTCCACGCAGGGAAGACTTCTGTTCAGATCACTACGAGGTGGGCCAGTCAAAATAGCTCCCTCAATGCACATGGCACAAGATAAAAAAAGAGAAACTGAAGGAACACTATCTACACTATCTAGTTCTTCCACCGGAGTCAATTTTGATGTTAATGATGTGAACATGCCTGTGGTGACTGGCTTAATAAGAGAACAAAGTCTCTGCCTGTTGAACAAAGGAGGGGTTGTACACAGTGCTACTCCAGCGAGTGATTCATATTGCTCCCCTCCGTCCTCATGTCCTGGAGTCCTGGGCTCATGGAAAATGCATGACACTTAAACTCCAAGCTAAGCACAAAGCACAGCGGTTGTGCTGAATGGAGGCCTGTGACCTTTTCACCAGTCAGCTGCAGCTCACAGGGTTAAACTGAGCAGACAGAAACGGTCTTTTTGGGGGGTCAAAGTTCACTGTTCAAGCTGGAAAGGCTGGAAAGGATTTAAAGAATTCTTCGAGGAGGAGTTTGGGTTTTTATGGGCTTACACACACACACACACACACACACACACACAAACACACACACACACAAAGGTAAACGCACATGCACACACACACTCACGCAAACACATGCAAACACAGGCTCACATGCACACACACATACACACATATTACTCATGGAAAACCCTTCCAAGCCAAATCCAATTAACCAAAGCAGAATCAACACGATGAGTGCCCTGTGTCTCTGCGAGGCTCGCCAGCTCCCAGAGGCAAGGCATTGTGGGTGGATTAAAGGCAAAGGAGCTGTGCCACTCTCCAGTCTTGGAGGAGGGCTTCTGTTTGAGGAGCTAACGTAGCATTACCCCCCCCCCCCCCCCCCCCCCACACACACACACACACACACACACACACACACACACACAGTGCAGCTTTTACTGAATGAACACATATAAATGCAGGACGCCTGCCGAATGCATGACAGCACCTCAACATGAGACACACTTTCATCCATTGAGAGAGCTGGACAGTCGGACCCAATCTGTGGCTGTGCATCTGTAGGAGCCTGTTCCTGCTGTTAGAGGACATTAGCAATCATCTTACAACTTACGAATTATCACTTTTGTTTTGGACACATCATATACAGACAGTAACTGGGTAGTACATTTGCTATTGTGTGGACAGTTATATAACGCTAGACAGGAGAAGTGAAATTAAACCAGACCGGTGGGGTTTAGTGACTACCATGCACAGAGGCCCTCTAGGAAAGGAAGATGTCCCCACAGTGCACCACCAAAAGCAATCGCAGGAAGCAATGTGATTATTTTCTTGCCTGAAAAATGGCACTTCTCACTGCTGCTCATAAAAGCGTGCATTTGATTCTTGATAAATGCATAAGGGCAGAAGTTTATGCACTTAACTAAAGTATGCAGTGAGTCAGTGGACCAGCGGACAACTGGACCAACTGAATACTATGTCATACAATGTGAAAAAAGTAACAGTATGCAACTATTCAATATGCAGTTACAGGGAGTTCACCGTACTGCAAATAACAAAGATCCGGAAGAAGACATCTTAACCGGATACAATGTACTCTATCAATACTGGGCGCCATTACACTCATCCAAAGGGAAGTGACTGTATGAGGACTTTTCCTACTGTGAGCAAATGGCTGGGAGAGCGTTATGCAATGCATACCTGAGACACCATGCTGTCATCTTACCAACAGTGCCAGAAATACCTGTGACACCTGTAGAAACATACAGCTCTAAAGATTATGTAAAGTTATATCACAAACCCACCGCACGCGAGTCCCAGAATGACCGAAAAATTCCATCCGTACCATGGTTACGCAAACCTCAGTGGCAACGCAGAGGTAAGCATCAACAACATCTGTCACGTATCCGCCTTATCTTCTACAGCCAAGCGGCTTTCCTTTCTCTGAGGGGCGTGGATACATAACATATATCAAAATTTACATCTGCAAGGTCTTTACCAGTAAGCAGGCAAGTGCTGTCAGCCTTGTCCCACACTGAGGACAATAAATGGCATCACAAGTGGCACAGACACCTCTATCCAGTGAAACATATTTCACATATGTATAAAGCTGGGTGTGTATTTAAACAATTCAAGTTCTTGACAATCTTGTTCAAGGGTAAAACAGCAGTGCCACACCCGAGAATCAAACCTGCAACCTTCGGGTTACAAGTCTTGCTCCTGGGCCACCATTCCACACTGTGCCGAACATATCCTTTGGCAGCGGGTGCAGGGGAAGGAGAGTGACTGGCCCCTCATTAGCAAAGTCTAATCAAGAGCAAAACTACCAGCCAGGTAAAGAGAGAGAAAACACAGGAGGGTCTCACTGAGTCAGAGAGAAAGAGAGAGAGGGAGAGATAAAGAGAATGACAAGACAAACATACACAGCAGTTTTTATATAAACTCTATCACAGGACCCTAAACTCTCACTTGAGCAGACAAGCACTCTCTTCAAATTTGGGTGCCTTAAACAACGAATGCTTTTAAGTATCTTGAAAGCTACACAACACACTTAAATTTTTCTGTAAGATAATCTACCAGCAGTTGCTCTGGATGGCTGGTATTTTGTGGTGCGCCTTGACAGACAAAACAACCCTGAGATTGCTTCTGAAGTGCGAAAGCTCGTCTTGCTGCACTTGAAGATGCAGCTCGTGTACACACACGCAGTCACAAGCACACACAAACACATGTACACACAGATACCAATTTCAATGGAAAGCTCTCCTTGGAATCACTCCACAGGGCCCTATTATAGGGATTAATTTTGAATGTTTTCATGATGAGACCGGATCAATTGTCATAACAAGCAGCCACCCGTAATTAGTCTAAGAGTGTAAGCTTTGGGGTCATCATGGTGTAACATCCTCATACAGCCAATGTACTGTCAATCACTGGCAACACTACCTGTAAAATCCATTACAAACAGAAAAACATTTACCTGATGACTGACTGTAAGGATCCTGTAAGGATGTAACATCCTACTTAGAAAATTAAAGATAGAGAGGGAATGGGGCTCCTTAGTGGCTTGGTCAGTTAGCGAGCACTTGCTAATGTATAACCAGCAATTACAAACTGGGTGAAAAAAGGGGAAAGAAAGAAAAAAAACACAAAAATAAAAAATGTGTTCTGTTTTAAAAGCCAAACCCCTGACTGTAGCTGCATCTGTCTGCCTCAGCACTTCCTGACTGTTGGTGAGGTGTCCGTTACTACAGCTTTTTCCTGAACCTCTCCTGAAGTACCCCTTGTCCTGCATATTTTAGATCTCTCCCTGCTCCAACACAGCTGATTCAAATGATCAACCAGTTATGGACTCCTGAAGCTGCTTAATAACAAACTGATCATTTAAATCAGCTGCGTTGGAGCAGGGAGAGATCTAAAATATGCAGGACAAGGGGTCCTCCAGGAGAGGTTTGGGAAACACTGCGTTACTTAAACAACATGGAAGAGGACTCCATGGAGATGTGGCAACCGCTGCTCTGTAATATGGCATAATCAACAGCGGTAACTGCGCACTCCTGGAATGATGATGTTTGTTTGCCTTGGGTAAGACATGGCCTTGTGGCCTTGCCCTCTCGAGGCCACCACTGAGGGTCCCACACGCGGCTTTCTGCTGTTTCCAGGACATGGTGCCCTCTGCGCCCTCCGTAAGCCAGCGCAAGTCACGTCCCTCGGATTAAGGCAGGCTGAAGCCCCCCTTTGTGCTGCCGTATAAATCCCAGCGTCATTTGATTAAAGGGGAGATGATAAATCGTAACTGTTACGTAACTCACTGCACCCTGTTCACTTGGCACCCAAAGTCAGCTGAGGTGAACTGAGTATGTATCATACATGGGGGGGGGCATCTTTGCATTATGACCCAACAAGTCACCCCCATCTGTATTAATACAGATCCCAATGGATCACTGCTGTCTGTAGCAATATAGTTGCTGACCCATGCGTCATTCTCATTTGTATTAATATAGAACAAACAAACTGATTATCTCCAACACCCCTCCTCCCTCCCAAGAAAAGAACAGGATAAAAGACACAAAACTTCACTTCAAAAGCAAGCTTTCACGTTAATGAGAGATCACATTTGCCTGAGGAGAGCTGGAGAGCTTGAACCAGTAGGAAGAGCGGAGATATTCGGGAATCATGATAACATCAACAAAATCAAAACAGACAAAAAATAAAAATAACGATAATAATGACAGCAATATATCTGTGTTCTTTATGTAGAATGAATCTTATCGGCTTATTTTTACACTTCTGAGGTGGTCATAACATCTGGAGTGTGTGACCTGGGAGTACTCACCACCCTGCCCTTGAATTTGCAGGAGAAAAAGTCAAGGTGAGAAAGCGCGAAGCGTTCTATTTTTGCATTTTAAACGCACCCCACATCCTGTTTAGATGCACAGGTGTGGGGGTTCTGTTGTGTCCCAAAGGGGGGCGAGTTAAAAGACAGACAGGATTCCCGTTGGGGCCCGTTTCTGTTCTTTGCCAGATTAATGTTTTCAGACTCCCACGCTCCAGACAGGGAGGTAATCAGCAGGGACCAGGAACAGGGACTCCGCCGTGATTGACACACACGCCTGATTGACATCAATCCACCTGACAGCGGCTCTGTTGTCTGCTCGTGCTCCACGTCTGGGGAGCCAGACTCCATCCCAGGAGGGTTCCTGTGTTTTTCAGCTTTCATCCCAAACTTCACAGGCTCCCTGGGTCCAGCTCACAGGACCCTCACGCAACACGGAATAATCACCAGCAAGCATGGGACGCAAGCAGGTGTGTGTTATCCTTCCAGATAAAGGTGTCAGCAAAAAAAAAAAAAACAGGCTAATTAATTAGGTAATTAAGAGCAGAGGTACGAACACAAAACAAGCACGGAGTCTACAGATGCAATACACATGGGGTCTCACACCCCTACTCTTAATAATCATTTTTAAGTTCCTACTGAGAGGAGTGAAACAGCACCAGACTCCACTTATCCACCTACCAACCTGCTAAGACACACTTAGCCCTGTGTGCTTGTATCTTAGCACTATGTTTCCCTTGCTGTTTAATCATTGATATGTAGCGTGTTCTTCTGTGCCCAAGCTACTGTGGCGTTCGCTTTACGCTCACCATGGTGGACTGAAAATCGGAGTACTCTGGATTGAAGCATATGCCAAATTAAGAGGGAAAATATGAAGACTAGACAGGTCTGGTCACCATGGTTCCACACTTACCCAGTTTTTTATCAGTATATTTAAATAAGACACTGATAAAAAAAAAAATGAGAGCAAGAATCATGACTGCTTAAGGAGCAAGACTTGTAACCAAAAGGTTGCTGGTTTGATTCCCCGCTGGGCCACTGCTGTTGTATCCTTGGGCAAGGTACTTAACCCAGAATTGCCTTAGTAAATATCCAGCTGTATAAATGGGAAACATGTAAAAAAAAGTGTAACCTATGTGAGCTGCTCTGGATAAGAGTGCCTGCTAAATGACAGTGAGGTAATGTAATGAGTGAGTTCACAGATAAGAACTTCAATTAGGCGTCCTAGGAGTCTTAGGAGTCTTCACACAGGTAGGTCAGAGCCCAGAAATAATGACAACCCACAAACTTTCTGGCTTGTTGTGGACAGTACATGTTTACACTCAAGAGTCTGACTCTAAAAATTTCAAAAATTTAACAAAAAATTCACCATGAAAAACTCCTTCAGGGTAAAATATCACCATGGAAAATTTCAGCAGAGCCATACTCCTTATTCCATCAACCACTTTAAATGACCAGCCAGACTACAAATATTTTCAGCGAGGCTCATTCAAAACAGAGTTCACACTGTCAATCCCTCCAGATGGGGACACATGCATGACAGCATTCCTTAATGCTTGCAGCAGTTCTGAGAAAACGAGCCGGTTTTGAAAATCAGCGGTAAACTGCTGCTGGCCCACAGGTGCCCCAAGCCAGGACAGAATTTTAAAGTCAGTGGAATGACACTGCTAATAAATGAAAAAATCTCTGATTAATGTTTCCCTGCCTCTGGCGAAAGACAGTTCAGGGATAGGCTTAACTCACACAACTTAGGCTCTGACAGGTTTCTTATGTAACAGTTACGATAATCATAACAGTCTGGACTCATTTCCAGAATGCGATCTATCGACCTCATGCTCTGCTTTTCAGAACATACAAGTTTGGAGTGGCAAATTTCCACATTCCCACACTTTCATTTGTTTTTCATAAAGGCCAGCACTTTTCATTCCCTTGCGGTTTCATAAAGATAATTTAGATCAAACAGATTTCAGAGCAATGGGCCACTTTGAAAAAAACTAAAAAAGACAAACACTGTTCATGTCTTACTTATTTGAGGTGCTGCTTATCACACTTGAGCAATCAGATAATTCACGCACATTAGCCCCTTCTCATCCTTTTAAACAGGCCGATGATTAGCCTTTTACCGAAGTTATTCAGTCATTAAAAAAGGCCTTTGTGCTTCAGGGTGCAGGCGCGGGGCCTGGCAGCAGCAAGCTATTTTATCAAAATGGTACTTTTTATTTTCATGAGACACCATTCAGATATCAACCATGCGATTTTTGAGCAAAGAAGACAACAACAATTGACTTTTTAGGAATAAATGGAGCTAAAAAATAATTTTGAATTCTCTTCACATACACCAGCAAAAAACACAGGTCCTGGAATGGAAGCGCTTGTTTTTCCACTCAGGACAGTGGGTGCTTCCGAAGACCCACCTTAATGGAGTTCAGGAACATTGTGATGTACACTAAGATGGATTAAATATGCATGCCGGTAAAGTCACCTCTGTACTTTACCACATTACTTAAAGACAGGTTTTCATTTTATAGAATGCTTTTTTCAGGTAAAATGCGTGACGGTGTTGCTTGTTCCAATCCCCGCGGGGGCTCGTAGAGAGGTGAGTCTAATGGGCCATTCACGGCCCAGAGTGCATCTCTACCTGGCCACAGCCAAGACCCCTGCTGAAAGGTACCACTGCTGAAAGGTACCAATGCAAGACAAGTTTCAAGCAAATGTGAAGCATCTAAAATTAGGTCAAGCCAACTAACTAAACAGACATTCACAAATAATGCTGTTGTTGCTTTTGTGGAGCATCATGCAATACAAGCTATATAATAATTCAAAGGATCCGGTCTAATGGTTTAATAGGCCACCTGGAATTAAGGAATTAAACCTAATATTATCTAGTAAGACTACTGACCAGTCTTATCTTGCAGTTTAGAGGGTTAAGCACTACACTTTGCTACAGTTTAATTTGCAATGCAGATGTAACCACCTAAAACAGAACAACTATATAACCACACAAGGTGGCAAGGTTGCAGAATGGTTAGGGAGTTAGATGGAATCCACAGGGGTGCATGTTTGAATCCCAGGCTGGGGCACTGATGTTGTACCCTTCACAGAAAGGTGCATAACTGAAACTGCTTCAGGGAACACAAGTTCTATATGAATGGAGCTCATACCAAATGCAAGCAACGCTTGTCGTCCTGGATATGGCTGCCTGATAGGCTTATAAATAATAGAGAGATTTACCGCTGTTCCTACTGCATCTGCTGCTGCTTGAATCAACGCTGGACCCTGGAATGGAGTGCAGGGAACCGAACCGAAGAGTGTTCTGATGTATTTCAAAAGTTGACTCTAAAGTGCCTATTGGATATCGCAGCTGTGTATACGTTTTTATAGAACACCGCGTACATTGACGTATGTTGAAATACCTTATGCATGTTGTGTATACTGATGTATGAATAATGTAATGTATATTAATGTATTCAGGTTTTGTTTGTTGAGTATACTAGTGTGTTCTGAACGCGTATTGAATACGTTTGTTGATTAACGTCACCCACATAATGTAAACTCTCTTGAAAAATCCTACACAGATTACTTTAAAAAAAAGAATGGAGTGCACTTCACCGGGCTGAGGGAAGAGAGCCTTCCACGCATTTCTCAGAACAGAACGAAAGGTCCGCTGTGACAGGCTCCTTCAGCGGCACAATGTCCCACTGCTAAACGCCGTTAAAAGCAGCGGACGTGCTCTGCGCTGCGAATGCAAACGTAAGAGGCTGGAGCCAGGTGCGGAACAAGGCTGCCTTTTATTTTGCTGGGACACTTGCAGCCAGTCAGGGTGATCTGCACGACACCGAGTTATGCCTAACACTGCGTCTGTCATTCACTGGCGTGTGTAACCTCCCTGTCTTTGCTTTCAAAATTCGAGCTTCTTTCAGCATCTGAATCCTATAAAACACTCACTTGGAGAGATATGGATTTTTTGACAGTTCTAGCAGTTTTCTGCTATACCCAGTGGACAGTGTGTCTTCACGTTTTCTGTCCAGGCTCAGATGTTTGTTTGGCTTTTACTTCTGCCACTCAAAATATCTTTACAATCTAATTAAACGAGGAAACTCAATCACCAACCAACACCATAAATTGTATTTGGCGCAATTAGCTTAAAGAAAGAGGAGAGTGTTCTGTATGGCTTTCTGTGTTTGTATGGAAACTTGTGGAGAGTGCACGATGAGGCAAGCAGGAGGCTCACCTCCTGTGACCCTCCTTTGACCCCCCCCCCCCCCCCCCCCCCGAATCCCCAGTACTAACACATTCTTCTGGCCTTTGGTACCCCTCTTCAGCCCCTCACAGATAGTGGACCAGAAACACTAAAGCCGTAGATGTTTAACCACTATGTTGAAGCATTAGAGGATGAAGTCATACCAGACAAGAAATCAACATTGCTGGTGTTCACAGTAACACTAAAAAGCACACAGAAAGCATACAACATCAACAGCAGTGGCCAAGGGAGGCCCATGACGGGCACTCCTGGTTGAAAATAAAATGTTTGCCTTTGCAAACACAGAAACAGAATAATATATTGACACAATTTGATTAATTTTAAGTAAGTCCAGCTACATGCTACACAACAAAAACAGGGTATGCAATTACAATATGCAATATGCAATTACAGAGAGATGCCTGTGCCACTGCTTACAAATGAATGAGAGGGCTGAGTGGAGCGCAAGTGGAGCTGCAGTATGTTTGGCCTGCCTGCACTTGATCTTTACACACTACCTACTCTTCCAGGCCTGAGAAAGAGCAGGAAGTCACATCCATCACAGGAAAGTCAGAGGTCCCTTCTAAAATAAACCACTACCAGTTCATTTCATGAGAAAACAAAGCGGCCAGTATCTCTCTGGGTAAAAAAAAAAAAATCCATCAACATGACTGCGAACCCTCAAATGAGATTAAGGACCCCATGTGCTTCGTGAAACCACGTCCAGGCACTTAAGCCTCCATTCTTTCATTTTCAAACTCATTACCTATTCGTTATTCCTTCCTTTCCCGCGAAAGGCCAGAGTGTCCTGTTCCCAGCTCAAATGGAATGTCCGCTATGCGAGGAATTCAGTCAGCAATGGCTACCCTCTCGCTTCCCCTCCTGAATACGGGATAGGACGAAACCACAGAATGGGGAGATAAGCCCCACCTCTTCCTGTTTATCCTCCTCCCCCCTGCACCCTACGCCCTTATCCCAGCAGGAGGCAGCGTCCGGACCTGACCACAAACGCTGATGAAGGGCTGGTGCGTCTCAGAATAACTCCGGGAATGACACAGGGTCTTTCATCTAGATAGGGCGAGGAGCGGCCCTGAGGTTTCTGCAATTAAACAAATGCTAGCATTCACCCAACACACGCCAACTCAGCAGGGAGGTAGCGGTGGTCATAGGCCCAAATGTTCATCTTCACAGGAACACCTGCAGCTTCTTCTTCAAACCACTGCAGTTATTACAGCAGGGTCACAGCATGTATGTCTTTCTATTCAACAGAGGAAAAAAAAGAAATATTCATTAAGGAAAACGGACCAAAAGCTAATTCATTTTCCTGTAGAAGAGAAACCCACATTAGCGCTTATAACAGACCATTGGTCCTCTGCAGCCATGAAAAAAATGAATGCCTGACATTCTTCCTAGGTGCCCCAGCTGTCAAAGTACCTCAGTTATCTCTCCTTCTGAGGAACTAATGCATGGGATCCTGTCTACATGCAATATTTTAAAGCAGATTTAAAACTATTAAAAAGCACTCACTTCCAAACACTGCCCGCATGGTCACAAATGGAGAACGCTACCAGGAATCAGAGTACCGTACAGTAATTCAATGATGATTCAATCTAGCTCCGTAGGGACGTCCGGTTGCATAAATACACACAGAAGCGGATGTTTACTCCCCAGGTTCATTTCAGCCAGTGGTTTCCAGGCCTTCGCATCTGAGCCATTATCAACGTCAATTACACGCCACGATAGAACCCCTCATATCGCATCCAGGCCTCATTAGGAAAGAGTCTTTATCAAAACCCAAAGAGCGCAGGCGTTTAAATGTGTATAAACCTGTTAGCAAAGACTCTGCTTACGCTGTACCCGAAATGGCAGACTCTACATCAGAAATTCTGCCCTGGCTTTGTGGAACTGAAAGTTCCATCACTGGAACTTTTTCAGTTCAATTGTTCCGACAGAAAATTACAAAGGAATACAGCAGCAGTGTTGTAAGACAAGCGCTACATGGCTAGCTGTCCTATCAGAAGCACTGAGTGTCGTCTCCTCTAGAAAGTCACTTACAACATATGCCTAGCTGCTGCTGTAAGGATTTCTTTGCAAGAGCTACAGCTCTGTGCTCATTTTACTCTCAAATATATTAAGCATGCAAATTTTCTTACTGCACCAAAATATGCTACAGAGGGATGTGTATAGTACAATGGTTATTAGAATTTAATTTTCATTTCCTTATGTATTTTTTCCTCTTCATGCAGCCCTATTTTGGAATCACCAACTGTATATTAGGCTCATCTCACCACGACAGCCTCTGCACTCTCACACAGAAGCACCAAGAGGGAAATGAATACAGTCCTCTGCTATACCAGCAAGCAGCCAACATCCTATTTTTCAGCTGCAGCTCACACTGCACGCTACTGTGTAGTGGGCACTCATTGGAGGATAGGCACCACCCTGCTGACGTCATCTGAGCAACTCACAGGCACCTGACAATCTGTAGCTTTCCTGAGAGCGGTGAGACAAGGGGACTCTAGCCAACCTACCCACCACTATCCCTGGGAGAACGATGCCAATTTCATTTTCTCTTGCAATTTAACAGGCCTTGTCTGTGTCAACGATAATTTTCTTCACTTCCAGTGGAAAAATTATTCCATCCGATTCACATTCTATAAAGCTTAAAAGTAGCTTAAAAGTAGTACAGCCTCTGGACACCATAACCAATGAGTAAGCAAAATTAAATCCTAAAATGGTAATGCTGTGAAGGAAAAGCAAAACTCGTGTTTTTCGGCAGATACATCAATTAAAAGAGAATATACACATTTTCAACTAATTATAGTAATTGAAAATGATATGAAAATTAGTATAAATTGTGTCTTTGCTTGCTGAAAAACGGTTATATGGTGTCAAATTACCAGCTTTGTGGTCCACTGAATAAGCCTGGATTCTACCTTGATTATGCCTCCAAAGAAAATTACAATTTGTAAACTCCCTAAATATTTCCATCTATATTATTTCACATCTTTAAAATTCTATCTCCATTGTTCATCTTCTGGATGAGTCATATTTGTTTAATTTTTCAAACATTTTTGGTGTGCATTGCTCTGTACAGATTGTGTCTCCTCCATAGCGATAAACATTCTCTGCAGAGAACACCGTGTTGGAACACCGGAGCTATGGAATAGATCAAGCTTTAACACAGTGAGACAGACAAAGTTTGGTTTGTAAGACCCGTTTTGATTCGATACAAATCAATGTTTATCAGCGTAAGAGCTGATTAGCGGCCACTCTTACCTGGAAGGACCTACTTTGCTGGTTATCAACAGATTTGACCCTGACCTCCAACACATATAAATAAACTGGGACGGTTAATCTCTGGTGGATAAGTTCCTGTGTAAGCCCCCGTGGAAAGTCTCTAGGCAATTCATGAGATTAGAGGGGAGGGTCAGGTTTAATGGCCACCTGTCACACAGGTCAGGACAGGTGTGACCTCGGAGAGTCCAGCTGGATCGGTTGTGCACCGAGCTGCCATGCCAACGAAAGCTCTAGCCATCCTCCTGTGATCATAAAACAGCTTTTCTCTATGACATGCAGATTCCATGTGATAAGCTCTGACAATGGACAAATACACACACATGTAAGGGGGGGGGGCAGATAATTCCTCTTATACACCAACAAACCGCAAGCACAGTTTGTACTGTGACGGACTCATTCTCTTTTTAATAGAAACTCCTTTGCTTTAATGCCCAAGCCTTTCCTGTGAGACGCTGGGTTCGCATTTAGCCGAACCAAAGCTTATTTTTCACTGCTTGTTTGTTTCTTTATAAACCTGTGTATCCCAATCCGATAAAAAACTAATCCAACAGTAATTGTATGATAGAGTACAAGGGTCAAGGGGTTAGTCATAACTGGACGTCTGATAGGCACACTTGTACTCCAATCAAACTGCTCATGTCTGTTCGATGGAGTCAGGTCGCCATAGTGACCAAACGAAGGGCTTTCTGGGTGGGCCTCTGAGATGCACAGTTTAAATTGTCACACTTATAACGCATGATAATTCTGCCTGGAATGAGGTAAAACAGAGAGACCCTTCAGCATATATTTTGAAACCAATTTTTTCTGTCTGCTTTGAAATGAAGAATTTGGCTTGCAGACCTCTGCAAAACTACAAATTTACATGTCAGAATGAAATTCCACACTTGCTCACACTGTGCTGTTCTCTGGAGACACACTAAGACTAAGAGCAAAACTAAGACAAGACAGTATAAGCTTAAGTCAAAAAAGAGGATTGAAAGTAGATTAAAAACGTCCACAATTAAACAAGAACTTCATTTTTCTTTAGGGGACAGGGGACAGGGGACGGGGGACAATATGGCACAGTTGTGGCACTTTGACCTGAAGTGTGAGTGACCTAATTAAGCAAGCATTACACTTCTTTTGATGCTGACACGCTGGCTCGCAATTGATGAAATTACAAGAACTCCTCCGGAGAGGGAAAAAAAAAAAAAACAATGCTCTCTCAAATTAGTAACTCTGGATACTTCACTCCCAGACAAAGCCCCATCTGAACCCCTCCCCGCCGTGGTGCTTCCAACGGTTTGGCTTCTTACAGCAATCTTCCCGGAAGCCCTCTTTCTGTTTTAAGGAACCACGTGTTATTGATCACCCAAACAGGACACTCAAGCCTGACAATGGGCTCGGACCAGCGCCGCAGGTAATCCGCACCTGCGGCACACCGTGTCCCCACAATTTCTTCCACCTCACAGGGCGGCTCGGCAGCTGCTATTGTACTCGGCTCGTAATGAGCTTACAGAGCTAAGGGGCGCGCACATCTCAAACGGGGATCAAAGCACACAAACACAGTGGAGGCCCACAACTGGAGACGTCTGCCAAATTAATCTGCTTTTACAGATGAGTCTGTTAGCAGTCATGTAACATATAAGCATATTAATGAATGACAATTTTTTTTTTTTTTAGTAAGATGCGAGTTGAATGAAGAACACGATTTTTCAGACAAGGGGGAAAATGTGGCATACGGAAATGAACAATCTGACTGGCCAATACCTACATCCCCCTCAATAAAGGGGTGTGAATTATACTCAGAAAATGACAGCCACTAAAGATGATTAGGCAGCGTACCAGAACTATGAGGGAGACCCACAGAGTCACCAAATGTTGACGCCTTCAAGAACTGAACAAATCTGTAAAATTCAGAACTGAGCCACTGCAGTGTGCTCTGGTCACTGTGGTCTCCGGCTGGAGGAAGAAGCACGAACCAAATGAATCAGAAGACCAGACCAAGGTGCGCACAGTCGCCGAAAGAACCACAGGGGCTGAGCGCGCTGGACGAACTGGCAAAAATGATTCGATTCAGTAAAAACAGCTGAACTGCGCTTCACTGGCCCTACAAGGAGGAGTCAATAGAAGCCAGCTGAAAAGAGGAGGAGATGCCGGCCCGCTACTCCACCACATAAGCTCCACATATAGCAGCATGAGTCAGCACCTGTCATCACCTACGGCGGAAGTATACTCAACCTGTAAGTACTGTTCATCTGGAAAAAGCTGAGCTCAGGAGTTCCATTTAAAGCCAATCACTGCGGAAAGGGGGGGGAGGAGGGGGGGTCCACTATTTAAGGACAGCAGCACCCTCCCCGCAGATGATTTGGGTCAGTAGGTAATAGCATTGAGTCAAATTCTGGGATCACAGAGGATTTAGCAGCAATTAATCCCATTGGCGTGCACGTGACTAATCCCGGAGGCGTGCACGTGAAGGGAAGGCACGTTCGGCTGAGACGCAGGGCTCCTGTGAAGGCAGCCCTGCACTGAGCGGTGCGCAGCCACGCCTCCCCGCCCCCCCCCCCACCGCAGGTAGCATTCACAGGTACAAAGGTTACTCTGAAGTCTTTACCCAGAGAGCAGCCACGAAACCACCACCAATCCCCCTTACGCACACACACATACGCGCACACAGACACACGCGGTCTGCTCATTTGTAATTATTACTTTATTGTTTTATGTTTATCATTGTGACTGATATTTCACGTTTGAGAAATGGAAACCGCACTCAGCAGTACGCGGCCGCTCAGCAAGGCCCTCTGATGCAGTAAACGCGTGCCTCAGGCTTCTGGGAACCAGCCCGCTTGGCGCTGCGCGGCCACGGCATTAGCACAGTAAACCCGGCGCCTGATGTCAGGAGATTTTGGCCTAAAATGTCACCTCGCCCCCCGCCGTGATCCCCGCCTCTGGGTGCCGTTTACTCCCACTCCGGATCCTGCCCGTCCCTCCAAATTTGAGGCTAATCTTCCTTTCATCTGCAAAGGCCGGATGGAGCCCCTGATCGGATTTTGGTGTGGAATCCCTGAATGCAAACATAAACACTGCCCAGATTGAGCACACACATTCCGCTTTCCGCGAACACCGCGAACTGTGGCACAAGCATACAGGACCCGTCAGAAGAAGGACACACGTACTTTATTTTTATTATTTTTATTATTCCACATATTAGAATAGTAGTAAAGACATCACAACTATAAAATAACACAAATGGAATTACACAGTGACCAAAAAAAGTGTCTTATATTTAAGTCTTATATTCTAGAGTCTTCAAAGTAGCCAAAAAACATTTTTTTTAATTAATTTTTTTGCAATGAAATCCATGCATAGACAAATATAAATAGTGACGTTGATGCCTAAGAAACAAATTTCAAGCATTTAAGCATAGGTCAAAATGTCTTTGAATGCATGTTTCCCATTATCCTAATCAGGTGTGTCCGAGCGTTTCACTGGTACCGTACATTAGACTGAAAAAGGAACCACGGTGCACGTGTTAAACACAGCAACGGAAAACCTTGACCACCTCCATCACAGGCATGACCAAATGCTCCACTACACCTCATTTACCTGATGTTTTTCCCAACAGTCCATGGTTACCGAGGGGTTACTATAGAAACATATACATGGGTCACATGTCAAGCATCCAGCAGAAGAGGCTGAACCAGCTCTCTCTTTTATCCGACACAAATCCACATGGTGCCCGGTTTTACAGTTATGCCACTACAACCATGGCTGGTGACACATTCTTAGAGATTTATGAGCAGGGTAAAAGCCCTTGAGATGTGCCCCCTCATTTTCAAGGGGGTCCGGTAAAGACAATATAAACACAGTTACAGTGCAACAAAAAAGGCTGGAAATACAAGCACACAACCGTTCTTTTTCTAAAGCTACATTACATCATTGTCATCTAGCAGATGCTGTTATCCAGAGCGACTTTCACAGGTTACAATTTTTACATGCTATCCATTTACACAGCTGGATATTTACTGCGGCAATTCTGGGTTAAGTACCTTGCCCAAGGGTACAACAGCAGTGTCCCAACAGGGAATTGAACCAGCAACCTTTCACTTATGAGCCCTGCTCCTTACCACTATGCTACACTACAAGCCCTGCTCCTTACCACTATGCTACACTACCGCCCCAGCTAGGAAAATTTTGTTCTGATGGAAAAAATGCAAGGTTCACGTTCGGACCATTGCTTCACAAAACATCCAATAAAATGAATATTTTTCTCCTTATAAATGATGGATAATATTCTTATCTCTGGCAAAGAGAATGTGCAAATTTGGAAAACTAAATTAAGAGCTGTACTGCCTAACTCTGCTGTTGGATCTCTCAGAATGTTTAAGTGCTGAAATAAATGAGAGAGACCTTCATGTGCAGAATGATTGCTGCCACTAATTCCACCAATGTTTGTGTTCAACGCTGTCCCTAAATTTCACTGCTTTATAAAAGAAATCCTTCAATTGTAGAATGGTCCCCCTAAAACCAACCATCTGTTGTCATTCCTCTCCTGAGTTCACGCATTGTAGCAGAACCACACCCAAAGGAGGGGGGTCTGCTGCTTCTCCATAGGTCTTCAGTCTAAATTACGCAGGTTTTCAGTCCATATTGGGTTTTTGTGGTCGTTCAGCTTTTCACCAGATATTTTTCATTTGTTTAGACCGACCCCTCAGAGATTAGGGACTTTAAAGAGCGTTAAGGAAAAAACAATGTGCTTCAGTCGAGGAAACCACACACACACACACACACACACACACACACACACACACACACACACACACACACACAAACTCCTGCCCACAGTGCGCACAGTGGACTCATAACAATGAAATGCTGTTTTCTTGCAGGAACCAGCTCTGGCTGTAATTCAGCATCACCATGGAGAGAAATCCTTGAGTCCACCACACAGGGACAGTGTGACACAGTGACTCCATGAGGAATCTCCTCTTGGTGCGTTGCTGGAAGTAGGCCTGCCTCCGTTCCCACAGAAATGCCCTCCTCACTGCAGTCTGCCTGGACGGGGACCAACACCATGAGAAGTCCTGTTTTTCAGAGCCATTTTTCTAATGCCAAGAACAAATATTAATATCTCAGCCCCCGAATTAGCTCTTTTAAATGCCCGTGTGAACCTGTTAAGAATTTGCCTCGATTCTTGGTAATACTGCAGGAATGCATGGTGTGTTAGCTATGCAAGTCACTCTGAAAAAAGGGGTGTCAACTAAGCAAACGCTGTCATGTAAAGTCTCTGGCTGAATCTGAGTATCAAAATCAACTGTCACAGCCATTAAAACCTGCTAAGCTCTGTGGCAGCACGCAGCGGAGTGTGACCCTACAAAGAGCGGCTTTTCTTTAACGCCCACTGGCCGTTTGGTCAAGAGCTTCAGCCGAAAACGCCTCAGTGTGCGATCCCACTAGGACCGGACGGGGACACTCTGAGGGAAAGCGTGTTCGACGCGGCCCTGTGGCGGAGGGCGCTGGATCCTCACGCCTTTGCACACGCAGCCGCAGCACAGCACGAGCGGTAACAGGATTAGCGCACTGTGCCATCATTAAAGTCTGCAACACAATTCCTCACAGCCACATTCAATCCTATTACACCTGCCTTTTCCCTGCCTAGAAATGTCAGGGATCGGGATTAGTAGAGCTGTGCGGGGTTATTAAAGTACACTCTGAAACCGCCGGTACAGCACACTGCTGCTGGAGGCCCCTCAGGCTGGGGAGAGAGGCAAATCATTAGACAATGCCACCACAGAGACAGCACAAAGAAACACTGGTGGGGGGGGTGGGCCTCTAACAGCCATATAGGCAATAGACTGCCCCGCAGATAAGTGTAATCCACTGACGGTGGAGCACAAGCACAGAACCGCTTTAATCATGGCGAGGGGATATGGCTGCACATCTTCGCATCCACAAGTGCCCCTCAGGGTGTGCTCGAAACAGATCCTCCCTGTATTTCCTTAGCACCTAATGCACGTCCGGACTTGTCTGCTCTCCCACTCACAGAAATGGTATGGGGGTTATGTTCCGCGCGCTCACAAATGTAACACTTCAGGCTCGGCGCTAAAAACCACTAGAGTGCAATTCGCACAGGAACATAACAGCTCCCTCGTAAGTCTCTGCGCACGCTACGCACATGCCACAGCGGGGCCAGATGTCCGATGAGAATGGTATCTGTGTGCCGGGAGCCTGTCTATTGCTTAACCAGCTGATTTGTTCTATCTGAGTAGCATAAAAGTCTTAGGCCATGCTTAGCACTCATGATCCTAATCGTGATCAGCAGTTTCACATGAAACAGGTCCATGAATAAAGAGAGGACACCCAGCCATAGAGGGGAGGTTGGGACACGTTATAGTGGCAGCATTGTGTGTGGGACTTTGCCAGCATTATTTAACCTGAAATGCACTCCATTAAGTCCTGTTTTTTTTTGCCACTCCAAGAGTTCTATTTCTTCTTTCCCTGCATTTCTTCTCCTTACGTTTGGATGCGGATGTTTGTCAAGGGTTTGTTGTACATTTTCGCTCTTGGCTCGTCTACGCCAATGGTGCAGCATTGCCACTGGAAATCAGCCAGCTGGTTCAATTGCTTATCTGTCATGGACACAGGAGGGACTTCAGCCCTCTCTGCTACAGCTAGCCACGTGCCAACCAATACATAACCAATACATACCATCCCTGTAAATGACATTTTTATATCTGCTGTCTGGCTCAGTAATTCATATCTCTCTAAACAGAGGGCAGGAGGACTGACTCTGTTCTGAGGCCTAATAAGCTGTCACACACACAGGCATTATAAATCACATCTACGTTATTTAAATTGGATTTGCTGACTGCGGAGTAAGCTTTGAGGTCAGTTCCCTGAGCTGACACCTTCTACACCATCGCCTCTCCCGCTCCTAGCGTGATTGACGCCGTGGACGTCACATTATTGCCATTACTAAATATTTGTATAATGATAAGCTATTTGGATCATTGTGCCCTCGGGCCTTGCAAAAGAAAATATTGTATGCCAATAAAAATAACAAAAAGGAAAATCCCAGGTTTGAGTCAACCTGACAAGCAGCATCAAATGGAAAGCACGCTGTCACCTTGCAACGGGACTCCTTTCAGTACTTCTGAACCAGGACAGAACATTTACACAAAGAGAACTGAGACAGCCAAGCGGTCCACTGAGGTCACCATGCCATTTTATTCCCTGACCAATGCCACCATACAGAAAAGCTTAAAATGTTGTGAAAGGCGTTGAAAATCATAAATAGCACATAATTTAATGACAGAGTCACAATTTTCAAGGAGTGAAACTCAACGTACAGCTCTCCCATGAGAGATAGGGGAAAAAAAACAACCATAAATCGGAACGTGACCTTTGACTCCACTGATTGCTGGTTTCCCCTGGCTTTCAAAAACTCAAAACAGTACGTGCTTGACTTCATAAATGAATAATATTTTGTCTGACTCGATGTTGACAGTAGACTGGGATTTGCTTTTAAAGGGGACGGGTGAAGTTCTGTGCTCACATATACAATATGAGAGCACATATGAATATCTTTGAAAAACATCAGACTTTTGTTAACTCCCTACTTCAAGTGTTTGAAAGTGCAGAAACCATCAAACAGCTATGAGTTCCCTTTGTAAGGAAACGGTACACCATCTTAATTAGACAGAGCATTCAATGATGTGTGATGCACAGTAAAACAGCTTGGGTGTCACTCTGTGGAATAAAGGCCATTTTGTCTTTCAGAACACAGGGGAACAAAAAAGATTAAACTGATTCATTACAGTTCACCCTCAGACACACTTACTAAAACTGGAAACCAATTCACTGAAATAGTACAACATTAAAAGGGTATGTACATGTGATATTTCTCTTTTTAGAGAAAATTACCACACCACAAAACTACTTCCTTTTATTGATTTCTGCACTGTCTAGTTCCTCTGTTCATCAGCCTGAGGCAGATGCTGGCAAGGATCTTTGTCCTAAATAATAGGAATGGATTTGTGATCAAACAGATTTGTAATAATAATAACCAAAAATGATATTCTCAGAGTGCAAACAGATCAAAACTATATCAAAAGGTCAATATTGACCTTCAGCCTGCCCTGGTAACCACATCTCTCAAAGTCTGCTTGATCATGATGAATACGGTGGTGATAACGTTCTCTGGCACAAAGTCTGACAGAGTCAAGCTGGCTGTCAATCACATGTAGTGCATGCCCACACCTTCCCACATTCCCCTGTGACTCCCAGAGCCCTTTTCCAAATAAGGTAGAACACGAGAATGACCTTCCACAAGGAGTTAACATCCCAAAAGCAGAAGGATTGCACCTTTTTTATATTCCATCCATAGGAACAACACCAAAACCCACATGCAAGTCACTGTTGTAGACATGAAATGCCAATGTCCTCGATATGAAACGCCACCCTCTTCCACATGAAACTGTACATTCGAAAACTCAAAGTGCAGAAGAAGTGAAAATATCGTGAACAAGGCCAGCATAGTCAGAGCCAGTCACACAGATAATCAAAACAGCTGGTCCATTTTGGCACCCTCAGACAAAGCCATGCACTGATCATTAGGAGGCAAAGCTGCCAGGCTGAGCATTAACACATGAGGTAGTGGGAATGCAAATGGCATTACATCTTTGCCCAAGGTGGTTCAGATTCTCTCAACATACTACAGGAAGCAAAACTGGCCGAGCAGTTGGCTACTTACTCTGAGAGGAGAGAGGTTTGTCTCGGTTTCTGGGTGTGAGTTCCAGATTACCGTCTGCAAAGCCATTCCCATTGCTTTTTACTTGGAAAGTGACTCACCTCCCTTCAGCCACTCCACCTCAACAATAACCAAGAGCTAAACACTCCCAAATATGGACACATTGCAGAAGACTGGGGCAAATCAACTCAACTCCTTTTTTTTGGTGCATTTCTGCTTGCCAAGGTCACTGGGCTGCCAGATATCTGGCTCATGGCATTGAGGAAGAATACCACAGAGAATGACAGAAAGCCATTCCTGACAGAAACCAGTTCAGTCTGGCCTTTCATGTGCAATATTCGCAAATGATCCAGCAATCACGTGCTACACAATGCCCTCCCAAATAAAGGCATATTCCCATCAGAATTATGAGACAGGTCTCGTAGTTGGGTCTTGTGAGGACGATGGTGTTGTGACACCTCTGACTTGTGTAGCCCAACCAGACGGGGTTTACAGCACACTTTGGATGAAGGATGTCCCATGGGGGGGGGGGCAGCAGGTCTCTGCTCTGCAGCGTAGCACGGGCCTCTGTGACATAACTGGAGCCACTGATTGGATGACAGGTTGAATAATCTGTTGCCTCTGATGTCAGCCACCTGCTGGTTGAGGGGTGCCTCTAAACCTCTTAAGATCGTGGACATCTAAGACCAGGCGAGAACACTGCCACACACACACACACACACACACACACACACACACACACACACACATATGTGCAGGCATGCATTCACGCACAAGGATGCAGGCAGCCACACACAGAATTAGTTTGCAGCTGAGAGGATGATTGACGTGACGACAACTGACTGAAGAGGACAAACAAATACAAAGGAGCAGCACCCCATTCCGTAGGAGAGCGGGAGAGCCAGCCTCTCCCCACGTTCTTCAAAGCGCTCAGACTGCCACAACCAAATAACTGCCTCCCAGCGCCCGCCCCGGGGAATCCCTGATGCTGCAGAGTCTTCCTGTCTCTAGGAACACTGACACGCTCTGCACCTCGAGCACACGCTCACCTGCATTCACTCAGCCTCGCGTCTCATCCAATTACGTAAGAGAGGGCTCAGGTGGAACGGAAGCCAAGCAGCTTTTTCTGCCCTGAAACCTCAGAGCTCCTTTATCCACGGAGCATCTCTCTTCTCGGAGACGACCGTGAGCAACGCGGATCACCCCCTCCTTCAGGGGGGCGGAGGATGGGGGGGGGGGGGGGGGGGGGGCAGCTTACGCCCTCCTTCAGGTTGGAACTTACAGCCTCCTTCGGGGGGGACTTACGACCTCCTTCAGGTTGGAACTTACGGCCTCCTTCAGGTTGGAACTTACAGCCTCCTTCGGGTGGGGAATCTACAGTCTCCTTTAGGTGGAGAAATTCCATTGCAGAAACTTCACCCTGGGAACATACTGCTGTCTGCATGTTGCAGCACAGCGATCACACAGCTTACAGCTTCTCCTTGATGAAAAGTAAAGATCAGGACAGACCAAGCAGAGGTCACAGCCATGATTCAGAGCCAAAACTCGGCAATCTGCCCTCGAATAAGTCCATGACAAGCCAGCAAAGGACACAGAAATACACACACGTTTCAGATGGAGCAGATTCAGTCACTTCCTGGTTGTTCACTGCCATTTATGACCTCTTTGATGAAACTGTATTCTGTTGACGAAACAGTTTCTCCTGAAAACAAACTCATGACTGCGACCAAAAAGAAAATACAGTTGGAGAATGACGGAATGGATTAATGCCGAAGCTAACATCACAAGTTGAAATCCAATACCTTTTCAATAAGATTTTATTGAACCGATAGCTGAGTTGAACTCACCGTATTGGTGCATCAGTGTAGCTTGGTCTGTATACAGAAACACAGTGAGTTATCAGACTGTAAAGCATAAGAACCTCAGCTTAAATCTCTTCTACTACAACTAGTTTGCAGTATTGTTCATGCATAGAATACAATATTACTGTAATCATAATATTAATGTTAACATGTTACATGAAAAGTCCTCACATGAAGATTTGTTGACAGGTTCTGAGTATCTCATTACACCCAACTACTTGACTTATTTCACATCGGCACATCCGCTATAAGGCATGACAGAAATTCATCGAAGTACTTTTAATGATTTACACAGAAATTTAATTAAATATGTGCCAAGAACTAAGAGAGAATTGCTGGTCTGGGAGAACAGGTTAGGGGTGAATGGCTGCAGGGCTTTTCAGAGAAAACCAGTCAGCTCCCAGTTCCCCACACACACAGACACACACACACACACACACACACACACACACACACACACACTCAGTGTCATTTTTATTCTTGTCATCCCTGTGGGACTCCACTCCCAAATCAAAACTGACCTCTGACCTCTATTCTCAGTAGGATTACACAGTAAAAATCATCTCAGATTAAATGAAGCAGTTATTCTCTATGGCATTATTCTCCATTGCCGGTTCAAAGTGGCATTGTTCATTTTTTTTATTACTATGCCAATTCAACTGCACCAGGAGAGTGCCTAGTTGGGAGTAACAGTGATATTCGGCCTGTTGAACAGAGATAAAATATGATCTGACCCACTATTATCTGATCACATTTTTTTTCTGCCCCAAGAGATTAAAAAAATATGTTTCCAAAGAGATAATAATATTTTAATGCCATTACACCCAGCCAAAGGAGGAACTGTGTGGAGAAGGTTTACTGTTACATAAGCCTTTGAGGCATGTTCAAACATAGGTTTGTGTAACCACTTTAAATATTGACACAGCCTTCATCAAATTAATTGCTACATAATCAGATCATTTTATGATCACAGTCATGCATTAAAAAATTATGACGTGGAGGATTTTTTTCAGGATTTAAGTTTTATTTTGTTGTGCATTCAGTAAAACTATGATGTGACGTTAAGGAAGGAACATCACAGCTGAAGCACAACAGGTATTAAATTATGTTGGTCCAATCATCTGTTCTTTTCACACACTTAACAACAAGAGCTGTGTATCTCTTATTCTCATAGTGCAATGATTATTTTTTAAGAAGCACTGAATTATTACAGCAGTAGTCAACAACAAAATGTTAGCATGGCTAAAAATCCCTAAAAAAAAAAAAAAAACATCCCACTGTTGCAGGGTGAATTCTTTGCATACGCTGTTTCAGCATCATTTTGGTATGGCTGTTTACATTTATATTTACATTTATTCATTTGGCAGATGGTTTTATCCAGAGCGACTTACATAGGTTACAGCTCTTTACAATGTTATCCATTTATACAGCCGGATATTTAATAAGGCAGTTGTGGGTTAAGTACCTTGCCCAAGGGTACAGCAGAAGTGTCCCAGCGGGGATCAAACCGGCAACCTTTCGATTACGCGTCCCGCCCCTTAACCACTATGCTACACTGCCGACTGTTTAGTTTGACGTAACAGTGTAGGAAAACATGCATGCAGAGCACGGGCTATTTCTTCAAAGGAATCATTTCAACGGCAACGCTACATGTAGAAAGTGCTTCAGTTGCCAACAATGATATCAGCTGATGAACCATTTCATTTGCTGATGCAGTGTTTCCACCAGTCTCAAGGGCTACACTTAGTGAAATGAATGAATTGGGCTGTAAGAGAACCACAAAACCATTATTTTTTCCAGACTACAGACTCGGACAGCTGCAGGTGAAGGACTAACTGCAACAATGCGTTCGACAAGAGAGGATCCCGAATTCGCAACCACCTCTGACACGCCGCGGAATCACTGCCCTGTGCGTTGCAGATGTGACCTCATTCTTCCCCAACCCCTACTTTCTCCATCAGCAGCAAAACTCTCAGGCCCTCCAGCACATGGCTACCTGTGGGCTTCCAGCCAGATAATTCATCCAATTATGTAATTAAGGGTTCAGATGGGATAGAAAAAAAACAGGCAGGGCCTAGGCTGCCCTGCACCCCACATGCAGTCTGAGAAAGAAGAGAAAATCATGGCAAAAAGACAGATCTAACAGAATATGACAGAACTGGCTTTCCCTGCTGTCACAAACACATTACACTTACACTTAAACTTAATTATTTGGTAGACGCTCTTATCCAGTGTGAAGGTATGTAACTGTATATAATAATGCCATATGAGCAACAGTACATGCAGAAAACACCAGACCACATCTAAACAGGTAACAATCCGTCACACAGTAGTACATTAACCATGCCATACTGAATACAGACTAAGTGATAAATTGATCATAATTTCAACGACCATTGTTGAAAGGTAGCACTGCTACTGCTATTCTGGTTGACTACCTTGCTCAAAGGTACAATAACAGGCGGAAATCAAACCTAAGACCATCCGGTTCTCCCCATCCCCTACTCCTAAAATCTGCTCAGAAGATCTGGTCTGCTTAACAATGAGGAAATAATCATGGCTCTTTACACCTGGGACATATTACACAAACTACCTGCACACAACAGTAGCACAAGAATGAAAACTGTGAGTCAAAATAATCACAAGAGAGTCAAATAACAGGCAAATCCCACTCGCCCACTGTTGCCATGTACTGTGTGCAAGCCATTGCAGTTCCAGGACCAGCAGCATTGTGATGCAGCCACAGCTCTGATTCACTGATAAGGCTGGCATTCCTGCAATCCACCCAGCTCCTGCCCCCCACCCCCAGGCAAATTTAAAAGTCAACCTTTACCCACCCCTCTAACGACAAATAACCATCTCAGCCCACTGTTCATGTTTTTGGAACAAGGTATTTATGAATTGTTTTGCAGTTTTATTTGTTTTTAATGCTGGCTTGATGAGCAGATAAGCATAAGTGTTTTTATTGAGGAGCAACCAAGAAAATTTTAATGTATAACTATGTGTCCAGGAGTCAATGGAATTGATGGGAAAAATTCAGCCACAATGCAAATATGTAAAACTTGCTGAAACATGTTCCTTCAAGTTCAGGCCAAAGTGCCACAGTGGTGAGACTGATAGTGCCTTACGGTGTTGGCTCTGCTAGATGTGTGTTCCGCTTGTAGGTAGGTTTCATACCTGTTACCTCTCTGCAGGTCTGGTCACACAAGGAAAATATGTGCTTGAATCCTCTTGTTTCTTCTGAAGGTATGCTGTACACGTATGAGTCTGAAACAAATTTTAAAAAATGATTTTAAGTATTCTGCTCAATCTGAGAGTTCAAACTCATCATGCCACACACAGAAATAACCCTGGTTCCAAACCTAAAGCAGGTTTTAAACAGTGCATCCGTGTTTGCTACATGAATGAGTGTGTGTATTATGATGGAATGGCAGCAAACAGATCTCCCACATGAAAGCAGCACTGTCACAAAAGACCAAAGATTTATGAATTAAAGTGACCAGCTTCTGTCCCCAAACTTGCGTTCCTCTGCTTCCCCATGACCTGATCATTAACACAGACACATTCCTGCTCTCTTCACTGCCAGGGCTTGCAAGTTACTTGAAAATTGAAAGTATACATGGCCGTGTTCTCAACAGGCAGTGTCAGGAACCGTGTTTAGAAATAGCAAGGCCCTGCTAAATGAAAAGTAACAAAGAGCAGCGTGCTGTAACGGTAACAGAACAGGATTTGTTCCCAGCAGGATATGTGGGTGGTTATAGCTTTAACCTAATGTGGCTCCTCTTTCCAAATGGGATTTTCACTAATATTACTGCCAAAATGCTATGTCTCATTGCAGTTATCCTAGCGGAAACAGTATGAAAACAACTGATTAATACTTGTGTGCATGTGCAGAACATTTTTTTTTTTGTGGGGCACCAAAACAGTGATAAATATGTCAGAAAGCAGATCTAGTAAAAAAAAAAAAAGATAAAGAAAGTCATTTACTCTAATAGGTAAGAATCTCTCTTAAGTTATACTGGTAAAGTGAAAGTGTTTGGGATTGATTATTTTTTTATTACAAACCCACTGATGTTCCAGTGAAAAGTTGTTAAATAAAAGCAATTCACATCTTCCATACTAATAGCAAATCATTATGTTCTGAAGCGCTGCTGTGTCCTCATCTCACAATGAGTCTTCAGATAAGGTCAGATGCCACACACTGTCCACGATTCTGAAAAGGTGCAGAGACATCTCACCTATGACTAATTTCACTTAGCAGAGAGTCTTACCCAGGACCACTTACAGGGTTCAGATGTTACATATTCCCCATGTATACAGATCAGTACTCACTGTACCTTCTGTAAGGGCAGGTAATAGAACCTACAATCTTCTAGCTAGGAGCCTAGCTTATTAAAGACGCCTACACACACTGTACAGACACATTTCCTCAACTTGCAATGAATTTCAAATGTTAAGTCTTACCACTGGTGAATAGAAAAGGCTCACAGGTAAATCCTTTCCACCCAGCCACTGTACCCCTGAGCAGGGAGGCTTGACTCAGATCGCTTTGGTAAATATCCAGCTGTATCAAATTTATTGTTTGGAAAATGTAAGCTTTGTGAATGGCCCATAAGGCATCTGCTACAGAAACAAACTGAGTGAAATGTTCAGGCCAGTGGATGCCCCCAAAACAAACTCTGGGGCTTGGACTGGTCTATCTATATACCCAAAGGATAGCACTGAAGTAAGAGCAGAATTAGCATGGCTCTACAGTACATGGAGAACCACTGTATTCATATGGAATAGCCTTTTATAGACTATACACGGTAATAGTAACCTTTCAACTTGAAACTAATTTGTACCTGGAATACCAGGTGAGTTAACTCCCAATCCAAACAATTACTTCAAACAAACACGAAATGCAGAGACTGGTGCTGCCATTGTATGGCATGACGGCTACTTTTTCCCCACACTGGTCACAAGAATTTTGAGGTCATTGCTGAAACATTCATCTTTAGTCAGTTGTGCTGAGTTTATTAAACACTCATCATTATGCATTACTTAAATTATTTTAAATTAAATTATTTTCACTTTCACTAATTGTGGAATTTAAAAATTAGTTTTGAAATAGCTTCACACAGCCACAGTAAAAATACAACTCAAATTAACTTCTAAAAAGTAACCGACCAAGCTAACATTAAGTCCACTTATAACTGGGCATACAATAAGAAAGGCGCTATACCGCAAAACTGTCTTTTAAAAGTAGGACTCCACGCATTCCACTGTCTGACAAGAAAAACGCACATGACAAATGAACTGGGCAGTCGGCTGGATAGCTATTCCCTATGGTGAATATTTATTATGAATAATCTTTACAAACGTGTAAAGAGTTAATGTGTTGCTGTTTCCCAGCGGATTCACAAAACAAGGAATGATAGGTCCCACTACAAAATACGCATGATAACCTAAAGAATTACGAGGGGCGGAGGCTGGCCGTTGAAGTTAGCTTGCTGGCAATAGCAGTAGCTAACAGTTCTTAGTTCAGTGACACATGGACGAAGTTAGCAGGCTAGCTAGCAAGCCACCTATGTACATGCCGAAAACAAAACACAGGATTGCCATTATTATATATCTCTAGACAGCTTGTTACACTACTCCTAACACATATCACTGTTACCAGTAAAGTAGAGAACTGATTATACACAATTAAAGTGGTGGTAACGGGGGTAGATATCGAGCTAACAAGTAAACAAATCTTACTCCCACCGCCCCATCCAAATACTGTTGGCAACTCACTTCCGCCTTGATTTGCGTGGCCTCGTACTCGGGAAACACCGAGAAAGATTTGTGTTTAAAACAGTACGGATGAATATTATCAGTGACAATAAATCATGTACCAAGGCAGACAAACAAAAAGAGAGCCGGTCTTATACATTACTAAGCACTACAAAGTGTAACTTAATCCTTCGGTTAAAAACTTTGTTTAATCGGGCGCCCAAAGCGCAAGTCCCCCTCGCCGTGGCAATGCCCACGCCTTTCATTCCACCGCTCAGTTAAAGCATAGCTCGCTCGCTAGCAAGCTAACTACATTCACCTTGGCGAAGAACAATGCACAACTGCAACTACGCCCAAATGTATTCACAGAGATACACCCGCGACACTGCATTTAGGCCCCACGCTTGCACTGCTTCTGGAATACGCCCGCCGGACACTCGTAACAACGCTTCGTTTCTCTTACCTCGCTTTCTAAGTATCAATGAGTTTCATATCCCACAAAAAGTGAAACTTCTTTTTCCCCGATTTCTGGGAGAGCCGCAGGCCGTGACGTCACAGCTCGAAATTCCAGCCGGCAGAGACACCCAGAGCTCTGAAAATTGCCCATGTAAGGCAGTGTACAGTCATTTGCTTCTCTTCCTGATATGCGGCATTTTTATTGTTGTGCAAACAGTCCAGCAGAAAACTTAATCATATGCACACTGCAAAATGACTTTAAGTGCCTAAGTGTCCGCGAGCTTCTGTTTAAAATGACACGCCTAACGTTAATACACTGTTTGCTTCCTGCATGCCACAATAAAAGATAAGTGATTGTTTTAATGCGAACCAAGACGATTAATAAACATAATTGGGAAAGAATGGTCAGTGACACACTAGTCACGACAAGAGCCGAAGCATGTCACGTGTAAACGGTGAACGGTTTTCAAAACAAAGACTTTTGACATACGACGTGATTGAATTGTGCTTTGAAGTCACACATTCTATTGTAGGTGGTCAATACACCAGCTAACTCAAGGTCCTCCGTACCAGGTGAGCTCTAACAGTTAGATTCAGTGTCAGACTTACAGTAATCAACATTGAAAATTTTAGAATTTAGTCTCAGAAACTGACCATCACTGCACCAAGGTGTCATGTTTCATCCTGACCAGATACTACTGTATGACACCATGTGCAAATCAGAGCCACTTTGCATTTTTCTTATCATTTCTGAAAGCAGTGTTACAGTGTGCTGTTAATTCTGTTGTGATACAGTGTTTCAGTCTAGTGTTAACTCCGTTTTGAAAGAGGTTCTGCTACATGGAGCACAGTTCCCTGCTACTAAGGGTGGCAAATCTGCTTCTAGTTAAAAGCAGAGTTTACCATACTTTCCTGTTCTGTGTTACATCGCGTTCTGATAAAATATGAAAATATTTTTGAAAATATGAAAAAATGTATAAAATGCCCTTTGTGCTTATTTCTGAGGAACCGAGTGGTTCCTTATCCATTCCTTACGCAGCAACTTCATGACATCTGAAATCACTGAAATTAACAAAAAAATGTTGTGAAAGATTCCCAAAAAAGAGGGCAACGAAGCATGGTTAGTCATATATTGTTTCCATTGAAATGTCGAAATTCTTGCAGGGGCCAGGTGAAAGTTTAGGCAGGCCTGTCTCAGCCAGGCGCCCTGTAGCAGGGGTGTCTACCACATAAGGGCTATAAATTAACCCTGACTCCCTCTACTCTGAATACAGCTTCTGTTTGTAGAAAGGGTTTAGTGTGAAGACCTGTGCTATCATCATTCAATCAGTACCGAACATCATTGCACCTATTCAGAAATCTAATCTAACACTATGATATAACACACCATGTTTTTTTTACTCCTGTGTTTTTAAGATCTGGAAGATTTGTACAACTGTGGTGCCCTTGCAATGACATTACAGTAAGAGGTCATATAGCAGGACCTCTTCCATGTGGACTGAAGTCTACTCAAAATGTAAAATGAATAAATAAAGACAGACTTAATCTTTACAATACTTGTGTATGAGGCTTAAGATGCAGTTATTTCCCTGAACTCCCAGTCTTAACAGAAAAGAACTGAATTGATATTTGTGTGTATCAGATAAAAGGGAAACCGCTTTATGCAAGGGTACATCTGTCATTCTGATAATAGTAATGGAAAAGAGCTAAAACATCTTCAGAATCACATATAATCTGTATCTGTATCCATAGAATGTATTATACATGGACTTTATTTTTGAAATCATTTTCATATTTCAGTGTTTTTGGCATTTGCTGGAGGATGGAATTAATTTTATTTTGCTGACCTGATTCAGAAGGTTTTCCAGCAATAGTGTTTGAAGGCTTTTGAAATATTAATACCATTTAATTTACCATTTCAGTTCACCCAGTGCTAATTCCACCAAATCGCACATTATTCACGGGCAAACTGGGTGCCTATATCATTTCCATTTGACTGTGGTGTTAACTGTCTCTACCATTCAAACCACTGTCACTCTGAAAAGGTAATTTATACACACAATAGAAATCTACAAAATTCAATGGAGAGTTAGCAACAGATCTGTAGCAACTGTGCCAGAGTCCTCTGTAATCTACCCTGTAAAGCACACAGGAAAGCTGTCAAAGGACGCTGAACACAGATATACAAGATGACTGTGGTTTGCAGTTTTCACTTCCTGATCCCCCCAGTCTCTCTGTGCAGGTTCTGAGTGTATCATGACAAGGTAATCTCGTTTGCACTGTGGAACAGCTTATTCACCAACGTACTTACCAGCAATGTTTCTAAAGGCCTCCAAACTATTCTGCCTGAGCTGATTTTCAGGAAGGAACCTTTTAAATAAATAAAAAATATAAAATAATAAAAAAAATAAAAAATTACTGCCACATAAGCAAGACTCGACTCCAGTTATCAATCATGTGACAAGTAATTTGTTCTGCCAAGTGCAAATGAACGAGTTTGTGTCACGGAGATAAGACAGTGCAGACTGACACAGCTGTCTATAAAAAGCTTTGTTAGATTGAATCATATGCGCAAGTCACACTCCAGATGTCAAGCGTTCACATCACATACAAGGAGTGAAGCCAATGCACAGAAAGTGGAAATAACCCCTGATCAGTTAGGCTGGCCCAGTAATGAAGCTATAGGAGAGTAGGTCACTCTACCTATTAGGCTGTCGTGAAACTCTACATATTAGCTGTCAGAATAAGGTGAGCATGTCTAGTGTGGGATATTCTGTGTCAGTTCATTTTTTTTTTTCTTTGAACACCGCTTCCTGTTCTTGGCCGATCATAGAGGTAACCTCTCGTGCTGCAGAAAATGATGAAGGATCCGCAGTTATTTTTGCGCCGCCTGTATCGCCTTGTTACTTCACCTTTCAGATGCGCATGACAAGTGCCGCCTTCTTCTCGTGCCCTTTGCGTATGGTCACAAGGTTCCCCTTTTAACAGCACAGTAATACTCCAATGACAAATCCCATTCAATTCATTCTGGAAATATTTAAGAATGTTTTGAGCAGATGGATACATTTCAGAGTACTGTGCTCAAGTCCAGTCTGCAGTCACCTGGTCAACACAAAGACATTTTCACACTTATAAAAAGGAATTGTATATTTTATTGTATTGGTAAAGTACTATATTACTGCAGCGAAAAAGTAAGATATTGGTATGGACTTCACCCCAGATAAGTGCTTGTACTTAGCAAATAATTCATTTAATAGTGTGGGTGCTTTGGTTACATTATGAGTTCATAATACTTTGCAATGGTGAGGTCAGCAGTTCATGACCACTGGTTTCTTTATCATGAGAGTGCTGTTGAATTTCCCACGATGCATTTCACCAGGTCTGGCCAGACAGAGTTTTCTCTATTGCTGCCTAACTTGAAATAGGTGACTTGTAAACTCCCTGCAGGAAGACAAACTGGAGATAAGATGCCAGAAGCAATCTGAGGGACACACTCCTGTGAATAAAAATGTTTTATTGTTTTTTGTTTTTTTTTTCAGGGATGAAGATTAAAACTCAATGTTTTGACAATAAGTATCTGATCATTTAAAAATGTGTCCTTCAGACTTTCTACTGACATGTTTTGCTAGAGTTGCAGACAAGTTCTCACCAAGGGATACCTAGAGAGATGAGCAGTGGCAGAAATGTTATTTTTGTGTCAGAAAAGGACTAGAAAAAATGATTGAGCACTATAGATATCATGTCAGAAAACCTTCTCAAGTTCTATTAACACTAAAGGTTTATGTAGTAATATTGCAACATGAACATGTTAATTCATATAGATTGCTAAGACGACAGTTAATACATCTGGCTAAAGTGGCTATGATGTGTGAATGTACAAATTGCAGAGAAAATATGCAATAACAGACCTTTTTTCTGCTTACCAACAGGCATTTGTGTGCATACATCATACATTGTCTTGAGAATGCAATTTCGCAGCAAAACAATAGTGTGCTGCCTAATGCACAAAGGTATTTGCTGTTTAAGAGGGATGTAGGCCTAATGCAACTTACCGGCAGTGAGGTACCTGCTGTAGACTGAATACTTATGTTGCTGTCGCATGGTGTACAGACAGAGACTAATGGTGGTGTTGTGGAGTGAGGAGTTTGCATGAAGGCCAGTAGATGCAGAAAACTGTTTTGCACTGCTGGAATCTGTGAGTTGACCCAAGTGTGTGGAGACTCTTAGACAACCTCCCAGCTGTTCAAACAGACCCTTTGCATGTCATACGCACTATGCTCACGTGTTTGGCTTAACGTATGGTGATATCAACCTCAAAGACACGGGATGCAAATCAGCCAACACCACTCGTTTACATGGTTCCAGTGCACATTTAGATGCCTTTACAACTAAACCTCTGTAGATTTTCTGATACGTTGCTCAATGTGAACATGAACTTGTCAAAATATCCCAGAAGATTTGTGCTGTGCACATTGCAATGATTTTCTCATAACATACATTTTACACTGGACAACACAAAACCAGATGCAGGTCTTAATTTTGATCAATGTTAGACATTTAGCAAAGCCTAAGAACATTAGTCATTGTAAAAGCACTGTCAGTTAGCTGTTTAATTTTGCACCTCAAAAGGCAGTACTATTTCACTACAGAAAATAACTGCAAGGATCACAGACTGGCCAAAACTTCTCCCCTTAACAATCTGAGTGTAACCACATATTGCCCTGTGTGTTAAACATGCCCAGCAACTGACAGAACCAAACCAACAAAGGACAAAATTAAAAAAAAAAACAATTAATATATAAGTAAACAAAGGGCACCACTTACATCCCATCCATTGTCAACATACTGATTGAGAAGAGGCTATTGTAATTCTCTCTAGTAGTCTCACAGTACTTCATGCCTGTGCATCTTACACTTGATATGCAAGTTTCCTTGAATACCCTGACTGTATGCCAGGACACACTATCTCAGAGCTGGCAGCTTGAAGCCCATTGTGACATTCCTTATAACACGTGGATGTCTGCTGCCACCATGACAAGACTCCGCACATGTACTGGAGTTCAGAACCACAAGAAGGTGACATCACCCCCTAGGGACATAATGAGAGCGTGATGAGTTCACTTAGCTGGGGCCCTTGGGCTTAATATATCTCATATTGTGCTATGAGAATGCTGAGGGCCTCAGTTCAAGTTCAATAGCCAGGACAGACCTATCCCGTTGCACACACATCCACCCCCCCCCCCACCCCCACCCCCATCCTGTCAGTGGGGTTTCTCTCAGCCTCATACTTGTAGTTAGCTGTTATCTGTTAGCCATGTGTGAATGTGTTGCTGTCTCAGTTTTCTGCTGATAGCCCTTCAGATGTTCATAACAGTCAACGCCACAGAGGTAATGACAATTTACAGTTAAGACACACTGAGTGAATGTGTTTTTAGTCCCCAACATTTTTTTTTTTCATTTTGGTACTGTAGGCTTAAAATGTTACGTTAATGGCATCTCGGCAAGAAACGTGACTGCATCCAACCACACCACATCAAACGTTACAGTAATGATTTGTTACCTGAATCTCTGAGAAAACACGACCCTGTTATCATTAACATTTTGCTTTAACACACATCGATAAATGGCAGCGGATGGAAACGTAAACGATTCGGTTGTGGTGACCTTTTAGGGCTGGCATCATCTGAGGTTTCAGCAAGCTCTGCGCCAAAAGGGAAGAGCGCTAGGCCATGAGAGTAGGCTAAGATTACAGATGCTGATAGCACAGGGCAGACACCCTGTCCCTCTCTGCCAGCAACCTGCACCATCACGAAACAACATGCTAATTACTGAAGGTCTCACAAAGGTTATCGCTGTGGCATTCATGGAGGGGAAACGGTAGATCTGAAGGAAGCCTTGCCACAACATTTAAATGAAAAGAGTCTATTTTCCCCGGGAAGAGAAAATAAGGTGTCCACATCATTAAACTCCATTTATTCATCACAGGCTCAGTACACAGCTTATGGCCAACCAGTCTTCCTCTGTGAGTCTTCCTCTGCAAGGACTCTTGACTTGTCACGTGCCAAAAATCTACAGGCAATGGTTCGTTTATAAAATTCACACTCTCAGTCACTTTTTTCCAGGAAACTTCATACACATATTTAAGCTTCAATCAGATATACTGTAACTGTAAAATGGTAAGTGTAAAATAAACTACAAATAATTTCTCAGGGACTTCCCCCCCACCCCCCCACCCCCACCAATCCACCCACCTACCCACAGACAGCCTTGAGAGTGTTTGCAGCCGGTGTAACTGTGGAGGGGGTGTGGTCAATGCCTTGAAGCCTGGAAAACACGCTCCTGCCCCTGACTGTGGTCTGCAGAGCAGAGCACAGACCTCATGAGTGAATGTTCGTGCAGACTGAGCCTCCCACACGTAACCACACCACCAGGCAGAGACAGCGGTGCTTCCTCAGAGACCCAGGCTTCAATGCAGGTCTGAAGAGAACAAACACTCACAGCCTGTTTTGGGAGTTTCTATCCTACTTTTTCCAGTCTCCTCGCTGTACTCGGCTCAGACCCCTCAGGAGGTCAGTGGAGGGGGGGGGGGGGGGGGGGGGGTGCAGATCCTTTTAACTTTTAAGGAAAGGTAGGAGAGTAAAGAAATGTGTTTTTAGTGGGAGCCCCAAAACACAGAGAGACACACCACGGTCTACTCTTGTCTCCTTCTTCACGAAAGGCCAGTTACAGTAGGTGGGGATGTTTCCCATATTTTCACACAGAAGATGGGGGCACCTTAGAGAACTGCAGGTGTAGTATCAAACAAGTGCGTACACAGGCTGTCTGAGCCACTCTCCACCCACACTCCGTTCATCTCAGCAATGTATAAAATACAGGATAAACAACGTACAAACAACTTAGCATATGTGCCAACTTTGCATGCAAATGGCAAATCTCATTTGAGTGAAGCAACCTCAAGGCTAAGAGAATTAGAGGGAGATTTTTTTCTCTCTCTCGTCTCGTAAAGGCATAATGTGGCAGCGCAAAGGCGCACGGAGTTCCGCAGCGAGACAGATCTGCTCAAGTTATGCAACGAAATTTACTCTTGAGCGCCCATGCATGTTCATGACATTGAGCGTCTGTGACTGGAAGTAACAACGGTTCACTCTGAAAATGCAGATGGCGATATTAAAAAAAAAAAAAAAAAAAAAAAAAAACTTTTTCAGTGTACCAAAATAGTTCTGGTATGGCCTGAAGTAAACTGTAAAACTGAAATTCTCCACAAAACCCACAGTGATAAGAGTCCCAGCTCTTGCTGTTTGTATTCAGCTTAATAAATTATGTTACATTTATGCTCTCTTTTCAACATTAGCCGCTAGCAGTCCTGCTCTCTAAAGGTCTGAAGGTGAATGTCAAAAAGCAGCATCTTTCTTTTTCCCATACTTTAGATGCCCTTTTCCTGGAGAAGGGGGCAGCAACAGCAGAACAGAGTGCAGCGAACTCATTTTTTTGGAGCCTTTCTCTGCGCCAGAGACAAGATTAAGCAGAAGAGAAGATTTCTGTTGCATTCGGAAATACAAACGTAAATCCCTCAAATGATTAAGGTCACTCACGCATTCCGCAAACACTCTCTTCCCTCCAACGCACGGAAAGTACGCTTTGGGCATCATAGTTTAAGGGAACCAGATACGGGATAGAATGCAGAGCCCCCATTCCACAACAGCACAGGTGTTACTAAACTGTTACATTTTGTTCTGACCAAATGTTTGGTTTGTTGGGTGTTTTGTTTTTGATTTTTTTATGATTAATTAAGGGTGTTTTGAATGCTATCCTCAGTTAATGATTAGCATTATCATAGAAGTCTCAGGGGCTACGTGATCACAGTATGGCCTCTTAATACCAGAACTATAAATGGTACCTTCAGCAAGAATAGAATTCATTCATGAAACGTTGGATTGAAATAACCATAATAAACATCCGCTGTTCTGTGCTGTTTTTCTGTTGAAAATGGCTCTTTCCCATCTGCCCCGCGCTAACAGTACATGTGTGGTAATAATCTGTACATCTTGAATGAAATTATGCCTGATATGATTAAATTCCCAGAAGCCTTGCCCAAGGCTGGATGGCTTATGGGCTCAGAGCCCTCTCCTGAGTTCCATGAAGCTGCCTGAACCACAGTGGGCAGAGAACGCTATTTTTCCAAGTCGTTGGTATAACCCAGGAGGGAGACTAAACCTCACAACCTCGCGGATTGAGTGCAGATACTTTGACCTGATGCCCACCTGAACTAGCCAGGTTAATGGATGAATGATGCAGCACATCCGCTCTGGGTGATTATTCATGCAGGGATATATACAGCGTCCTGATCCTCTTTACAGTCCCAAAATACCCGTTACACAACCGTTGGGCAAGCAGTCCTATAGGAGCTACACAGAGAGGGCAGATTGTGTTCTGAACTTGTCAGTGGTTCTATGTGAGCTCCCTATAAGGGCAGTTTTGCCATTATTAGAGTCTCCTGTCAGACCCCTAAATGGCCAGTAAGCATTCTGCACCTCCAGAGGCTGTAACTCCACAGGGTGACATTATCATAGCAACTCACAGGAGACCCTTTTGGTTCATCACAGTGAAAACTGTGGTCGTCAGTGAATGAATGAAGCTTAATCTAAGTGCAATGTGCCTCGTCCTTTTCTTTGAGAAGACTGAAGAAAGGTTTGTTTCCCACTCAACATTGTAAGCTCAATGGTTACTGAAATTTCAAGGGCAATGTTGTGGAAGAAGCATGAAAACCACAAAATTTGGTTGTTGTTAAAGGCAAAGCACATCACAGTTAGACTGAGAAAAATCCTTTGGTTCTCACCTGTACTGGAAGCTGTGTCTTGTTTCACAACCCAGATGTCACTGTAACATTTGGATAGTACTCACTGTCCGCATCATCACTTTCACCCGTCCAAACCTTTGCGTGACTGAACCATTATTTATGAAAATGCACATCTCTGAAACATAACAGCAGTGTGCGTGTGTGAAAGGTGTGGTCCAAGCAGGTATCATAACCTCAACCTCTATAAAAGACAACAGCCCAAACAATAAACACTAGCAGCCCACAGAACAACAGCTCCGTGTCCCTTATACGGGTGCCTAATCGAGCTCTTAATGCAACCCATTGGGAGCAACATGTAATAATGAACACAGTGAGCTCCGCTCCACTGAAGCATTACAGATGACCTCAGTGCACACTGACATCACACAGCCTTTAGACAGGTATATACTGTAGCTGGCTTTCTTCCACTTGGAAACCACATCTCATACAGGCCTGAAATCCCCAGGCTGGTGCCTCTGGGAGTCTGCAGCTTGGTCCTTCTCCACACACTCCTGCTGCCATTATGCCCTCTTGTCCCAAATATGCAAAATTAAGACTCACACATATGCAGAACACAGGTGTTAGAAGGACAGCACATATTGAATGTAACAGGATTGGTTTGGTGTTGCTGCTTTACTAAGGTATAACACTAGTACCCCCAAGCGATAATAAAGCCCAATAAAATCAAACAAAATATATACTTGGGGTGAAACGGTTTTGGTGAATGCTTCAGGGATTATGGCTGATTACACAACCTTACACAAAATGCAGTAACACAACATAACTGCATGTGAGACACATGTAAGGAAGAGCTAAATGCATCTCCTGAAGTTACGATGCAGCTCGATTTTGAAACCAGCCTGTTCCGCTAGGAACAGCTGGCGTGATGTAATGTCCGAACCCCTGGAAGAGAGATTCTAAAGAGCAATCAATATCCAATTCCACGGACTGAGCTCAACTTAGGGAGATTAATAAACAGGACACTCAAATGTTTGTTGTGTAAAAGCTCTGTTTACACAACATTGTGTCATGCCAGTATATGAAATACTGTAATCTGGCAGATGGCCCGCGTCCCCGGCTGGCTTCACATTAACTGGGCCAGGAGACCAGGGTTTAGGCTTTAGGAGACTCTATGGGACTCCAGATTTGTCCTCGTTGAAATGTATTATTAAAAAAAAAAAGGATTAGCGGCAAAGGCAGCTTAATCGTTTGCAAAATGGAGTGCACCCCGTGGCTCAGCGTTCACGGAACGCAGACGCATCAGCAGACACCAGAGCGCAGCTGCCTATCAGAGCCAGGCTCCTCTGTCAGCTCCACGCTCTTTGCGGCACGCTCCAGCTGCAGAGTTACGAAACAGCGCTTTTCCTGTGGGCCGCGCTGGGCTCTTATAACGCGGCGTCTGGCTCTGACACAGCTGCACTGCACTGAGGCTGGCACGACGCTGCCACCGGAGCGGGGCACTGCTGCCTTTGCCGTTTTCCCGCCACTGCTGGAAGCTGATCTTCAGCCGGAGGACTTCTATCCCCACCTCGCTCTGCCCAACCACCAAAAATTCTCCGCTCCCCTCTGGCCGAGCCTGGTGTCGACGTGCCAACAAGCAGCACACCTGCAGTCACAGCTGGGGGCACCTGGACTCAGCCTCTCCAAACCGCACCTTGCCTCCCCGCCTGTAGGCCAGGACAGTATACTTCCAACGCCCACAGGTAAGAATACCGAATACCTGCCCCTCCCACCGCCTCACCCCCGCGTCGCGTACCATTCCCCTTCTCTCTTTCCCTGTTCATACTTCTCTTTTACATTGGCGATGAACCAATGAGCCTCTGTGTGAAATCAGATGAAATGAAACCGATAGGTCAGATAGAGCATGGCGTCCATTCATCTGCTTTTGCACAGTGGTGCGTTTACCAGAGGGAACTCAAGCCGCATGGTTTCAGCAGAACCAGCACAGACATTCCTATTGGGCTGCATTTCCTGCCTTCACAGATGCTGCTGACACATTCTTAAAGTCATTGGCCTTCCTGATGCATGCATTCTAATTCAGACTGCAGTAAAGAGAAGAAGTGCATTCACAGCACAGGACTTCTCCTGTCCAGGTTTTTGTCTAAGATTGAAAGCACCTCGATGCACTTGCTGTTCCTCTTCTCTCATTCTGTAGGTTCTGTAATGATTGTACAGTAACAGCCCTGTCATACTCAACACTTGTGACTAATGATCAAGCATCACTCCATTTATGGTTTGTGTGGCTGCTTGTTATGCTTGTTTATTGTTCTTCACAAAATGCTGGTTACCTTACAATGCAAAAAATGAAAATCTGCTCATGCAATGTGATGTTTTCTTGCTTCTGTGGCATTTGTTGATGATTTAAGAGGAGATAAATGTTTTATGAAGAGGCCTTGGCCTCTTCCAGTGATCGGCGAATGATCAATAACAACGTGAGTCTGTCCAAAGTTGCCTAAAGAAGTGAAACGGTGTCTGGGACAAAGCAGATTCATCACAATGGCAGTAATATTGTACTTGTCACTGCTTACTTCTGCCATAAGGGTGAGATAACACTGGGCATCAACCCAAAAATGTTAGAGCTCATCTGGTCTGCTTGAGAGATGTAATGTCAACAACAAATAGAAGGCAAATCCTCATTCGACTGCAGCATCAACATCTTGCGAGCGGTTATGACAGATGTACTGCTGCAGCTGAATGCATGCTCAGCACTCACAAAAAAAAGTGAAAGTCCTTTCATTTCTGAGAAAGCAGAACAGCTGACCCCTGTTTTAACCTCGCTGGCTTGAATGCGCTCTGCAGTGATGTGTGTGTGCGTGTGTGTGTGTGTGTGTGTGTGTGTGTTTGTGTGCGTCCGCGGACTAGCACATAGCGTACTTATGAAATTAGCCCTGTTTGAACTGCGCAGCCAGGGGGGCTGAGTAGCACTGTGTACAGTACAGAGGGAGGAACACAGAGCAAACATTCGCCGTCCTGCGTCCCTTGGGAAAACGCTTCTGAGCTGCACAACGAGCGGCGGCGTCCTCGAGGCCTGCTTTACGTCGCAATGCAAGACCTGCCGTGAAATTGCGCCGATCTCACCGGAACATTGGCTTGTAGGAATGCTTAGGAATGTTCCAGAGCACAGAGGGCATTCTCTTCCTCGTAAGGGGAGGAAGGAGGTATGGGCGACCAGAGGCGGGGTCAACGGAGGATGGCGCGACTGGCCGATCTGCGTGAGGCCACTGCTTGCATTCTCTTTGCAAGGACATTTGAAAGGGCTCTTAAGCAGAACCTCTGAGAACAAGTGTCTTCTGAGAGGATTCTGAGAGTTTTGTTTTCTAAGAGCAGGACTGCAGGCATGGCCGCTCTGCTCAGGGTCAGGGCTGGCACTGGGGTTCAAGGGGCCTGAGGAGTTGAGCCAGGGGGTGTTACATAGCAAGCCCATCCACCTCAGACCTGATCAGGGCAACAGCAGTCTGCACACACGTCCTCATGTTTTTGGTCAGTCTCTTTCTGGGAGATCAGGGGTCACAGGGATCACGGGCATGGCAGTACCAGGGCAGCTTATTGGCCAGTGATGCTAGCACAGGCCCTGCTGACTGGAGCAGAAACACAGACACTGTCTGTGCTTTCAGAGCTTTCACAGTGTGGGCTGTTTAGTGGGAATTAGCTGAGTGAATTTGTCATTGTATATACAGTATTTCACCTTCTTGGTGAATTAACACACTTTGAGTGTGGGTCAGACACCGCAGGGGTGAACAGGCAGAAATCCAGAGCAGGACAATCCTATGTCATCAAATGTATCAGTCAAAAGCTCTGGTTGCAGTTAGACAGTTACCGATGCGGGGCCGCCATGATCGTGGCAGTGGTAATGACACTTGAGTTGTTTTCAGCAAACATACACAGGGAGCACGTCAGGATGTCACAACAGAGCTTTTGTCTTGATGGATGATTGGCTGTGTGCACAGGCTTGTTACGAGGCCATGAGGAACACATATGCACACACCATCTGGACTCAATGTAGCCCCGCCATGTTTAATTCTTCAGAGGAAGAAAATGTAAAACAAACCATTTTTTTTAATTGTGAGACCCAAACCTCACTGTTTCTGCCTCCAGTACAAATGCTGGCCAACAATAACAATATGGAGATGTCTATAAGAGAAAGAATCAAAGCTGTTCATGGTACCGTTGTCCATGTTTTGTTCTTGTTTTAATTGCAGTCGTCATAGCACGCATTGGATTGATCAGTGAGGTACTATACATACAAGAATCACCACACTCTGTGGAGACCTAGGCACAGACACAATTTAACTGCAATGCGCTCAGTTCTTTGATTGAATCGCACATTTAATCAAAAAGTCAAGAAGTGTCTTTTATGCATAAAATATCATTTTCATTAGCTTGAATGACTAACTCATAGGGCAGTCTAAGCAAACAAAAACAGTAACCGCACTGAAAAAGTACTCAAAAGTTCAAAGTAAAGTAAACCATGTAGGTTTGAATCTGGGCCTTAACCTGATTCACTAGCTTCTATCGCTGTATGGAATGGGAGCAGAGTATGAAGAGCTGGAAGCTCGTACTTGGAGCTGACGTTGGGTGGGGCTGGATGCTGGGGTGTTATTTATGTGAACTCACATTCAGGATGGGCTACCCCAGACTGTGACCTGGCAGACGCAGCAGAGCAAACTCAGAGCGTTGTAGCTGCTGGGGCATTGGGCAGAGTCATTGCTGGGTTGTCTGACCCCTTGGGGTCAGACAGCAGAAGTGTGAAAACTGTGGCCAAGCCTCGGTGAAAGCGGAGCTGTGAGATGCACCGCAACAGTAAAGCAATGAATGAATGAACGAATAAATAAACAAATAAAGCTAGATGTCAGCCAGAGTAATTTTGGGTGCAGTGATTTCATTTCCATGCATTGGAATGTATAATCACTATTGCATATTGAGAGTGAGCATTATTTTTAACAAGCTTCATATTTTATCATCGGTCTTGTCAACCAGGGCCTCAATAATGTACTGATGAGAAAAGCCGTTTAGAGCAATGTGTCTGTCATCAGTACAAAGAAACGCAATTAAAGACACAATTAAACTTGAATGAAATCTGAATTTCTGTGAGATCTTGTTTTATTAGCATTAGTAGCATTATTATGCCACTGTTCACCCTATGGGCTTCTTTAACAGTTACCCAACATGGATCCGTTGTATTACATTACATTATAGTACATTATTGTCATTTAGCAGACCCTCTTATCCAAAGCAACTTCCAGAGGTTACAATTTTTACATGTTATCCATCTATACAGCTGGATATTTGCTGAGGCAATTGTGGGTTAAATACCTTACCTGGGGGTACAACAGCAGTGCCCCAGCGGGGAATCAAACCAGCGACTTTTCAGTTACGAGCCCCTCTCCTTACCACTATGCCGCGCTTCTGCCCAACACTGCTGTGAGAAAATAAGGGCCCAGTGAACACCTGCTTTGCATGCTCAGTCGAATATCTTTGGGGGCTTTTATTTTGGCATGTGATGCTCTCTAAGAGTCTCTGTAGAAAGTGGTGGTAAAGTTAAGGTTTAAGTTCCTGTTGTTGACCCAGAGACACAGAGGGATACGCTGTTCAGTGAATTCTTCAAAATCGTGCCTTTCAGGTCAGAATGTCTCCTGAATGGTAGCTTCCAATGAATACACAATGTAAAAAAAAATATGAAGGACAGTGCCCTCAGCTATTTTTGATCCTTTTTGTTCCTCACTGTTATTTTCGCTCCTTATTTTAGTTATTTGTCAATGCTCTAAGCTAAAAGTAATATATTTTTTTACATTTTCAGTCCAGTCATGTGGTACGACTGTTTTTCCTCTGGAGTAATGCTGATGTTTTTGTTTTGTTTTGTTTGATTTCCAACAAGAATTTGCTTCAATGAGCTGAAAAAAGAACAACTTATCTGATCTAAAGTCGACCAGAATCAGGTGTTTCTGAAGTGCAGTTACATAGGTTGCTGTTGCTGTTATGCGCTGTGTTGTTAAACAGACATGCAACAACAATAAAACTGTGCGTCTTATGTGGTTTGTGAGGCTTGTTGTTTCCTGTGTTAATGAGAATCATTTAAAATAGATCCACAGCCCAAGGCAACACCACTGAGAATTTCCCCTCTTCAGTATATACAAGTAATGGGGCATTATTCACATTTCAGTTATGGTGATATATGTTGCAAATATAGTATGTAGTGATATCAGTGGCAAAAAGAATCAAATTTGCATTTCAAGTTGAATTATTGATGTATTAATTGAATGTGGAAGCGCACAGATTCACCTCAAAATGTTATAACGAAAATTTCAATACTTGTCATTCAAACCCAGTTTTTGCAGTCAGTCTACAGTGGGCTCCCAGTCATTGTCTGCTGATGACACAGCTGAGGTTGACCCACTTGGGAGTGCTAATATTGATTATTTTCATGGTCAGCAGTGCCACCATGTACTGTGAGGGTCTACACTCAACCTAGGATATGCTGCTTGCATTGTAAAATTCTAAGAAAAAAAAACTATCCCTAAGAGGAACTAGAAATCAGTCTTCAGCTTTCTGTGTAGCAGCTGGGCACACCAGGTTAATAACCTGTACAATATGAATGCCTAAATATGTCCAACCAGGCACTTTCAATGGGATTTATTCTCAAAGAATGGCTCTTGGTGCTCTTTTAAGTTTGGTAACCATTGATATATATTTATTTATTTATATATATATATATATATATATATATATATATATATATATATATATATAGCATATTCAAAGAACAAGTGTTCTATCTGCTGTCTGCATCAGGAACCACTGCTACTAGTCCATTTAGACTGCATTTATATGCTTTCATGTTCCATGATTTCTCCTTGGAGTTTAAAATGTCTGGGTTTTGAATGCTCCAGGGTTCTATGTATCCCTATATAGTACAGAATGAAAACCGCACAGAAGTGGTGCTTCTTCTGTGTGTTGCTCCTAGGAAGGTCCTGGAGTCAGAGCTCATCTGCATCAAATTGGATTTGTTAGCAGGTGACTCCTGGGGCTCGGTGGAAAGGCCCCTGTTCCCATAGCGATGTGGATTATACTCCAGTTACTGTTAGGTAGGAGGTTACACGGCAACAGTCAATGAACCCACACAAACAAATATGCCCATACTGGGCCTCAATGCAATCCCCTCAGGGGGACCAAATTTCTTTTCATTCTTATTTTACTGCAACTATTGTGCCAGCGCCTCGTTTTAAAGGGCACTGCTATTTCTTGCCTAGAGCTGAAAAGCATATTTTTGAAACCTAAAATTATTTTTTAAAGCAGAAATTAAGGTTATCTTTTGAAAAGACATGAAAAGCTTCCCAAGGGATGATGTTATACACAGAGGAACAATGAATGAACTTTCAGCTGGAATTGCTGCAATATCTGATACAGAAGTCTTTCCTTTTAAGATCAACAAACAGTGATTAATTTGCTGTTTCAAATACAGGACAGTAACCGCCACACAGGTGGCACCTATACACCTGATATTACGGTAAACTCGGTGTGAGTCAGCTCTCTCTCTCCCAGCTTTTGCCCCTCTACGGGCGGGGCTCAGCCGGAAGAAGGAAAATTTCCAGACGTGTGAAGGTTCTAGAGGTAAACACCTTCCAGCAACACGGAGGGTGATTTACGTGACCTGAGGGGCACAGATCGACCGAAGGGCTGACCAAAGGGCTGACCTCGGTCGTTAAGGGTTATCCGTGGCCCAGAAAAACCCGGTGCGAGACCGGCCAACTGGGTCCCGCTCAGACACGGCTCCAGTTACTGCCCCGTGACTCTCATAGAAACCTTGCGGGTAATTTTCCACAGCCACCAGGAACGGAAAAAAACAGGTGACCCAAAGACACCTTGAGTAAGGTGCAATACCATCCATACCATAACAAACATCAGTAATCCAAGTGCTATAATCCCCTTCCCACACCTTAAAAGACCTTATAAAATGGGCTGTTTATGTTCTGCATTCTGACCGGCTGAGGAAACATTATAGCAGTGCTATAATCATGATATTCTCATGGCTATTCAGGACTCACAATTGCACCATCTGACCATCTGCAGAGATATTTAGGAATGTGTTATCACAAACATTTTGATGTGTTTGGTTCAATGGCAGGCATCAGAAAGGTGTACTCAAATGACATGGCACAGTAATACACAAGATAGCAAATACAGGGCTGGAGGCAAGAGAAGTCACGTATAACACTACGCACAGGTGTGAACCTTTGATACAGAGCAGGAAATTTTGGAGCAACACTCTGACAAAGCATTAACACCAATATTGCTGTAGCAGCTGGATCATGTTCTCAAGAAAAGGAGAGTTTCTTCAGTGGGTGTGTTATTAATGTTCAAATTAATATGTAGAAAGACAGGCAAAAGAATGTACTCATGTAATTGCTATACTTTTTTCCCGAGACATGCTTCCTTGGCAACACATACAACAGGTGGGCACATAAAAAAACTGTTTGCTAGCCAACATTAGCTTACATTTGATTTAAATTCTAAATGAATTCAACTGTTACAATTAGTAAGCCCAATATAAATATATTAGAGTAAGTGTCAAGTTTTAAAGGGACTCTATTTGGTGAGGAAAGGACATCTATCGTATGGATAATCTTTTACAAAACAATTACAAATTTCAATATAAATGTCTCATGTCTTCAGAGATACCGAAGATATTGCTTTGCAAATCAGTTACGTAAAGAGAAACAGGGCACTTGAGGCCTTGTGGTATATCAGGATTATTGGCACTGCTGGGCTGACTGCAGTTACTCGGCTGTCCTTCATTCCCCACAGCGAGTCTTGTGCCAATATTCCTTATATACCAAGTGCCTTATTGCTTTAATCAGTAATACATATGCCATGCATTTGTTTTATGAAACAAAATCAACATGCCAATATGTTTAAATAAATGCTGCGCTTCAGCAAAACTCTATTTACTTTGCCATTTAGGGACTTTTTATTTATTTGTGTTGATCAGCCTTTAGCAGAGAGCTGCTGTTGTGTGACAGTTGAAGACATTATTCAGTCTGCTGGATGGATGTAGGGCCCAGTATTTTCCTGCCTTGTTGTTGTTATAATCAGCTGTGAAGTTTAAAAAAAAAATAGATCTATACTGATGTATTTTACATTTGCTGCACTGCCAGTGTTTTCTGGAATCCTAATTCTTCTGAGTTTTGTCTCATATTCTGAGGAATAGTTGAGTGTTGGAAGGTTCTGGAATTTTGCATTTTGTACTGTCAAAGCAGACCACATAAAAATATGAGATTTACGCATATGAGGAAAGAGTATGGTGGTTGGCACGGTGTGTGTGTGTGTGTGTGTGTGTGTGTGTGCGTCTGCATGTGTGCGTGTGAGATAGAGAGATCGTGTGTGTTTCTGTGTGTGTGTCTGTGCGTGTGTGTGTGTGCGTGTGAGATAGAGAGGGAGAGATAGTGTGCGTTTCTGTGTGTGTGTGTGTGTGTGTGTGTGTGTGTGTGCATATGTTTGTGAGTGTGTATAGGAAATGCCCTTTATCATGCACAGTGGATCTAATCAAAGGTCACTCACCCATGTTTCCTTACACACCTTCAGTGACTTTCTTCAGAAACACAGCCTTGACGTACTTCAGACTTGTTTTGGTTTTACTGGTGTGCAACCAGTTGGCCTCTGCACTTTTTAAAAAACAGCATGTTGTTAATACCAGTATATACCCCTCTTTCTCTCTGTCAGCCTTTATTCAGCTATCAGGAATAGTTCAGTCCATTAACTTGTGTCATTTAGCAAATACTCTCATGCACAGCAATTTACAAAGCAAGTGTATAAAGTGTGTCTGATAGTACATGTTGGCCCTCTTCTATGTTGTAATGTAGATCCACAACTTTTGAGAAACACATTAATCTATATAAACACTTTGAAGGAGTCACTGTGTGGCAAGTCTGCTAGTATGGTAGCATTGGGGACTAGGTATAGTCAAGTCACTTGTGGGTTTTTTCACTACATTTAGTGGCAAGTGGCACATTGTAGCTTATTCAATGAGCTCCTGTATTCTCTCCCATGGCAGTTTACGGGAGGCAGACTAATTGCAGGATGTTTGACCTAATGAGGGTCATTTCCAGTGAGGTAGACCTACGAGGGCCGTCTGTGAGGGCCTTGTGCGAGAGGAAGGATGTTGCAGATCTTGGCAGCGTGCTGTGCTGAAATGCACAAGCCATCCCCAAACAAAAAGACAGAGCCGTCGGTCTGCTAGTAATCTCATTTATGTTTCCTGGCTGGATTCTTCAAGACACTCCTTCCTCCCCGTACATGAAGCTTAAGAATATAATCATTTGGAGGCTATGGTTAGATACTCTGTGATGGAGGCAAAAGAGTGGGGCAATGGTTGCCTAGCCATGGCCTATCATGTTTTAATGTGAAGCATGAAGTTAACTTGTGGTAGGACTTGAATGGTGTTATGCTCACACTCACTGGTCTGTGAGTGTTGTTAGCATGATCCGAAGCTGCTGCTCATTTAACTTGAATGGATACACTTTGTTCTATTGTGCTGGAAGTAGCTGTGGATAACAGCGTCTGTTAAATGCATGTAATGTCACGTAATGAAATGCTCTGATTCAGACAAGCTGCGTAATTGCTTCCCAGTTAACTTACCCTAACCCTACCCAAATACCTCATGCACACACCTAAACATACCTTGTGGATTTAAAATAGAAATTTAAAAACACATTCGTCTGTAACAGGACTCTGATCCAGCAGAGGGCACCCTGGTAAGAAGACGCTTGTTGTGCAAGAGCGATTTATGTTCCAAGCTGTTTGGAATTCCGCATTCCTGGCCCTTCTCCGGCTCCCCTAGAGGGTGCCGAGCTCTCATTTCGCAAGCTTTGATTTGCCTGAACTGGCCCCTCCACTGCAGCTGTGCAGCCAATAACTCTGTCCCAAAACCCGTGCCAGCGAACTCACAGAAATACGCACATGCATCACAGCGAACTCACAGACATACACACACACCACAGCAAGCTCACAACACACATATACACCGCAGCAAATTCAAAGGCATACCCACACACACATCACAGTAAGCTCACAACACACGCACACACACACACACACACACTCACACACACACACACACCACAGCAATCGCAAAGACATACTCACACACCAATGCAAACTCACAGATACAAATATACCACAGAAAGCTTACAGACATACACACAAACAGCACTAAGCACCATGTTCATAAACCCATCCAAGCTGAATAGGACATTTATTCAGGTCTGAATGTAACACGATGCATCCACAATAAGCCGGTGCTGTCCTCACTCTCGATGTCAGGCCTTTCTCTAGAAGAAGGTCACACACAGTAAGAGACACCTTCAGCGCTCTGACTTCCTGTTTTACACACCTTCAGTACTCTGACTTCCTGTTTTACACAGCTTGTCTCGCTCTGCGCATGATCTCCATTCACACCATTGTGGTGAAGCGCAGACAGCAAAGGAAACGTTTTCAAACGATCTTTGTGAATGGGGCCACTCCCTGCTCATTTACCTGTGCTGCTGTCACAGAACCCTGTGGAATTATTGTTACAGCCCTTTGGGTTCACTCATACAATTACACAATGAACTGGTTAACTTCGTTTAGAAAGAAAATAAATTTATCTCAAAATACTTGCACCTTAATCCAGTTAAGACCATTCCAGACAGAAAAAATACAATGTGCTTAACCCAACACTACGGAATAGTAGATTGGAGCATGTTTTCTGATAACGTCAACCAAAGTGATTCATATCCTCCTCTTCTTTTTCTTGTAAACATTTTCAGGTTGCAGCTTTTCTATCTGTTCCTTCCGGTTATCACGAAATACATTGTCACAGTATCTACTAGATTTCAACCACACAAGGAGAACAGAATTTGATATTCCACAAAGCACCACAAGGTTGCTCACTCAGATTTTGAGAACACCTGATAAATGCAGATGTGGTATTCAAATACACGCTGGGTATTCTAATATACACGGTAAGAAGACAAATCTTGTGCCCGAAGCTGGAGTCAGTTGGCACTTTGTTGACAAAGCTTTCCTTCTGCTGCAGTCTCTTTGTGGCCTAAATGAGTCAAGTTCTCAGCCTCCATTGTGTGCACTTTCTCATGGGGAGAAACCTGTCTCACCGGCCGCACTGGTTCTGAAACACTTCTGCACGCCATCGCAGGGGAATGTCGATCAATCGCCGTGACCTTCCCTCATACGGAAGAAAACAATGCACTTCTCTCTGTTTGCTTTGCTGGGCTTAGGTTTGTACCATCAGACAACGTACACTGTACACAGACACTGTAAAATACACTGAAATAATATTACCAAACCCTTGTGAGATGGCAAACAGACACAGATTATATAGGTAAGATGAGACGATGCTTATCTGATATAAGTCGTCTGATTTTGTTCCACATGGATCATGACCAAATAAAGTGTGGATCGATGAGTTGAAGATCCCACCCCACTTCCCAAAATGCGCTCACACATATACGTGCCCACACACACACACACATCCTCCATGCCCCCCTGGCCCCCTAGCCCAGGCTGGTACCTGCTGGGAAAGGGCTGCCAGTGAAGCAAACAAGGGCGTGGCCTTCTCACCTGAGCTGCCTTCCTGAGTCACGGGGATTTCAACCTTCACTCACAAGAAAAAACAGAAAAGAAAAATATTTGCCCCAGTCACAGAACCTTAGGGAACCCCACAGCACCCTCATCTGTCTTGTTTTTCTAGTTACCTGGCAGTTGCGTAACGCTCCCTTAATGCTGTTGTGGCAACATCAGAGAAATGTTGCAGGAACCTGTTGCATTCGCCGGGCTACTGACTTTAGGAAGAGGGAGATTTTCCGCTGAGTTGTGGTGTGAGACATCGGTGTGGGGCAAAAGCGGAATTTGTTCCAGAAGGGATTCGATAAACAGATTGTCCGCTCCGTGGCGTTGCTCCTCACCTCCTGATCCCATTTTCGACATCATTCAATTCGTTCGTTCTGTAAGGGTCAGAGAGGATGACTCATTTTCAAAAGTGTCTCCCGTTCCAGTTTCTGGCCCATTATGAATCATTCATGGAGCATCACAGTCGAGTGCGCTGGGAGACACCTAACACGCAGGTCTCAGGTGATCTCTGAGCAAACGTGATTAATATCAAGGTGGGAGAAAATGCTGTCTTAGCGTGGGAACTTCACCTTGGCCTTCTGGGATCCCACAATGCAATGGTTTACCTGTTTGTATGTATGAAGGGCAAAACCAGACACCATTCATACATACAGGTAAGCTCTCTGACCCACCCTGGTGTGGTGAAGGAATTTTGCTCACTATTTAATCTTTTATAAATAGTTCTGGTTGCTCATTTATCTCTAGTAAAATGTTGGCACTTGTGTTCCTTCAAAGGGAATTCACCAATAGAATTACATTCCCTTGCTGTGTCCACGCACAGGTATTGGCTGAAGAGATAGCTAAGATTTCTATCTTAAAATTCCAGACTTTGTGTCACACAGCTTTGTAACACTGTAGAAGTTTTGTGTGCTGCTTTCTGGGAAAAGCTGAATCATTTCAAGGACTGGCACCTGATCATCAATTCTGACACACTTCATCAAATCCAGGTGACCGCTTTTCCTTTGTTGCTATAATTACCGCAAGTACAACTGCTAAACCGACCAAGGACAATGGATGATGTCACATTATCTCTTTGAGGAAATCGACTGTCGCAGGTGCTTTGGCAAACCAACTAAGAGCGGCTGAACAGCACTGCAGATAGCATGGGTGACAATGGGCTTGCAGTGCAGGGGCTCTTGCTGGCATTCAGATTTGCCTGTTCATCTTCCTGTTCCATGAGCCATAGCTGGTTAACACAGGCAGACGGGCATATCGACCCAGCTGCACGCGGGTCACATCGGGGGCAATGGTTTCTTTGACAAGAAAAGTAAAAGGCAATTGACAATTGTGCATTTTGTAATCAATGAGACCTAAACCGAGATGCTTCTGGGCCCTTTCAGCACATGAACAGTTTGTGTGGCTTTGCTTATCACAACGGCTGTCTGGAATAGCTTCTCACAATGAAAAAAATGCTCTCTGCTGCCAAGATGTGAGCAAATGCCAGAGATGTCCTGAGATAAACAGAGCCGTCATGATATCTGCTTGTTTTGAAATTTGTTCCTGTTTCAGAGGCATACAAACATCCTTACACACAAAAAGGCATACACACACACACACACCACAGTCAACCTTGTCATTGTGTAGGGTTCATCAACAAGATTTTCCGTTGTAGTTAGAAGCTCTTTGTCTTATTTATTTGCAAGATTCTAGATTCTATCTCCTGCAATTACAGCTTGGAGATACTTCAGATATTTGCAATGGTCCAGCAAAAGATTCACAGAAATTAAAAAAATTTCAATTTCACGTCTTCTGACAGAACAGGTTCTGAGGGGTTGCATAAACATGTGACTGGCATTCCCTAGTTTATAAGCACAAGCAATTGCACAAGCTCCGAGCCACAGCCGTACATATAAATAACTGTGTAATGTGTTACAGAATAGCTGAGGGCATTTTCACATTAAGCGCACGTACTTTCAGATAAGAGCCCTCAGAATCAAGCCACAGTGTTAGTTAAGGGCATGACCCTCGGTTGTCAGGAAGACAAATTATCTATACTTCTGTGTGTTTATGGCAGGAGACATTAAGGGCCTTTACTATCTGCAGTTAAAGCCTGATGGTACAATGTACGCACATAAGCCGACTGCTGCATGTTCAGACGATGCTCATTCTTCATCTGACAGTATACACATCCAACCCAAGTCACAATGCACAATAACAAGACTCACCAAATCCACATCATTTGCAGGTTCATTTCGAACGGCGAGGAACTGCTGTGGACCCCTTGGGCAAGGTCCTTAAGTCAATACATTAGTCAATATCTCTGTGTACAAATCTGAAAAATATTAGATAATATATATTTTTTTAAATACGACATGTTAGTTACCTTGCTTTATGACATCTAAGAAATAAAAATGTAATACTCTGTACACGCTCTTTTCATAGCACCTTCCCATTCACCAAACAAGATATCTGTCCCACAATGCAATGCAGCAAGTGAGTGTCCTATCTCCATGCTGCTAAAATGGTGCTTTCCTTCCACTGAGAAGGTCACCATCTGCATATATGAAGGAGTTTGAAGTGCAAGCTTCGCATCACCGCTGGAGCCAAACTGGCTATCTTACTGGGCCTGGGGTACAAGGACGTTACATCTCCATGCCTCGCTTGTACACATGCCACACTTATACAGCCACCTGCCCACATACTTCACCATTTGCGCTACCAGAAACTTCCCCCCCGTGCCCACAGCTGATCTCTGAGATGGCCGGGCTGAAGCAGTGCCCAATCACCACCCGTGGTTGGTTCTTCATGAGTCACCCAGGGTATGATGGAGTGTCTAGGGTGGGTTGCCACTCGCCAGGGTCAGCAACCCACGTGGAAATGGCACCAACCTCAGCCAACTTTACAGCACAGTATGTAGTCCCCTGTCACACGCTAGCTCCTTTCACTCTGCTTGCCACTTCCTGTTTCTGCTCAAGGGGCTTTATGGTTCTGAGGGCCAATCAGTCACTGTTAACCCCATCTGCTGCAAGATTTTATTCGGTTTGCAATGCACAGTGATCATCAGACGCCGACGGTTTCTCAACCACTGAAAAGTGTGTGTTCACATCGCTGTAGTGCAAAGTCTGAGACAAACACTATTCTGCTGAGGCCAGAGACATGGCAGTTTGCTCAGACTGGTGTGTGTATTTATGTAGAGACGTGTATAGTACTTTGCACTAGTCTCCATTGAACCTTTTCATATCAGTACACAACCGTGCAGCTTCTTAAGGACATGACCAAAGTATCACACCGTGCCACTCTGACCGTATGCAGATGGATTCAATTATAATTACTGTCTGTACTCTTCTCTGTACTTTCTATCTGTCTTTGTTTTGCACATGGAGCTACGTGAAGTTCTTGAGGTAGGCCCAATGTAGACAAAAGCAGTTAATGATTGAGAGGTTTAGTAGTATCCGTACTGAAGAGGTTTTGTAGAAGCTGGGTTGAGGAGGTTAAAAACATTGAAACTTGCAACTGAAAATTGTTGAAGATATTTTATTAGCTTGTTTGATTTGCCATAATGCTCTGTGTGATGATTTGATTTGGTGTAATTCTGCATTTGCTAGTTTAGTTTGGCGTCATGTTCTGTTTGCTGGTTTGGTTTGGTGTAACGCTGTGTGCGCTGATTAGTTTGTGTGTTTATTCTCTTTTATTTTGCCATGATATTTTCCCTGTTGACACACTTCCAACAGTCTCAGCATAGATTGATGCAAATCAAGGTTGGGTCATCACATTGCCACCTTTCACGATTCATTGCTACCTCTTTCCCATAGTTTCTCTCTAAGGGTCTAAATGTATTTTCATACTTGCATTCGTGACTAAAGTTCTGATGTAAAGGGTGTGGCATTAATAATACCAACGAAATGTTCTGACATACATTATTTCCATAATGTTGTATATACACATATACACATACTTACATTGTATATATATACTTTCACATACATACGCAAGATCGCAGCAATAACATATGTGTTTTGAGCAGGAAAGCATTTCAAAAGGAGTTAAACACATCTACAATCTTCATGTTTCTTCTTATCAGAAACATTCAATCAGTGGTCTACCAAGCATCTCTGCAGCTGTCTGTCCACTTCAACAGCTTTCACATAACCTCACACATACAGCAGTAACACACAACCCCGTCACACACAGCGGTGACACACAAACCCTCAACAGCAGCAGCAGCAACAAAGCCCTCAGTGCCCATGACTGTTTGACCTTAAAACCACCCACAAGGAATCTTACTCGCGAAAAAAAAATGCTTCGTATGGGATTTTTTTTTTTTTTTTTCCAAATCCTTGTTTTCCAAAGTGGCAGCTTGACCTTTGACCTTGGTGGACAGGTACGGGCCTGTTGTTGTGGCTGTGTTTAAAGAGCAGGGTCTGTTGGGCTCCTGCTGCCAGGGAGGTCACGGGGTTCAAGTGTGGTAGGGGGGAGAGGTCAAAGCTGGTTCAGCCGTTGACCTGTAGTGTTTAACTCGGGCTGACAGAGGGTGCCGAGGGGGCGAATCCATGACTCATTCTCTGAAAGTCAAACTCCTCCACGGGTTTCCACAGTGGCTGCTGATACTGCACACGCTCAGAGAATGATCACAAGGAAAGAACAAGCACATCTGCTCCTGTCCAATGACGGCGCAAAACTTGAGACCTGCCGACCAATGACGTGGCCAAAACGTCGTAGTGAGGGAAGTAAATCAGTTTATGAGGAGGTGTGTGTGTGTGTGTGTTGGTTTGGGGGTGAGGTGTTATTATAGGTTGTAAAGCAGAGGAGGGATAAGCCTGTGTTTGTCAAATACAAAACATGAACCGTTGCATTTCTCTCCTTTTTACAAAGTCACAAAAAAACTCTATAAAGGGTTGGGTTGTAATAACTGCAGAGTCCTCTTTTCCATTAGTAAAAATGAAATAAAAGCCATTTCCCCTTTGAGACACCCAAGCAATAGACTCAAAGGCTTACCCAGCCAGCAAAATACAGAGAAACACATTTTCTTTAGACGCACAGTTGAGCTCTCGGCACAGAGCATTTTCTCACATGAAAACAGGTGTGTTGGTTCAGCAGCAACAGGACATGCATATTGGGATCAGCTGTTCCTCAAACACAGGCGAGGAATTCCAGCCCCCCTGGGGCCATCACCAGACCAAAAGTTCAGTCGAACGTCTGGCGGAACGAGATCACGGGGTCAGCCTGAAATCCGAGTCTCACTCTTGACAAAGCGGAGGACAGCAGAGGAAGTTTTTTTTCTCTCGAGGATTTGGGGCCTTTGGGCTTGAACATGTGATCCCAAGGGTGCGGTCCCAGGCTGCTCACGAAAACCCTCGCACGAAAAGACACAGGAACAGCATGTCCGTGCAGGCAGTTTGTACTGCTGCAAACCTAGCACCATATCTGCGCAGGCAATTCATACGGCTGCAAACCCAGCACCATATCTGCGCAGGCAATTCATACGGCTGCAAACCCAGCACCATATCTGCGCAGGCAATTCATACGGCTGCAAACCCAGCACCATATCTGCGCAGGCAATTCATACGGCTGCAAACCCAGCACCATATCTGCGCAGGCAATTCATACGGCTGCAAACCCAGCACCATATCTGCGCAGGCAATTCATACGGCTGCAAACCCAGCACCATATCTGCGCAGGCAATTCATACGGCTGCAAACCCAGCACCATATCTGCGCAGGGCGATTCATACTGCTGCAAACCCAGCACCATATCTGCGCAGGGCGATTCATACGGCTGCAAACCCAGCACCATATCTGCGCAGGCGATTCATACGGCTGCAAACCCAGCACCATATCTGCGCAGGGCGATTCATACGGCTGCAAACCCAGCACCATATCTGCACAGGCGATTCATACGGCTGCAAACCAAGTACTGTGTCTGCACATACAGTTCATATGGCTGCAACCTAAGAGGGTTTCTGTACGTGTATGAGAGCCTCCAGCTGTTACAGCAACATCAACAGCAACATTCTGCTATATGTGTACAGATTCAATGGCTGATAATAATACTTGGCCGAGCCTGTTTTCTACAATCACACTTAAATTGCACAGCCTTGAGAATTAAGCGGTTAGGTTTTTTTTTAATCAAGAATCGTTTGAATCGTTATTTCAGTTGGTTCTGCTCCTGTTATCTTTCCTTCTCATTTGATGTTTTCCTTCAATATTCCTGTTTTTCTCCTTTGCATATCTGCACTGCATTTGTCTGTGTTGAATAATTTGACACAGTTATTGACCATACCCCATGCAGGTGCTTTCTTTTTCAAAGGCCCCTCTCTGATGACTGTCTGATGTGTTTTCCATATATGACAGTGGCTTTCCACAGAATTCACTCACTCATATCTTCACATGACACCAACATCAGACATGGGCTGAGCACAGGTAGCCTGCTCTCCCTGCCTCTTAGCACGATAGCGACTAAGACCTGGCCACACCCAGACGCGCCAAAGTATTGTAGACCATGATTTTGCAAAATTTTCATGTGGGCGGGATGAAAATCGGCAAATGTATGCGTTCACAACATTGGGGGAAGGGGAGTCCAGCCACGGGTGGGAGGGATGTGCGGCTTTAAAGAGCATCGCCGTCTGACTCATTTTTCCCCCCTTTTCGCCCAGCTTGTAGTCGCCAATTGTATATTAGGCTCGACTCGCCACCACGGCCTCTGCACCCCCGCGGGTACGAGCCTCTGCTACGCATGCACGCCAACACAGCTATTTTTTACACAACGAGCCCACAGCGCGTCAGGAAGCAGACGCTGAACAGAAGACAGGCGCGTCGCAGGGCAGCGAGAGTGGCATGACAAGGGGACCCCGGCTGAGCTAAACACTCCTGCCCTGGTACAGCGAAGCCAGTGACACAGCTGGGCCAGAACCCAGACTGTGGGGCCCAGCCTGGGTTTAGAACAAGCGTCTAAACTAAGCTGTTCAGGAGACCCCGTAGACATCTGCTGTATGACTTTGTGGGTTCATTACAGAGATAAGGAAGCATTAGTCATACATCTTACCTCAGCTGTCACCCTGCCATGTTGTGAAATATGAAATACAAAATAAGTCATAATGAATATATTTCATACAGCTTGGTCTAACTGTCCTCGTCCACGTGAGCACTCTCTTGACCATCTCCGCTTCCTTCTACTCATGAAAGAACATCCTGAGAGGAGCTCTACCTCTCTGGTCAAACTAGAAACCACTACACTGTATTCACATACTGAAACACAGCACAAAAAAGGAGTCTTTACACACAACAACATGAGGATAAACAAACATTTCTGAGACTGACCTCTCTAATTCAAGGCCTTGGCCGATGTGTCTATAATTGAGGGAAGCATAAAACCAAGGCTTCAGCCAAACGTGAATGTAGGCCAGCGGACTGAGGGAAATGTGAGGGCATGGCTATTCAGTACAGACCAATTTCCACTAGACGGTACAGTATTTCCACTCCCTTGCTCCCTCTCGCCCTCTTGCTCTCTCTCTCAAACACACATACACACACACGCGTGCACACGCCCACAGGAAGTGTGGTCTTTTGAAGTGCTCATGGGTGAACGCAGAGGCCTTCAGTGGTGCATGTGACGCTGCAAGAGCAGGCAGTTGGCCTTGTTAACAGAACAGAAAATCTTTTATTAACTGGAGAGACCCCTTCACAGATCCTCACAGCACATTCTTCCTCACAGTTACATAGCTGTTGCATCATGCCTCTAAAAATCTCACCCCTCTAAAGTCTCCACAACATCGTTTCAAAGACACTGAACAAGGCCGGCTTTGCTGCAAAATCGGAGACAATTGTACATTTCGGAGGCAAGCATGCCTCCAGTCATAAAAGCTGCTATCTTCGGAAATCTCCATTGAACAGCCCACCATCCATCCACTCCGCCTTTTCTTCTCTTTAGTAAAGTTTACAAAAGAGTTTGCACCTGCAAGAATGAGGGTTTGACTTGACTTTTGACTTTTCGAGGCTTCATTTCCCCACCTCAGCTGTGTGGTACCAGGTCACGGCCTTATGAGAAAGAAAGAGCCACCCTTCCAACAGAAACATCAGAATGTAAAACACCCTTTATAGATGGCCAGATTATTTACAGTCCGAGAAAATTCAGCTGTTTTTCCAGATTTGATTAGATTCGCATTTGTACTAAAGCCATGAGCCTCTCTCTTCTTATTTACCACAATCATTCAAAAAAAGCCACATTTATGTATGATGTTTCAGCTATGCCACTGGCAGACCTTGACAGATGAAGACACAGACAAAGGCACACCATGTCACACGTCATATTGCAGGTGATAATTAGTATGAGTTTGTATTTCAATCTGAATCAATCTAGCTCTTTCACATTGAGAAAACAGGATGCAGCATGCAGCATTGTGCAGACAAACATGGGCCACAGAACCTGGAACAGAAAATACAACACAGAGGGGTTTTCAGTTGGCTTGTGCCTAAGGCGTTCGTCTTGAGTTCAGGTTGAGCCCCGGCCATGTCATCTGCTGACAACGAACCCACAACAGCAGAAAAATTTGGCCTTGTTGCGTCAAGGATAGGGGTGAGCAGGTTGGCTAGGGTTTGCTTAACTCACTGCTCTCAGGCACCCTGCGATTCATCATGTGCCTGCAAGTTGCTCGGATGATGTCAGTGGAGTGTCGCTCATCCTCCATTTGGTGCCCGCTTGGCCGCAGCGCACTGTGTGACTTGCAGTGTGAAAAACAGCCGTTAGCCACATGCTAGCGGATGAGTGGACTGCGTTAGTCTCGCTTCAGCTCCCCTTCCCAACTGCAGATGTTGTGTGAGATGTGCCTAATATACAGAGGAGGACTCTAAACAGGGTTGTGGAAAAAGCATTAAAAACACAACATAGGATGAATAGATACCACAATGACAAAACTTACCTTACCCCTTTCCCACTGTGGAGCTATCAGGCTGGCTCCTTATAACTTCCCCTTTTTCCACTGTAGAGCTAGAACCAGTCAGATTCAAATTCCTGGTTCGCCCTCATAAATTGAGCACTGCCAATATAGGTAATCTCTTGTGACAGCTAGCAGCCACTCCAAGGGACGTACTTGCAAAAGTTGAACTCTATGACTCTACTGAAATATTTATGCTCCCAATTCCTGAGCTGCTCTTTATGACGCCGGTGTTACAGGATGATGTAGTCATATTGAAATCTCTCACGAAGTGCAGAAGTTTCTAAAGGCCCAAAAAAAGAAGATTTGATCTTATGATCAGACATAAGAACGTTTGAATCGTGAACTCCTGAATGGCTGTATGAACAGTCTGTCAACACGGCTTCAGAGCTGGCTGGAAATATGCCTGATACTGGGCCTTAAAATCATGTACAAGGAAGACTACGAGTGTTTCTCATTATTCAAAATCGCATGCCGAAGGTGGATGTGACATGTAACGCAAACACAGTTGACAGATTACAAAGACACGAGCATTAATAAGAAGTTATTTCTCCCACCCATCTGCTCTGACCGGGCCCTTTTATTTGTTTGAGAATGTTGTTTGCGAAGGCTAATTATCCTGCGCTCGTGTGCCGCGGCACAGCAGGAGACTGCGCGTATTACACACTTCTCTCCTAATCTGCGGATGTTTTATGGACCCTCATTAGGTGTAACTATGTTGACGCCGCTCGCACAAAACCCCGCAGTGCAGAAAAATAAAGCAGACATCGCTGCTTGGCCCGTGATGCATCTGTTTGGCTCTGGCGAGTGAGGGGTGGTAATAGAGCATGCCTCGCATGGTTTTCGAAACACATGGTGTGTGTTTGTTACGAGGCTGCGTCCAGATGCGAGGATGTGAGCGCAATCCAGCAAGAGAATTCCTTTACCTGCATGGGGGTGAAAAACTGTTCAGAGCTGCTGCGGTCTTTACAAACCTATTTTGTTTGACGGAAATGCAATCACATTACTACACATCATAATCACAATGCTTATGTTTAAGGTTTAAACAGTGTAGCATTTTATTACCACTCATTTAAGACCAAACCAAAACCAAACTAAACATGTTTTAAGCAAAAGGACATTGATGGTTGTGGATTGTATCTTGCTTTGTCTGTTTGTTAGTTGCCAAGAATCACCTTTACCGACAATAATGCAACAATAACAGGGCGTTGAATCTGGTGTATGTGGGTCATTTTCTGTCATTTTCGTGAAGAAGTGGGAGTGCTTCTTGCATGTACAGTGTGCAGAGCATTTCATGTGGCTCTTTCATTGCAAAAAAAAATTTCTCGGGGGTTGCTCTGCACTCTTGTCACGGCTGTGCTTGTGGGTGGGACCCCACGCCGCCCGTGTGGAAATCACACACAGCTTTCTCACAGGAGGCCGAATGCTCCACGGTATAAGAGAACCCCACACGAAGCACGGCCATCGAGAGCGCAGGGGCGGCTGTTTCTGTAGCACGCAGCCCTCCCACTGTCACTCCCCTCTGCCTGAAACAAAGGGGGTGAGAGGGGGAGGACTGCGCGGAGGGAGGTGGTCCATCCTGGAGGTATGTCTGAGGCAGACCTGTGAATCCCCAGGTCCAGAGGCTTGTTTGAGTTGTTGTTTTTACAACGCGGAAACGCATAGATGTCTAAATGCAAAAAAAAAAAAACGGGTCATTCAGCCCATCTAGGGTCAGAGTTATATGTTACATCTCTAATATCCATCCATCCGTCTATAATAATGATGATTTCCACTGCCCTGTATGTGCAGCACAAACAATAATAATCAAATTTCTCATGTAAAATATGTTCAGCAAAAAAATACTTCAATGATAATGGTTAAAATAAGCATAAAAATAAATAAACTCTCACCCCATTAGAAATGCAACCTATTCTGTATATTAATTGATCTCTGGGTGAAGAAATATTTTCTGATTTCAGCAGGAAATTTACTCTTAACTAATTTCAATGTGTCCACTGGTTCTGCTAAGATTTAAAAAAAACTTCAGTTAATTTCCTGTATTTTTTTTACAACAAATTAGCAAAGCATTCTTGACATTGTAGCTATAAACCAGGTTTTAATTTCCTCTGCATATCAACCATTCAGTTGTGACAACAGATAATCATGCTGTATTTTAGAGGCCATATTAATGGTCCTTCTCAAAAAGAAACTAACGTCCGACCAAAGATGGACACCAGCTTCTCCGCAATGTGTTGTCCTGAGAGTAAGATATGTGTGAAAACCTTCCTAAGAATACCAAACTCATCTCTTCTGGGCTTCTCATACACTGACTGACAGACCTTCCCCTGCCTTGAGCTTCCCTGAGAGTGAGAACCAGACTGGAGGAGCCGTGTCTGAGGTCAAGCACAGAATGTAGAGCTTATAGTCTCTCCTAGCGGCAGAGGCACGGTGTGAATAACGAGCATCAGTAAGAGCAGTCACCTGACCGGGTGTCAGCACGGGCATGTGTGATTTCAGCGGGCACCAGGACTGGTTAGTACAGGGCACAACTTCCTCAACATTGCGGCCGTGTGTACCTGCGTCATCACTGCAAGTTTATACCCGCCTCAGAAACGCAAGTTTATATCTGCCTCAGTGTTATATACCCATCTGTGTTTTGTATACCCGCTTAACTACGTCACTGAGGGACAAGGAGAACAGACCCTTCGTGCAACAGGAATGTACTCGCACAGCGGGGGCCGTAGCTAGAGGCTGTTAATGCGGCATTAATGAGACCCCACTTAAACTCACTCTGATGCACCGTCTTTAGGAGGACACGCAATCTCACAGACCATTCAGGGACAACGCTGCGGGTTTCTTCTTTAAATCTGGGTTGTTGTGTTCGTTTTGTTTTGGGTTGTTTTTTGTTGTTGGTTTTTGCTTTTTTGTCATGAGCTGACATACCAGCACAGACGGCCTGATCTTAGAGTCCAGACTGTGGCCACGCAAGACAGAAGATATGAGGGGAAAAAAAAACATGGCTCAATATTTCAGAACATGACATTGAGGAATGGCCAAGCCCAAACCAGCAGTGCCAATTTCCTCAACTTTCCAGTGACTCTGAGTCACCAATTGGAAACGTATGCCAAGGAAACACATTTCAGAGATCAGTTATCGATGTGTGCTGTGGGTGTGCTTATCACCTCCTTCAGGAATGCATAAAGGATGACACTAAATATGGCAGATCTTTCTAGAAATTACACAGTTTGGAGATATATACGTGTCTAAACCCCACTGTAACAAAAAGAAAAAGAGAAAACAGTGAATTGGGAATTAATGGGAATACTCCTAAACTGGCATGGCAATTTATTGACGTTTCATTATTTCATCTTAAAAGAAATGTTCTGTGCTGGTGCGTGAATGGACCTATGGGAAACTCTGTACACCATGTCCGGAAATTCTGCACACCATGTACAGAACGGCCCATCCATCTATCTGCTTTTCTGAAATAATAATCTCAGTCTCGTGTCATCATATTTCATGTATGGAATCCTTGCCTGCAAGTTTGGTAGTGCCTTGTTTAGGGTTTTGTGAGATCACACCACCACTCTCCCATGACAGTAGCATACCGATAATAATCATGGCAGCATAGGCATACATCAAGATCATCAAATACAGCAAACGTCAGATGGCCCCGATCTGCTCTTTGGAAGATGACTGATACATGCAGCGCTTATTATCTTGGTCACCATCACCACTGTTTTAACTGTGTAACTACTGACTGCGCAGCCACCAGCTAAAGGCAATTTAAAGTCACTGTGCTGTCATTTACTAAAATCTACAACGGGACACAATAAATGTTAACATTATAGGAGGAGACATATGGGTTCTTTAATACCCCTATCACTTCCAACAAATTAAAGCTATAACAGGAATAATGGATTAATGAAGCATTAATGAATGCATTGATATTGCATACACTTCTCAAAAATATATATATATTTTTTTTCTCTTTTGTTTTAGTTGCAGCATTGCAGCACTGCTGGAATGAAAGTGCATTGTAAATTAGCAGGGACACAGATTTAGAGCAGTCTCAGAGAGGAAACAGGACTGACACCGTATAAGAGTTTCACACTCTGTATTTGCAACACTGGGTCTTCAGGGGCCCACCAAAAGCCCATTGCCCAATATTCCTGACTCAAGCAACAATGGCAGAAGCAAAATGACCTAACTTGAGAGCACGAGACAAAAAAAAAAAAAAACAAGATCACAAGTTAAATTTCAAAACCTAATTACAGGCAAAAGAGAGCCTGCCACTCTCTTCTCCTTTTTCAGCCATCTAATCCTCGACAGCAAAAAAAAAAAAAAAAGTCATATCTAAAAACCCCACGCCCCGATTATGAAAAGTGTGATAGAGAAAATGCTTGCCAAAGCATTTAAACGAAAAGCAGAAAGGAAACACTGCACTGTCAAACATGACCTCGTCTAGAACTAGACTGATAAGCCTCAGAATGTCCTGTCCTTCACGTGTACTGTGTGCAGGAGGGTCATTCCATATTCAAACACCCTGCAATTGATCTCGCCTCCTCTGCATTGACAGACATATGCATACAGAGTGAACTTCAAACTGTTCAGGAGTTGAACCTGAAACTGGCACGTCTGGGACGTCTAAACCTGCCTCAATATCCCCGTCCTCAGTCTGGAACAGGGAAGTGAATTAGGTCTGTCTTCTGTACATTGTACTGTAAACACTGAAGATCTACATTGTGTCTTTTGTTCCCTTTGTATCCTAAATGAGTTCCTGATTTGCAACATTTCGGATGTTGCCTTGGACCCTTGACTTTGTATCCTTTCAGTTTCAAATACTATGTTCCAAATCAATAGATGTAAACGGGCCCCAGAACATTAACAAGACATTTAGAACCGTAAGTTTCTGCTCTCCACAAAAATGTTCTACTTGTGCCATTTTGTGTGCGTTCTTTGATTTGATTGAATCTGAATGAATGCAGCCACAGACATAGTAAGTATATCAGGTTTCTCTATGTGAATGATATCATGATGTAATATAATCGATTCACCAGCAGGATTCAATGGACGGCACAGTCACCATTGTTTTGTACCTTGACCAATGGCAGATGAAAGGGAATCTGCATTATATGAAGACGAGGGTCTAGGATACAAAATCAAAAATGAAAGAATGGCTATTAGGTTTCAAGAGGGGAACACCTATCTATAGAAGATATAGTTGGACACAGAGGGCTTATAATTGGCTTTTAAACACCACCCACTCCATATCCATTCTAATGTAAAAGATGTGATCCTGTTTGGAAGGAGGGTCAAATTTTACAGACTGAGTCTAACAGCTTTAAATTTAATGGTCAACATGTATTGCCACAGGCAGCTGATGGACAAGTGAGGAAAGGTTTCTCTCCTGCTTCACAGGGAGGCTTGGTCCCGTGTCAAAGTATGACTCTCTGTAGTCTCCCCTCATAGATTTCATAACATTTCCTCTTCCAGGAATTTTTTTTTTTTTAGTCTTCGTGGTTTCACTTAATTGTTTGTGAAGACAAAAGAAGACCATTCCGGTTTTGCAACATCTGACATAAAGCAACGAAAGTCATTTTTTTTAAAAAAAGTAGATGATTCAGAATTGCTCCACTATCCTAAAAAACTGCTTTAAAAAAATGAAGCCTTCCGTTGTACTGCAATCATGGTTCCCAAAAAAGAGAATGAGATGTAGTGCTTAACATAGTATCTTTTATTGTCTTATAACATTTATTTAACTATGTAATGCAATTCAGAACCAGTTCTCATTTTCAACAACCACCAGGCCAAGAGGCTGGCAGCACAACACTTACTAGGGAAATGAGACAAACAAAAAGAAGAATCAATACTTGAACAAAACAAATCACCAAATACAAATATCAGTCAACAAAGGCATGACCTTTTGTGTGAATGCAGCAACTTAAATAAAATGACACTGCTTCAGTCTCCTCCACACAGAAACACATCTGTGTGCATTTCAAAAACTGCATTCATTATTATCATAGTAAAATGAAACTGGGGCTATGAGAAATTAATCCTGGGGAAGTGACTAGTTGGACATCCCAAATACTAAGTAAGCCTCACATGCAGCACTGGCTTAAGGTGTGCTTGGGGCTTAAAACAAAATAATCCCGGTTTTTCACTTTTCAAATACTTATGCAGAACATATATGTATTTGAAGCTCCAGTTGGATTTATGTGTGAAATATTCAGAAGACAAATTACTAATGGATTTTCAGAGAATTGCTCAAGGAAATCTGCAATTCCAGACCAGTTGGCTTTCAGGTTCACTGTCTGGTCTTCCAGTGAGAAAAGTGAAGGACATTGCTTGTATGTTAGATCTGTCTGAATGGCACTTGATTCACTTTATCTATGCTATTTGCGTGCGTTATTATTATTCGTACAAGTTGCACCTGAATTTTATGCAAACATAATGTTTCACTGTAGACTTTGCTCCCTGTTGCATTTTTGCTATTATTGCATGCACGTAAGCCATCATAAGCATATGGATAAGGATGTTTGCTAAATAACTAAAATGATACTACTACTAGTACCAGTACTACTACTACTACTACTACTAATAATAATAATAATAATTATAATAATAATTATAATTATTATTATTATTATTATTATTATTATTATTGTTGTTGTTGTTATTATTATTATTATCATTATTATTATTATTATACTTGTTTGCTGTTTGCAATTTGCACTCATTAAGAGAAGAAATTGCATTTAAATCCTCAGCTCCTTTAATCAAAATGTGAAATCAGATATTTAACAATTCTGTTCTCATAACATTTTGTGGTCAGTTTTGTTGCGATAATGAGGACAATCCTTCTCCAAACCCAAAGGTATGCACATAGTCACTCATACTTATTATCTGTGATATAACTAAGATTAAGGAATGGTGACTCCATCAGCAACAGCAAGCTTAGTTCTTCACTTCACTTTTGAGGATTGGCCATGTCATGAGGATCACAGGAATTCTGACACTGAATCTGAATTTTACGATTATGTTAGCTCTGTAGCTGGTGTATTACCTGGTCTGCCTGCATCATAGAGTGTTGGACTATGTACGTTTCCCCATCCCATCTGCTTCCACTTCAGCTATGTGTAAGACAACCAACATCCTGCCTTGTGTGCGAGCAAACTGATCTAGTCATGCTGAAAACAAGATCAAGATTCAAGATTTGGGGACCCAAAATGACAGAGTCATTGTAAACTGTGGCAGCAGTTGCCCAGCTATGCCCAGAATCCAAGGATAGATAGATAAATGGACAGAAAAATCAGCCAATCTCTAATAATTACTACTGTTCCCTCATTGCTCCATGCTCCATACTGATACTTAAACTACCATTAAAATGAATTAGTGCACTTCAGAGTTGAGGTCAAATCCCTTTCAATTCAGACAGTTAAATTCATGAACTGAAAATTACCCATCATCTTCTATGAAAACTTTTCAGTTCATGAATTGATTCCCTGAATTGACTTAATTGAACCACTTCTTGTGCACTGTACTAATTAGACTCACATTGGGCCAGGATGATTTGAGTCTTATAACCACTTGATTCATAAGAGTGAAATAAATTTAAAATAAATGGATAGCATGGACATTAATGTTTTAAACACTTTTCTAATTTAATTGAGAAATGCCCCAAGAAAACAGCTTCAAAGATGGCAGAAGAAGTATTCAAATGTAAAATACTGTTCTAGGAGCTTTAACTCGAATAAAAATAGTCAATTTAATTTATTATTAGGCCTATTACAAATTGCGTATTTTAAAAGCGTTAGTTAAGAAATGATTCTGTAGCAGCGTTTTTATCACCATATGCTTTAATTCTTCGTAACAGAGTGAACTGTACAATAGACAAGGAAAACAAATTTAACAGTTCCATTTGCAAATCATTTATTTTCCACTCCATCCACATAACTTTTTTCGTCTCATAAAAGATGCTCCGATCAGTCCTTTTGATACATTCAAAATAAATCATGGACTATAGAAGCTGTACATGTCTGCTAATTTTGAGACAGCAAAGAGGGCCTCACGTTTGTAGTGAAAACATGGACTGGAAAATATCGATATATGAGACCTTACTGAAACACGTGCAACAAATTAAGCTATGACATATGCATAAATGTGCAATAGACGCGTCAATATTTGCAAATAGCCATGCCAAGGTCCCGCAAGCGAGACACCCGATGGGAAAAGGCGCAAGAGCATTCCCACACATTCCGGGACGCGTTTATCACTAGACAGCTGGCGTGCGTTCGCAGGGCACAGACTGCGCCTTCGGTAGTGCAATGTCGGTTATATTAGGTCTGTAAACAAACAGCCTGCGAAGTGGCGGAACACCAGTATTTTTTCGATTCGGGCTTGCAGACAGCGACGGGGGCCACGGGATTACACATATTCTGCGGGCCAAAAACCTGCTAGCAAATTAGGATTGTGTGACTCCACATTCAAATTTACATACCGCCCTTCCTAATTACACGCGCTACGGTGTATGTTTTTGGTTATGAGTGTAGGATCACTTGACATGCAATTCTTCGCAGAGGGGCCTGCCTTAAGAAAGTGAAGAGAGTATGTGTTTCCATTCTCCACTGCATCTGTTTTAAATGGAGAAGGTGATAAACTAGAATACAGGCACTTGTATGCCCTTGAGCACGTTGTTGTTGAGGAATTACGGTATCCGCACTGGTTCGCGTGCAGTAAAAGTCTCGAGCTAAACATTGGCCTACTTATTATGTGAGATAGGGGAATCATCTCTTGATTATAAAAATGCACCGGCGAGCGTTTTATGGGCAACAATGATACGGTCCTTGACCTGGTTGCGTTTAAATGTTGGTCTGCACAAAACTGCTTCATCATTTTCTTTCAAGAAACGAAACTTACAGATAACTCACACTGTAAATGAAGTAGTGTTGGGTTCCATGAACTGATGCTACTCGATTGGCCCTCTATAAGTTACTAAACCCAACTAGAACTAGAAGCGGTTTAGCGTTTTAGCATTTTGTTTAGAATTCCTACAAACTCCCACTTTACTGAAAGTTGAACGGATAAAACAACTATGCCTCCGTCTTCATCCCTAAAATATGCTTCACTACAATTAACGACGTACTGCAATGAAACGTATCAAATGAGAATCAGACAAATATGAGATGTTTTGTTTTCTAATGAATAATTTATTTTAACTTTTGTAAAAAGCGACATAGTACTTACTCTACGATAAAATCATTATCAAGAATACTTCATATGATTAATTTTTAACATGGAATACAGGCATTCAAGGCAATTCCACTTACACATTTCACCAGCCACAAATGTCGTGCAATCTGACAGATGTCAACCTGGCTGACTGGCGTGCACGAAAGATAACCCAACTCAGATGCATGCTGCTACGCTGGAAACAAGCTCCAAAGGGTGAAAACGAAACATTTTTCGAGCAGTGTCTTTCCGAAAATGAATATTCCTGTACCGTCCCAATCAACCCCTGATGGTGGGCCCTCTGTCCAACACAAAGTAAAAACAACATGTGTAACTTTCAATATACCTCGACGGAAAAAAAGAAATCATTATATGGTATAAGTATCAGAACAAATAAAGAACGTGTCTCCGTGTGAATTACTTGTCCTGCTGTGTTTCGCATATACAACAACTGTGGGTTTAGTACCAAGACGGGCAATGGGGAGCTGCTGTGCTTATGTCACAGAATAGCAAATTAGTTCTGAGAATTCGCAGCCCGGACTAAATACATTGGCTGCGTAGGCTGGACACGTGACCGTCTGCATTTGGAAGCATCCACGGCGGAGGGTGAACTGACTATCAGGGACAACTATTTTTCTTAAAATTTATACATATTACGACGCGCCCAGCGAGCCAACTCCTCGATATTTTAAATATTTCTGTTTTGAAAATGAAAACTTTTAACGAGCATAGCAAATTGTTACCAGCGGACGCGATTTAAACAGCACAACCCCAAAGACGATCCTCCCCTGCCCTCTAAAAGTGGTACCGTCATACACTCAAATTCCGAGAATTGAGCTCTCCTGATTCTTAGAACTGGGGTTCTTAGAATTGGTGATGCAAGAAGTTTCTAGGAAAGCCCTACCAGGTGATTTTTTTTATTCTTATATGTCAATTATTTGGCGCTAAATTGTATTGTTCGTTGCAGGTGCCTTAGTAAGAGCGCTGATTTGCGCAGTGTGTTTTTAAAATGTATATTGTAAATGTTTTTGGATAGTTGTGTGCGCTGTATGAATCTTGAGCTAGCCCGACTACTGATTTTTATTCATATCTGTCTCGCTGTGTTGGTCCTCTCTGTAGTGGCCAGACTAAGTGTGCGGCAGTTATAGCCGCGGAGGGCTGTAAAAATTGGATTCACTGTCAGTAAGCACTGTCATGTGAGCCTCCGGGACTGTCAGTGTGTGTTCATACTGCCTGCGTGGTTTTCGAACCAGGAAGATGTTTTTTTCTTTCTTCAGCGTAGAATTTTTCTACCCTATAAGTTTAGCCTGTTGTCGTATAGTACTGTCCGATTGTATGAAAATCCTAATTTTGTGTGGTCGGTCTGTGTTTATTAAGAAATACAAACGTGACTTGCTACATGATTCAGCTAAAAAAAAATAAATAAATGCGAATGCTTCTTTTCAAAGCCGTAACGTTGTACGATCAGGTCCAATAGATTTTAGGGCGCCTGTTACTTCTAAAACGGCGTAGTCAGACCTCATAAAGCTACCTTGTACCTTGTTGCTAGAATGTAGCTATTTTGGAGACTTCCGTAACTCCTGGTCGGTTACTAATAGCGTGAACTATGGGTGGAAATGCAGAGTACTGACCGAGCCTGTCTGATAAGGTTTCAGAAAACGAATCTGCGCTGCCGTTCCTTCTATCTTTTTTTCTCCTGAGTGCGCTGGTAGATTTCCATTGTGGCGTGTCGCTAGCGAAGTGTGCTGGTGTTTGTTTTCTTCCATTCGGACAAACAGAAAAACATAAAATATGGTAAAATATACAGCGAGACTGACTGAAATTGCTGGTAGATGTGGAACTTAAGCCACGCAATACACTGTTTGCTAAGTGTGTATTGAGTATTTTTTTTCTAAACTTTTGCTGTCTGTGGCTTCGTTCTCAGATGTTTTGAAAGCACACTGGCTAACTTTTCTGACACACTGTAATCGTGTTGAATGAGACGTTTCCTTGGCTTGTGCTGAAAGAAAATCTATGCGACAGTTTTGGTCAACTCCAGTGTGTCTCGGGTGTCATAAAATTGTTTGACGTGAACTAGACATTCATTGGTTTGGTGTACTGAAAAATGAAACCATCTCTGGTCGCAAACGTCTCCTGTTTACTTTCGCCTGTTCTCTGTGGTATTCGCTTTTGCCTTTTGGCGAAATACTTTAACTGTCAAGTAGCAACGCCGGGACTTTTGCGTTGAGGGAGGGCGGTATCTCTGCCCATTGTTTCCATGCTGTTGTCATATTCTTAGCTATTCTTAGACAGAATAGATGTGCCCAACAATCTATCAGAAGAAATCGGTCTTAAATCTTAGTCCATTTGGGATTTACCGGACTTGATGTAACGCCAAAAAATGCTTAATTATGTAGATGCACGGATTTGGGCAAAAAGTCCCTTTAATGTGGACATACATTATACGAAGTGTGGTGTAATTTAAAATTAAACAACTTTAATAGTTCAACGGCAGAACATTGCATTAACACTCCGTTTGATTTAGAATATTTGAACGAGTGCGTAGGACTTAAAAAAATGGAAAAATTGGATTCACTGCAAATCTGAGGATTTTCCCACGAAACAAAACATGTATTCATTGCTAAGTGCACGTGTCATTTGGCAAAAATTGTTCCGTCTTTTGGCGTGCTCTGCCGAGCTTTGACAGGTTCTACAAATTGGCACATTACTAAGAATTGGCCATTGAAATGGCAGGCACCCTCATGTCTGTTTGGCTGTGAGCAAACTATACCAGATCTTTGAGAATTCTTGCCATAAATGTTAATCAGCCCTACGACGTGCGGGCTGTTTTGCTGCGATTCTGTCTGTCTGTCGTCCTAAATATGCGCACTGAAAAATGAGCGATGTATTTACGATAGTGTCCTGTGCAAACACGCACGACACAAACATAAATCTTTGATCTGCGGTGGCTTTAAGCTTTAAATTTGTGTGTGCCGTCTTCATTTGACAGAAAGCCTCTCACTCGTGCTGTTAAACTTTGGCGGTATAGCGCGATTACCAAAATCTGATTATTGTTTACAGTTTCGGCCAATGTCCTTGAACTGCCTTCATGCATATTCTTGCAGATTTTCTCACCTTTCAGAACATTCAGCGATACTTGAATCGTGTGACGTGATTGGCCCTGGTGTTAAATGAATAGTGGAAATATTAAAACAATGTTGTTACCTGTATGTGGTATCCACTTAGTTCGTGGAATTCGTGGGCTTCATCGCCGTCTAGTGACAGCTGTCGAGCATTACAACTTTTTCCTGTTGTACATTTCAACACTACCCTATGACCCACATGAGACTTGGAAATTATGTCCATATTTAATCCCTGAAAACGTGATCATACTTCTGTCTGAGACGAGTCGAAACTTCATTGTTTAAATGGGCAATGAGTGGTTGTACTGTTTGTTTGGAAACTGACAGTGCAGTGAATACACAACGTTTAATATCGTCCTGTAGTACCTGGAAGTCGCTCATGGAAACGAGAAAGTGTTCTAGATCGATTGTGATTTATATCACCCAAAGCAGAACCACCCAGATATGAAATGGGTACGTTACTGGTCTACGTTAGGGGGAATTTCTACCAAATTTGTCAGAATGCTGTCAACAAACTACCTCTGTATTGGAATCTTCAGAAAACGAAAAATGTCTCTTTATTTGAGTTTGCAGATTAACATCTATTTAGACGTAGGCTACTTGAATCGTGATATTTCTCCAATTCACTTTAGTACCCCCTGAACTCAGTAAGGAGTAGATTTAGTCTCAACCGAACGCAGTGCATTCAATTAGATGCATCCATGTAATGTGTCCAATGCGTTATATGTCACACGGAGTCCGAGATGTGGGCGAATGTTGACGCGAATCCCCATATGACGCCGCTGACTCGAGCGCACCGTGATCATGTCAGGAGACTTTATTAGTGTAATATTCTCGAGGGTCTCTGCCGAGTCCTGGAATCGTTTTGGAAAACCAATTCAATAATGAACACGAACCCAAGGGAGATTGAGCGAATGGATGTTGACATACATTTTTAAATAAATCTTTTCTGAAACAATACTTAGTGGTTTCTTTTATTAATCCGTCAAGTGAACTCCGTAATAAAACCAGTGCGCCCATCGGCGTTAGAAAACCAATTGGCGCCCCCTATCGGTTGGAGTTACTACTCCTGCAGACATTGGACTTGCAACACATCATCGGAAAGCCTTCAAACGTCTTCCAAGGAAGCAGTGAGACGCCATGGTTTTTTTGTGTATTTTTGGGATGTTTGTGGTCATAGATGCACTGTAATAAAGTGGCATTAAGGACAACTTATTACAGCGATGATAAATGATGAGCAGTCCTGCACGGTTCACCAATCCGCCTCCCCTTTCTAGAACTCGCCTACGGCAAGAAGAAGAGCCGGTGATGAAATAATGGATTGAACAACTTCATGTAATGTGGTGTCACAGCTGGACAGCTGGGGCACCAACGAAACTATGCATCATTCGTCATTTCCCAGTAACCTACTTAGGAGAGTGAAGCTCAAACGACCGAGGAGGATTGCGGGGGTAAAGGTTGGCACGTCTATTTTAATTTAAATATATATATATATTTTTTTTAATTTCAGATTTCGATAAAATGGCATGTGCAGCGGACAGCTGCATTCAGTTCATGCGCCATGCGAGTGACGTTCTGTTCAACCTGAACCGGCTGCGCAGCAGGAACATGCTCACTGACGTCACCATCCTCGTCAACAGACAGCAGTTTCGCGCTCACAAGACAGTGCTCATGGCCTGCAGGTAAGACGATGCGCAAACGTCTGTGGTAAGCAGGGCGTAAGTGAATGCAGTCAGCAGTTATCTAAATTTAAATTCAGAAAAAGGGGGGGAAAAGTGGTACAGTGGATAGTGAACTGGATCAGTCAGGTGGCTTTGGGGGGGTGGGGGGGGTGATGGGGCCTTGCTGAAACTTGCCAGCTGTATAATTGGATGCCATTTAAAACAGAAGCTGTGCAATATTAAGTGTGTGGGTGGTAATGTGCTGACAGCTTCGTAGGAGAGAGAGGCCCCATGAGTGCCAGGAAGGGTAGGGCCATGGTTTTTCAGTGATTCATTCTTTTGAAACAAACCAGTTTTGCTGTGGAGGGCACAGTCTTTTGATTGGTTCAAACAAGTCAGTGATTGGCAGCAGGAAGGAATCATGAAGCCTCAGTCTCCTGTCAGTATTTGCCCTGTCATTCAAACGCAAATGCTTAAACGACTCTTCTCATTTCAAAGCGGGCTGTTCTACACCATCTTCACGGACTCCCTCAAGTGCAACCTGAACGTCATCAGCCTGGATCCCAAGGTGGACCCGGAAGGCTTTGCCATCCTGCTGGAGTTCATGTACACCTCGTGTCTGACGCTGAAGGAGAGCCTGATCATGGCCACCATGAACACCGCCATCTACCTGCAAATGGACCACGTGGTGGACACCTGCCACAGGTTCATCAAGTCCAGGTGAGTGCCGTGAAGGTGGAACACATTACCTTACATTATTGGCATTTAGCAGATGCTGTTATACAAAGCGAATTACATCAATTACAATTTTAACATCATCCCTTTATACAGCTGGATATTTTGCATGAGGCAATTGTGGTTTAAGTACCTTGCCCATGGGTACAGCAGCAGTGCCCCCATGGGGAATCGAACCAGCTAAATTTTGGTTATGAGTACTGCTCCTTAACCACTAAGCTACACACAGTTGGAATACTGGGAACACAGTCCACTCACACTCACCTTGCTGATGCGGGCCGCGTTTAACCAAAGCCTCCCTGCTTTTTGCTCCGCAGGGACTCATCGGTGAAGCTGCCGAGGGAGGAGCTTTGGGGCGGGCCTCTGCTGTTCCCGCAGGATGTTCAGCCGTACCGGGCTCAGGAGGTGGAGGGCCCCTGCAGCGACGGCCGCGCGTACGGCCGCAGCGTCTTCGGCGCGGTCAACGCCCCCAACAGCTCCTACCACCTCTACGGCCACCTGCCCATCCAGGGCTTCCCGTTTCCCCTCGGAAAGCTGACAGATGCCAAAAACCCCCTCGCCGACTTCCCTAAAGGGGGCACCGTCCACCAGAAGCACTGCACCCCGCCCGATAACTCCGGAGTGCGGGCGGAGTACGGCAGGCCCAGCCCCAGCGGGGGCCACGGAACAGCCTCCTCCAGGGAGGCGGTCTGGGAGGAGGAGAGCCAGGCAGGCGCCCATCAGTCTATGGGCGTGGCCTCCAGAGGGCACGGCTATCTGGGCGTGGCCCAAGAACACAGAGAAACAGGCAAGGAGACCACCCCCGTGGAGGAGGATGAGGAGGAGAACCTGGGCCACCATCAGCATTACTCCCTGAGCGGGCCCAAGGGTGTTCTGAACAGCCCCCAGAGCCCACTGAAGTCCGACTGCCAACCCAACTCGCCCACGGAGTCCAGCAGCAGCAAGAACGCCGCCCTCTCCCAGGCCCCGCCCACCCAGGGTCCACAGGACCCCAAGGCCCGCAACTGGAAGAAGTACAAGTTCATCGTCCTCAACTCTGCCAACCAGACAGCCAAGGAGAAGGAGGGCAGCCCAGGCGAGTCCGAGACACGCTCGCCCCCTCGCCTCGCCTCCCCCGCCTACCTCCCGCCCAGCGAATCGGAGCACATGGACCTGCAGACCGCGGCCAAGATCAGTGACCATGGCGACGAGCTTCTTGTGCCCCAGGTCAGCCGTCTCAACAACATCATTAACAGGTGAGCTCCAGAACATACAGCGACGTGTTGGCTAGGTGGCCTACTGACCGAGCTGTGAACCACCCTTGTGTTTCTCAGAACTGAGATATAGCCATAGGGGTCTCGTCTTCTAAATGATTTATGAATTGGGAGTGTTTTGACCTGCCCTTGTGGCTGTTTTTTTTTATATACTTTTTTCCATCTCCATGGTTACTGCAAGTTTTGTATTTATCCCTTAGGCTAGAGAATTTGCTGTTTAATCAAAAAGGTGATGGTTCAAATCGCAGGTCAGGCACCGTTTTAGACTGCCTGGGGTTCTTCAGTAAACGGCTAGCTGTAAGTGGACGATGTGAAATGTAGGCTCTGAGTTGCTGTGGACAAGAACTAAATGAAGTCATGCTTAGTTTTAGGTATTGCAGTGATGCACACGGGTGACATTTGCCTCTGTGGTTCCAGGGTCCTGGAAGGATCTCAGAGACACGGCGATGGCCACTCTCTCTACATAAACCACTCAAAGTGCTCCACCTGTGGGTCCCCCTCCCCCCAGCACTCCGACATGTGCCCCAACACGCCGGGCTCCCACTGCGGGGAGGAGCTGTCCGAGCTGCACTCCGAGTACTCCGACTCCAGCTGCGGTGAGACCCGCTCCTTTCCCGGCCCGCGACACGCGTGCATTCAGACAACCAGTACATCTTAGCGTCTTAACTGTACAGTTTCCCCCGAAGTGAACTAGCTTCTTTTTTTTTTTTTCTTCCTTTTCAGAAAACGGTACGTTCTTTTGCAACGAGTGTGACTCCAAGTTCGCGGAGGAGGAGTCCCTCAAACGGCACGTGCTCCAGGTCCACAGCGACAAGCCGTACAAATGCGACCGCTGCCAGGCCTCTTTCCGCTACAAGGGGAACCTCGCCAGCCACAAAACCGTCCACACGGGTAAAGAGCACACACTTCGGCCTGTCTGAGGAGCGGCAGCATCGCCCTCTGCCTCCGCACCTAACTGTAGCCTTTCTGTTCTTAAAGGGGAGAAACCATACCGCTGCAACATCTGCGGTGCTCAGTTCAACCGACCAGCCAACCTCAAGACCCACACCCGCATCCACTCAGGAGAAAAGCCATACAAGTGTGAGACGTGCGGAGCTCGCTTTGTACAGGTGAGCGCGGAGAAGACCCAGGCATCAAACTTTCACCTGTGTTTTTCCCCGCGGTAGTTAAGAGAGTCTCTCTTTAACTGTCATTTTCTCTTTATAACACAGTGACAGTGGGAAACTCATTGATGTAATGTAGACTCCTTAAGCTCTGGCAGAGTGAGCCATTCCCTTCTGGTGACTAATGTGACACCCCCCCCACAGGTGGCTCACCTCCGTGCCCACGTGCTGATCCACACAGGGGAAAAGCCGTACCCCTGCGAAATCTGCGGGACTCGCTTCCGCCACCTACAGACTCTCAAGAGTCACCTGCGCATCCACACAGGAGAGAAGCCCTACCATGTAAGCACCTCCCCCCACCCTGCTTACCTGGCCCCCCGTGTGCCTGGCTGCTTTAACATTTACTGATCCATTTCAACAATGCCAGCCACCGTCACAGCACAGTCATTTATACTGTTTAACAAACCTGCTAATTACCAGGCCCTAATGCTGGATAGTCATTTTGCATGTTCTCCACCCTATCAACATGGACTCGGTGAAACCGGACCAAGCGCAACCGTTAACCCAAGCTTATTCCCATTTCGATTTCAGTGCGAGAAATGCAATCTGCACTTTCGCCACAAGAGTCAGCTGAGGCTGCACCTTCGACAGAAGCACGGTGCCATCACCAACACCAAGATCCAGTACCGCATGTCCACTACAGACATGCCAGGCGACGGAGCCAAGGCGTCCTGAGCAACAGCTCCCCCTGGTGGCAGAGCATCCTCGTTGTACAGCTGTCCATTTATAGTGCCACACTGTTGGAGAGACAAAAAAAACTAACTTGGGCAGAGTATGCCAACTAAAACGGGTTTCCTCTACATGTGAACACAGAACCATATACGGTTACGATTTGGTCACTTTATTGTCTATAACGTATATAAATTATAAAAACATGAGTGGATATAAGCTTTCTGACATGTATATAAAGCTTTATTTTGGTGCAAAAAGGATGGAATGTTGACACTGCAATCCAGTTTTTGAGGATACAGCATTTTATATCAAAGATACTTTTTCTGAAAGTATAAATTTCGAACGTTGCCATATTTTTTAGGGTAATGGTATTTTTGGCAAAGCTGTACAAAAAAAACCAAGAAATCCATATATGCTTGTACATTTTACACCATGTATTTTCCTCATTGTGAAAGGAAATACTTGCTCTTGTTAAAAATCATTATGACACATTTTAATGGATTTTGACCCCATAAGTATCGATGCTACTTACCGAACTAAGGCGATTTTGTAAAAATTGACCCGAGACGGATGACTGCTGTTAGGAATACTAAAAAGTATGAAATGGGCCATTGCATAAAATTTCTGTGACATATTAAATGTATAATTGCATCAGTCAGGCTGCTGCTCTGCTGGCAGGGTAGCTCTTGAATTATTGTCAAAAATGTGCATTTTAAAAAAAAAAACTTCTGTATAACAGAAAAATATTTTGTCTAAACTGCTTTCAGATTTATTTGTATAGAAATGTGATTGGATTTTTTTGACAAGGTTTACGGTAGTTGTTGTGTGTAGAAGCTGCAGTAGGGTGTAATGTTGGTTCTGTACATACACTGTGTTCTCCTGGTGCCTTCTCTGAGGTGAGTGAACCCTCTTCAGCCCAGTTTTAAAGGTACGACTCAAGGACGGCACTTGTCCCCCTCAGTTTTGTATTATTGCTTCCCCCCCCCCCCCCCCAACCTTCACGAACCTGCAAATGCAACTTTGCCTGAATTGTAAATCTTCAGGAATTGTTTTGGGATTTGACTTTTTTAAACATGCATAAAGTGTATTGTAAAATATAGATGTATGAATGTAAAATAAAAGTATTGACTTTCTATGTTAACTCGAAAGATGCTCGTTTTTTTTTTTTGTGGGCGGTGGGGGGTGGGGGGGTGTGAATCCAGAGAGCTGTTCCGAGCTGCTACTCTAACACTGTGAGGAGGAAGAATCATTGCAGGGATGTAATTCTTAACTGTTAGAATATATTGGATTACTCAGGAAGACCTGCATTTGTGTTTAAACGCTTAAGTATTTACTCAAGCTTATTCAGGTTTATTACCCTGCTCAAGTGTACAATAGTGAGGTTCTTGAGGATTAGAACTAGTGACACTCTGAAGTACAGTTCCAAATCCATTACATGCACAGCCACCTGCTTACCCCAAACAGTACACCATTACACCTGTACGTTACCAAAAATGGAGCATTATCCAAGACACACTGCCTCACAAAAGAATTCAGCCCTTCACCAACTCTCACATTTTACTGAAATACAAATGATACATTGAAATTTTTTGTGTCGTATTTTATTTAAAAACATTGAAACTCAAAACTAATTATTTTAAGGTAACATGGGTTTTATGTTAGAAAATATTAAGAAAAAATGAAATGCACCGTCTGCATAAGTATTCAAGCCCCACATATTTGTATTTGGTAAAGCCACCTTTTGCTGCAATAACAGCTTTAAGTCTTTTGGGTTAAGTATTACGAGCTTTGCCCACTGTTTGACACTTCTGGACCACAATTTTCAAATAGTGCCACAGATTCTCAGTGGTCCTGAGATCAGGACTTTGACTGGGCCACTGTAAGACATTCATCCTCTTGTCCTTGAGCCACTTGTTGCTTTGGCCTTGTGCTAGGGATTATTGTCCTGCTGAAAGATGAACTTTCTTCCAATCTTAGGATTTTTGGCAGACTGAAGCAGGTTTTCTTGCAGTATTTCCCTGTATTTTGCTCCTTCCATTCTCCCTTCAATTTTAACAAGATAAACCCAGTCCCTCCTGAGTAAAATATCACACAGAACCAAATTTCAATGATCATTTGTAATTCAGCAAAATGTGAGACTCGGTCAAGGGTCTGAATACTTTTGCAAGGTACTGCAGGTGGAAATGTAAAAAAGTAGAAGCCATTACATGTGATGTCATTACACTACCAACACTGAATTAACCTGTCTCACAGTGTTCAAGGGCTTCCAGCGCTAACAGCAGATGACCTGTACAGTGTCAGAGCATTAGCAACATGTTGGTGTGCCAGAGATGTACATATTTTCCCGCACTGTAACATAGTGGCAAGGAACAGGGCTCATAACCGAAAGGTTGCTGGCTTGATTCCCCACTATGGCACTGCTGCTGTACCCTTGGGCAGGGTACTTCACCCAGAATTGCCTCAGTAAATATCCAGCTGCATAAAAGGTTACATTGGACAATATTTAAAAAAACTAAGTTGCTCTGGATAAGAGTTATAAATGGTAATAATGTAATTATCCAGTAATCCTGTCTACTTAGATTGACCCCTTTCTCTTGCACAAAAGAAGCAAAAACTAAACAAATATAGGTTACAGCTACATATAACTTGCTGGATTGCAGTATTCGATGACCAGGACAAATACGTATGATTAAACATGGACACTGATACAACTCACTTGCAGGACAACCTTTTACACATCGAGTATGTTCACAAACAGAGAGGAGAACAAGTCAATCAGTACAGTTAATACTGCTGAGACACACTGAGCTATCATCAGCAAGACAGCCACAAACATTACAGCCATTATCTCTTGAGCCCTTCCAGACATGTCTGCAATCTATGAGCTTTTTCCATTACATTTTACAAATACTTCATTGCATAACTTCATACACTGACTTGCATGTTTGCAACAGTACATGGCATGTGGTTATTTAGGCTACTGTTCATTCCCCAAGCAGAAATGCACCTCTCAGGGTAATGAAAGCCAAATAACTACAGGTATTTTACATTTTAACTCCCTTAGTAGATTTGTAAGCAGAGTTACACTATGTTTAATCACAGGGTAATTTTTCCAGTAATTGACTCTGAATTGGGACTGGGATACACAATTACTCAATTTAAAATGATTATTAAAAACCATGGCTAACATAAAAGGCCTTCAAAGACTGAACCGTGTCTTCCATAGTACGGCAAAACCTGCAACTGACATTTTGGTGAAAAGTGCAGTACCTAAGCTTTTACAGGAGGTGGCAGCATTGCACCACTAACCTGCATTTTAAAAATTACTGTGTAGCAATAGCGGTTCCATTCAGCTTCAACTTTTTTCCTAAAAAACTTTATTATATATTGACAAAGTGCACAGATGAAAGAGCTGCTACAGCATTTTAAATTTAAGATTAATTTTCTTCATTTTTTGTCTCACAGTTTGTCATAATAAATTGAGGACCCCGTGGGTCCCCATTTTGACTTTCTTCCTGAGATCCAAATATCAAAACATCGGCTTTCTCAAGCTCGGGGAAGTCATACAACAGTGTGTCATTCAGGTTTTCTGGCCCAAGCCTCCAATGTCTCTCTTTTTTGGTGGATATCTGAAGGGGAATTTATTATGAAGCAAAACAAATACTATGCAAACACCACTGTATGTCACAATCATGTGAAGAGTCATCTCCACCTATCCATTCATGTGACCGCACAGTGCTACTTACACAACAAGCAGCACATCCTCGATGTGGAAGTGAGGAATGAATCCTCACTGCTCTTCACAATAATATTCTTATATATTGTTATATCCAGTATTCAGCGCATTTGAATATGGTACATATAGTTACCCCCTTATATTGATACAGCAGCAAAATGACCATAAGCAAGTACTGAATAATAAAAAGCTGATCTGTGTACCTCATCGTCTGAAACGTCGTCAAAAGAGGAATTAAGCGCAGAGTCCACGTCACCATTTTCCATCTGAAATAAACAGAAAAAAACAACATAATTGAAAGAGCAAGATGTGAAAATAACCTCTCCTTTATTTTGCCTGAACCACAGTTTTGACTGCAATGATCCACTTATGACAGCCACGATCATCATAGCGTCCATACCAGAATTTTGTATCTCAGATGGCTTCAAGGCTGAACACCAAAGGGTTATACATCCAAAGCAACAACAGAAATCATGCAGAGCAAAGCAATCACAAATCATGGTGAAAGTTGCATGTTGTGTGTAAAATGCCACAAGGATGAGCCAATGTGCCAATGTCAAATGTGACTTGACATGGAAGAGTTTGGTATAGCAGCCAGGAGACTGGGATGGAATGTTAGAGACAGTCATGAAAGGCCATTTGGCCACTTTGGAACACACGGAGACCCTTTTATTGGAACATTACCATTTCAAGCGTACAATGAACTGTTTCAGGGAGAGTTATGGCTGTAAAAAAGTGATCATTTGTCAGTTAGGCAAGTAATAATGTGTATATTATGCATAAAGTATTGTATATAATGCAACAGGCCTTTAGGGTATGTGAATGCTCACATCATTTCCATGAAGGACTATGGCCCCTAGGTCCTCTTCACTGTATGTATGGAATTCCTGTTCACATGAGTTCTCCTGTAAATGCAACACACAGCACACAAAATACAACCATTATTCAGAGTCAACTGGAGTCAATGTTCCCTGTCTGCAAACTACTACTGTCTTGTTAACAGCATTGAATGCAACACCTAGAGGTCTTTGACAAAACTGATTGGCATGCAACACTGCTGCAGTCAGCATGAAAGCTGCTGGCTAAACTTGTGATGTTGTCTACATGAATCGTCAGTCCAGGCATGCAGTACATAGAAGGCTTACTTTTAGCAAGGACTTATACACTGTTTGTGGCCACACACCACTGAGGGGAAACATATAATATATATTGTAGCAGAGCAAAGCAATTTTGTATATATTGCAATAGGTCTTTAGGGAATTTGAATGCTCACCTCATTTCCATGGATGAGTATGGCCCCTGAGTCCTCTTCACTGTGTGCATGGAATTCCTGTTCACATGAGCTCTCCTATAAATGCAATGCACAGCACACGAAATACAGCCATTGCTGGGGTCAACGTTCCTTGTTTGCAAACTACCATTGTCCTATTAACAGCATTTATTGCAATACCTATATTTAAGCAGGTATATATAATGTGTAAGCAGAGGTCTTTGACAGAAATGACGATTTCCCAAGACTGCACTGGTTAACGTGAAAGCCACTGGCCAAAGATGTGATGTTGCCTACATGAAACCTCAATCTAGGCATGCGAGAAATAAAATAAAATAAATAAATAAATAAATTATTAAGGACTTGTGGCCACAAACAAGGCCTCGGCCAAAACATTCATATCCCTTTTTGCAAATTGCCTACTTCCACATTGGGGCGCATTCCATTACTCTTTCTTAGAATGCCTACAAACACAGAATGATAGCGTACAGATTGCTGCAATCCAACGACCCACACCGTGCAATGAGTATCCACATTTAAAAGAAACGCCAAGTGAGGTAGAGATAATCCTGCATGTAGTCTTTTGTAATTCTATAATGCAAATTATATCTGTATTCTACGTGAAATTGACCTTTCCAACAGGACACATTTATCAGTCGCTAAGGAATAGTCTAAAACATCGCTAAGATCCTAACAATTGTGCTTAGTTTTCTGGTCGCATCGGACGAAACGAAGTATTAGGGCTTCTCCTAGGCTAATTCAAGAACGTTTCACCGACACCAAATCTTAAGGCTTTGTTTACATTGCATAGATGCATACTTGGATTATCGTGCTTACCATTATACTCTTTGAGGATGTTGGCACAGAGCAAAATTTACAAACTCTAAACTATCACCATGTGACCCCGTGCCGACAGCTAGCACAAGATGCGGTCGATCAAATCAGGTGTGGGATAGCTTGAATATCTAATTTTGTTCAGCTGATTAATATTATCATTTTTACATCGCAGAGTTTCTGTTTAGAATTTCTTCTTTGTGAAAATAGATCATTTTTCTCTTCAATGGAGGAAAAAATGACACCCACTCTTCCATTGTTTATTATTACGATTAATCCTTCTTCTTGTTTCACTTTAACAAATTTAATAATGCCAAAATAAAATATGGTTATTTCATGTTTATATTTTCATGCATAGAATTGTCATATTCATGACGTTAATTGTATGAGGATACTGGTATGCTTCACGTGGAAGGGGTACATTGTAACTGCGTGGTTCAAACCCCCAGATTGAGTCGTGAAAGTTAATTCTTTAACCTGGGATTTACAATTAATTTATTGATATCCGGCCTACAACAGTTGAGTAGATTGAGTAGTGAAGTATAATGAAGTTATGAACGCTAATATTTGTATAACGAATTTATTTACAAGGTAAATAATCAAAATATATTGGGGGAAAAACTCAATCATATTATTTCTTTATTCGCACAGACACATCACCAACACCCTTGGAATTTATTTAACAACTCAACAGGGGTATTAACCAATTATGTCAGCCATCAAAAATAAATTTGTTTAAACAGTGGGTCTATTACACCCTTCTTCTTTCACTTTCTTTCGATGTACTTCAGCCTAACACAGTACTATTGTTTTTCGCATCAAGATTCTTGATCTCAAAATGCAGTATTGAAAACGTACAATAGCGATACTACCAAAGCACCAGCAGATGGCGCCCTTTACAAGGGTATATCGCTTTTCTTCGCGCAACACGTCCACATCAGCTCAAGTACACAAATCCGCTGTTGGAACACACAGATGAAATTGGCAGTTTGAGGTCAAAGGAGAAAATAATTTATGTTGCGAGCTAATTATTTCTGTTTTTGCTTTCCTTTTATTCATCGGCCGGGGGCAGATGGTTTTGTTCAGAATCGCCCATCCCACAGAGTGTGTTTTCATCTGTAGATAAATACGAGGACGTGGCTTTTATTCACATTAGAAAGACTTGAAATTCATTAAGGGATGGAACACAGCCGGTTGTTCTTTGTTGAACATCACACTATGTGCATAAAACTATATGCACATGAAATTCTTTACTTTCTGGATTTTCTTTTTCATTAAGTTCATCCCTATGGAGGTCTTTCTTCATTGTATTCCACTTCCATTGAAACACGGTATAACAACTGGTTAAATCCAGCATAGCTGTAAAGTAACACCCAACAAATCTTGAAATCCAAGCCTAATATTTCATATGCTGAAAATGTTTCATCCTGCACGCATGTCTTTCCCTATATCCATCCAAACCCAGTCACATTCTAGGGTGTGAATTTTGGGCGAAAGGTGAGCAAAATAAGACATTAACACAGTGACAAAAGGAAGGAATATCCATTTTGTACATTTCTTTTCTTCTTTTTTATTTTACCTATTCCTCACATAAAATAGAAACAAAGGTTCAAGTTTAATAAACTGGTCCGTTTTGGCATTTTTTTCTCATGATTTTACATGACACAGAAAGGAATAAAAACATTTCAAATCTACATTTTGTGCACCTGAAGTGAGTAACTAAGCAAGAGCAGCAGACAGAGCCTACAGGGACAGTCAGAGAGCCGTTGATGGAGGGGACAGAGCACTGGGGGGCTGAATAAATAACCCGATCAACAAAACGCAGGATTTGTAATTGGCTCCCATTCAAAAACAGTGACCCCCAAATGATAATGACAGGTATCGCTGGAATCACTTCCATCACCATTTTCAGTGTTCTAGTGAGTAAATAAATTAAACTGATCAGCACTTGTGATGCAGAGCGTATGCTGTACAATTCAGACATTATTGATTGTATCATTATGGTTCATAATGCTACTGTTCTTTGCATGGCTGAGCTTTGACTGTCACTGCAGTGGACGGAATAGTGACATAATGGGTGTCTGGTGCAGAGAGTGAGAGGAGATACCAGGTGCTAACACTAGGTGGCAGCAGTGTAAGGTCCCTGTCTTGTAAGCTTTACATGGACCCCTCCATGCACACCTGGTGGCCAATAACCATAAGGATGGACTCCTCTCTGGTATCACACCAACAGCCTCCTGGAGCTGCAACCCAGCTGACCAAACAGACATGCATGCACACTCACGCTCATGTTCACACACTCTCACACAAACACAAGCACACACAAGCACACACACACACACACACACACACACACACACACACACAGAAGCCCACCATCACATGCACAAGCACACTCACATATGCTCAGCAGCACACTTCAAGCTGCTCAACAGTGCTCTCTGTACAACTGTAGCCATTTAAACCACACAGCTAACAAAGACTGACAGACAAGCAACAACAATAAGCTCTCTGCTGTCTATCCCTGCTTGCCTTTTAAAAGGCGATCCCTTCAGGCACAGAGTCAGTCTACATGTAAACGCCTATGTTGGAGCACCCGAAGTGTAGTAATAACTGTTGTTTTGGAAAAGGAAGCCCTGGCAGTTTGTTCCTGTGGTGAGGAGTGTATGTGGGGTGAGCAGCTGATCACCCCCTTTGGAAAGCAGCTTTGACCTGAAAGGAAATCCAAATGCATATGTAGAAAAATTCTATATAAAATATATATATATATATGTGTGTGTGTGTGTGTATCTGTGTATGTATAATTGCTGCATCCACTGCAGCATAAGCCAGCAATATAAAACCAGGAGCGTGAGGAGCTCTGTGATTGGCTGTGGGGGATGGCTGGCTGGAGTGGATGGTGGGGCATCTACCCTTCCTTGTCCAGGATGCTCTTGACATCTGCAAACACCTGCGGGACATAGACACAGCATGACAGTACAGGTAATGGTAACACAGGCGTAAGCGCTCATACCTTCGTGTGGATTACCGGATTATGGCTGTGTGTGTGTTGGTGAGCTTGTGTACATGTGAGAGTGGTTGCATGTGTATACATGAGTGTAAGCATGTATATGTGTGTGTATGCATGCATGTGTTTGCGCATGTGTAAGCATGTGTGTGTGTATGTGCATATGTGTAAGCGTGTGTGTATGTGCATATGTATAAGTGTGTGTGTGTGTGTGTGTGTGTGTGTGTAAGTGCACATGCGTAAGCACATGTGTGAGTGTGTGTGTGTGTGTGTGTGTGTGTGTAAGTGTACATGCGTAAGCACGTGTGTGCGTGTGTGTGTGTGTGTGTGTGTGTAAGTGCACATGCGTAAGCACGTGTGTGTGTGTGTGCGTGTGCAGGGGATTCAGCAGGTCTGTGAGCTCACCTCGTCCACGCTGCGGGAGGCGTCGACAGTGTGCACCTTCCCCTGCTTCTCATACTGCTCAATGACGGGCCGGGTGGAGTACAGGTACGTCTGGATCCTGCAGCACACACGGAAGTGAGGTCATCAATCCGGGACGGGACAGGAAGTACAGACACGCAGCGTGTGCATGCAGTCTTTGCACGCTGTTAGAACTCTAGACTATGGAACCGCCGAAAACAGACACAAACATGACAGGTAACAGGTAGGAGAGGGAGGGGTTACCTTTTCTCAAGGCTCTCTCTGTTGTCGTCTGTGCGACCGCTACTCTTCCCCCTCTCCAGACACCTGTCGATGCACACCTGCAGAAACACAGCACACCTCAGTCAGCGACAGGCAACACTCTCCCACATCGCCTGACCGTCCAACAGCCAAGAGTCACAGATGTCCAAGCCCTGAAGAGCCATGCGGATACTGGTACTGACAGCTACTTCTGAACATTTAACAAAAGGCAGAGAACCAAAAAACATACTGCAGAGGGGGCTGATGGGAAATGAAGTCCTGAGCTCCATCACCTGTACATCCATGCTTCAGATTCCATTAGCATCTCTGTAGAATGCTTTGTGGCACACCAAAATCAAATGAGGTTGAAAAATGAGTTGTTAATAAGTTGTTCTCTTATTAAATGCCTTTAGATACTGGCTCTGAGCAAATGATTATCCTCACTGGTGCACTCAAACCAATCAGAGGCAGACGCTAATCCCCTTTTCCCAGCTTGTTCTCCCTCCCCATTGACCCCCGCCCATCACCTCGTTGCTACAGTTGAAGAAGAGGACAAATTTGACATCAGCCTTGCCCTCCATGACTTTGCACCACCCCTGCAGGTTGTCTTGGTTACGGGGGAAGCCGTCAATCAGGAAGCGAAACCTCTCCGAGTCCTGCTGCATGGTCTCTTCCATTGCCTGTAAGGGGTAGCAGGGAGGTTGGGAAAGGGTGGCTCACTCAATGGGGCAGCGTGGAGCAGCACAGAGCAGGCATATGCCCTCCCAACACCTTTCAATCACTCTCACTCCACAATGACAACCCCCCCAACCCCCCCCAGGCCTCACTCTCCATTTTTCTGCCACTTCAAAATGATAAATATATAGTAGTTTGCAGGCAACTTTCTCTAGTTGTCAAAAAAGAAGCGGAATAAAACACAAAAGAATGACTCATCAAAGAGCAGCATTAATATTACAGTGAGTTTCATCCTTAGTGAGACTTTGACAAATATATTAACATGTCCTTCACCGCACACTTAAAATGCTAATGGGCCTGCTGATGCACACTTGGCACGCTAACACACCTTCCTTACTTAAAATGCTAATGTGTCCTCTGATGTCTACTTAACACACGCTCAACAGGATATTTAAAATGCTAACATGCCCTCCTCTGCATACCTTCCTCAGGAGGTTGATGGTGATCTCCACAGGGACGATCTTTCCCTCCTTGATGTAGTTGTCAATCAGCTGTCCGAATTCTGACCCCTCCCGGCCCCGTTCTGCCCGCAGCAGGTCACCTGCGGACAGGTGAGTGTAGCTGTAATTCTGAAAGAGAGAGGATGAGAAAGGAGATAAATTAGCGAAGACACAAAGAGACTAAACATGAGGCACAAGGAGCTGGAGAACACAGCAAGTTACCAATGGCGGCTGTAATTGTACATGGGAATTACACATGGGGCACATTACATTACATTACATTACATTACATTACGTGCATTTAGCAGAGCAACTACCAGCACAATAGAACATAGGTGTATCCATTCAAATTAAATGAGCAACAGTGTCAGACCAGCCTAACAACACTCACAGACCAGTGAGTGTGAGTGTAACACCATTCAAGCCCTACCGCAATATGCGATTATGATAGCGGGGTGGGTGTGGGATATGGGGTATGGGGGAGCTTCAGGCTATGCTACTGGCAGACAGCGGAATATCTGTGTAATGCTGACATTTTCCACGTGTGTAATAGGTGTAGCAGTACTAACGGTGGGAGATGCAGCACAGAGCTTAACTGATTTCTTTACTGACAAGTCTGTCTGTTGCAGCCATAGCAAGCACTGTCAGGCAGTCTGAAGCACGTCAAACTGTGTGTTTAGTATTGTGTGCGAGTATAGGTGTGTGTGAGCATTGGAGTGTGTATGCGTACGTAAGTGCGTCAATATGTGTGTGAGTGTGTGAGTCTCTGTGTCAACATCCTGCCCCCTCAAGCAGTATCCTGCTATACAACGTTAGAGGAGACACCCTCTCTTTGCCTCAGTCTGTATTGGCCGAACACACCACGCCCAGACAAATACGCGATTATGACAGAAGACGAATTATGTCAGGCATTCCTTGACTGTGATTTTCTGTGGTTACATGTAAGTCGAAAGAGGGAAACGTTTTAATAACGTGCAAAAGTCATTAGCTAGTTCGCTACCCTCAGTGACTAACCACCCATCAGGCAAATATATCTGCTGGTACTAGCTACAAAGTGTTACGAAGTAATCTAAATAACTTTGGTGTAAAACCATTAATGAAATCGCAACAAAGGAACTGGTGCTTTTCATGAACTAGCTCCATGCAATTAGCCAGCTCCTTCTGTGCCCGATAACTCTGTAGGTAGCGGGATGGCTACCAGTCATCATTTCTGCGGATAGCAGAAAGTTTCACAATACATTCGACTTCAGCCAGGTTAGCCATATTGTATATGTGTCCAACACATAATCTGTTCTCTGCATTTTCTCTGCACGTCTTACCTCCACGATTTTAGCGCACTGGGTTCCTTTCCCGGCACCAGGCCCGCCCAACACGAACACAACCTGAGGCTTCATGGCTATGGGGAATCGGTACACCACCCTTGACAGCTTCCTGGGTAATGTACCGAGCAGTCGGAAAATCATAAACTGAAAACGGGGAAAGAATGAGTCGGACACAGGACTTGAGTGACCGGTTTACTGCGTGTCACTAAGGAAGTCCGACTCCGACGTGATGACATTTCCGCCTTCCGCAGGTCTGGCAAATGGGGAGATGTGGGAGGGATCGTGTCGAGAATTAAACACGCGTGTGGTTGTGCCAATTCTTCAATGAACAGCTCATAACCAGCAAAGGTGGCAGAGACCCAACGCACATGCGCAGTTTAGTCGAGGAAACAGAGTAACTGATTTGCGCAAGTACTGGTCCGAAAAGTACTTTTTTTTGCGCCGTCCGCTTCATAACACACTTAGTCGAAATAATTCCAAAACATTTAGCCACGAGAAAACAGAGGCCCTATCGTCAGACTACAACAATATCCACTAAACTGCAACAGAAGACACATACTGATCCGCAGCACGAAGCACTGAGTTGCTCTGCATACAGACCGGGATTACGGTCGGCGCTCTCTCATTTAACGAGTGATGCAGTAGTGGAGAGAACAGCGCTCGTTACCATACAGAACTGCCGGCTCAATTTCCAGGAGGGGGCAGTACCCTTGAGCTTTGAAGGCTACATAATTATGCTAAGTAAACATAATGAAAAACACATGAATACTGGGACCCTGAACCATCTCAGCTAATGCTGCTCTCGGACTGGCTCAGCAAGGAACCTGTGAGCAAACAGGTTTTCCTAGTGCAATCTAAACATACCGCTTGAACAGGATTGCATTCAATACACGAAGGAGCATGACTACACCAAGCCCTATGAACAACAACTGTTTTGTGAAGTGCTCTAAATGGCGATTGTGCTGATTAGAATTCCCCAATTGCAAAACACCCCCGGTGTGGCAGAGTGTGTGCTGTCTTCAATATGCTACTTGAAGAAAAAGCAACATTAACCGATAATGAATAAAAATAATATATTTAACCACTGTAGCTACAATATACTGTAATTTCAAATCAAATCCAACCATACACCTGTGTTATATATAGAAATAGAAATGTGCACTGTCCTCTTATTCTGTGAAATATGTAGTACAGTGGCAGTTCAAAGAGTTTCCTGGGGTAATTTCTGATTATCCAAAATTGGTGCTGAGCCAAGGGTACTTCTATAATCATAATGTCATAAAAGAAAAATTCATAGGCTACAAGTCATCAAAGCAGACATCACCTCGATGAAACAATTCTGTGGAAATACATATTGCTGAAACCTCACACGGGTTGTTATAGTTAGGTGTTTCGATGTCTGAGATGACTAATTTCAAATATAAAGGTAGAAGGCTGATATATATGTTTGGAACAGGCCTTCTTGGGAATGTCCTTAGTATCATCTTAGATTTAGCATGGATTTGCCAGCCTCACGTCCAAAATCATTAATCAGGATTTGTAGAATCTAGAGGGCAATATACTGTGGTTCTATGATTACCATCAACTATCTTTGTCATTGAAAGTGAGTCTTTATAAAGAGATATTGGTCTTTTTCGGAGAAATAAGAGCTCAGGATCCTGGCTCAGGAGCTTTTTATTGTCTCTCACGCGCGCCCCCGCAGGCGCGCTCTCGGCATCAGCACCAGGACGATTCTGAACAGCGGCCGTTATCGGGTCAGCGTATCGGAGTGAAAGACGGTGATTGTGTTAGACGGGGAAAATGTGTTAATACTACTGACAACAATAGAGATCATTCACATGAAATAAGGCGCACTGAATTAGCCATTTCCATTGACAGTTTGACAGCTCCTTTACGTAGGCTCTGCACTATATCTCTAGCGTGGATTTCAAACCAAGCAGCTCACTGAAGACAACGAAAGGCGAAATGAGAGATACTGCAGCGCTCGACCGAGCTATACTGCTGCCTTCGCAATGAAGCCGATTCTCCTCATGCGGACATCAGCAAGGAACCCTACAGCGGCGATCAGCATGGACCATTGTCTGATATTTCACCGCCCTGGCCGGCTGAGTCCCCTCATCCCAGGGCGCAGCAACAACAATACGCACGTCTCCAACAAAGGCACTGACTCGCCGCCTCTCATTTGTCCCTATCACCTTCGCTTCTGACATGACCGCACCGGGCAGAAAGACGCTACTCAAATGGCACAGACCTGCTGCCGGACACGTGGATTCCAAGAGAAAGGGCGCCAGGCACATGCAGCGAGTCCGGTCCGAGGAAACCCGGCGCTGCGGTAGCCTACTAGGACACGGACATACAGGGGAAGAACTGGGGATGGGCGGCGGTGTGCCTTCCTCCAACCGTCCGTAGTAATACACTGCCCCTCGTATTGCCATCCCCTTCTTATCAGAATCAGTCAGTAGTGCTTTAATGGACCAAATGTAGCTGAGGCAAACTGTTTCCATCAGTCATGCTGTTTTTATTTTCTTGATCTATTGAAGGTCTTCACATCACCAGCGGGGATCTATTGACTAATTAATGGTCGTTTCAATTTGGAGAGAATGGTGACCCCGTCTGGGCTGCTCTCTCCCTGGCTGGTTCTACTAACGCTAACGCTAGCCACCGCCATGGGCTGCATTCAGAGCATCGCCTGCAAAGCGCGAGTTCATCGGGAGAACATCGTGGTGTACGACGTCTCCGCCACCATCGACCAGCTGCCGACGGTAATTGAGGAAGACTCGCCCATTGTGCTGCGCTACAAGACGCCGTATTTCAAGGCTTCGGCCCGCCTGGTGATGCCGCCCGTTCCGCGCAATGAGACTTGGGTAGTGGGCTGGATACAGGCTTGCACGCAGATGGAGTTTTACAACACTTACAGCGACATCGGCATGTGAGTTGCCCGCTGTCAGGTGACGCCCACCAATCCCCCACAGACACACACAAACGTCATTGTTCTGCATCTTCATCAATGTTCCACAATCTTCTTACTCTCCCACTGTTACTGGCAAAGGGTTGTGGGCAGGTGCTGAAAGAAAGGTTTTATTATGTGTGTGTGTGTGTGTGTGTGTGTATGTGCGAGTGTGTGAGTAGTGCATTTGAGCACCACACGACTAGAAGTAACTCAGTATGTTGACAACTCCATGTAATAGTGATTAATTCACCCTCAGCTGATGACATATGCTAGATAAGCAACACACTCTACCTGTAATGAGAGGAGTGGAATTTTAATTGGAGGTTTGTTAAAAATTTACAACCCTGACTCATTATTTAGTCTGTACTTGTGTTTTGGCTGTTGGTGAGATTTTGTATGTAAGTTATTCCAATTAAGATAATAATTCAGCAATGGTGCATATATCATTCAAAGTGCAAACGTCTGTGTGTGTGTGTGTGTGTGTGTATGTGCACTTGCATATGCAGCCTTGTCCACTTCTTGTGGGTGAGCTGATTTTTTGGGGGGGAGGGTGGGAGGTATTTTGGTGTAGGGTAGAGGTGCTAGATAAGGAGGAGTTCTGCAGACAGATGGAGTTGACATGAGGGCACTGCGCATGTTGAAATATTCATCTCCTGCTGACACACACTGCCTGCTTCATCAATGAGATTCTGGGAATCTGTGGCTCTGGGCCAGTACACTCTTCCTGTTATATCTCCCTAACCTTATTTCCCTCTCAGCCTCTCTAACCTTTCTAGAATGGGGACTTTTATTGCTCTCTCTGTCTCTGTCTTTCTGTCTCTCTCTCCCTTTCTGTGAGAGCAGTCAGCCTGATCTCTCTTCCTCCCCCTGCAGGTCAAGCTGGGAATTGCCAGAGCTGCGTGAGGGTCGCGTGAAGGCCATCAGCGACTCGGACGGCGTGAGCTACCCCTGGTACGGCGACACCACGGAGACAGTGACCCTGTCCGGCCCCACCTCCAAGCCGTCCAGCTTCACCGTCAGCATGAACGACAACTTCTACCCCAGCGTGACGTGGGCAGTGCCCGTGAGTGACAGCAGCACTCCCCTCCTCACCCGCGTCGAGCGCGACCAGAGCTTCACCACCTGGCTGGTGGCACTCAACGCCGTCACCAAGGAGACCATCCTGCTGCAGACCATAAAGTGGCGCATGCGGGTGGACATCTCCATCGACCCCGCCAAGCCCCTGGGGTCCCGCGCCACGCTGGCCGGCCGGCCCCGCCAGGAGCAGCCGCGCATCCTGACCCACATGGAGCCCATACCCCCCAACGCCCTGGGCCGCCCCAACGCCAACGACGCACAGGTGCTCATGTGGAGGCCCAAGAGAGGAGCGCCCCTAGTGGTCATCCCACCAAAGTAAACGTGTGGAAGAGGCCCTAGAGAAATGTGTGGAAATGTGTGCCTGTGGGCCTGTAGTAGGGAGAAGCAGTAAGAAGGAAAACTGCCATAGGAGCAAGCTGCCTTACCTGCACATCGGCCCAGAGACTGGCCTTCAGTCTGCGAACGAGCAAAGGATCATGGGAGGTGGGGGAGGTCACACAAATCTGCCCTATATCCCCACTGGACACAGAGAGCTCTGCTTTTAGGGAGACAGTGCTGCACCAGTGCTTAACAGGCTGCTTAACAGGACTATACACTGTCTGCACCACAGCGTACCCCACCGCACCTCACCCCACATTAGATCTGACCATGTGTCACAGTGGTGGATATGACCCTGCATCGCTGCAGTGGACAGATAATGAATGACCCATGAAGTCTGTGTCAGATGAACCGGTGCTGGACAGAGCTCCATGCAATGACATGCTAACAGTCACAGCAAGACGGAGGATGTCATGTCCAAACACTCTAGGGGGGAAGGAAAATGGGACAGTCAAAGGAACAGCATAGCAGCTCAAAAAGTGGGAAGAGTTTGGCTGCAGTGTAGAGGAGGAGCCTTGATATTCTCAGACCAGACCCAGGTCCCCCTAACCCCAAATGGATTTTCTCCACTGCCTTGATCTGGTCTGACCACAATGACATTTACAAAAACACACACATGCAGTCAGCTGTGACCTGAGGCACCTTTGAGAAGAGCTCCAGCTCCACTCTGCAGACATACATTTCTGTTATTTTGGGCTGAAAGTCGCTCTGGATAAGAGCATCTGCTAAATGAACATAATGTAATGTAATGCATACAGACTTGCAGAGTGCAGGTGCCATAAAGCTAAAGGGATAGAGGTGGGTGTGCCTCACACCCATAGGGCTGGCAGGGCTGTTGCCTCAGCCAATCGCAAGTCTGTGGGTAAAGAGACACAGGAAGAACTATTGACTTGGCCAATCACGCTGGAGTGTATCACAGAGGGTGGCAACAGTAGAAGGGAAGGTTAAGAAGAGGCTCACCATCCTGTCCACAGATGCAATATTTAAACAATGCAAGAGCTAAATATGTTTTTGATTTAATTATGGTTCTCCTACCAGTTCCCTATTTTTCAATATGCAATAATTAGCACTGGGGTTATGGTTATGGTTGGAGACAAGATGGTCTCAAATATGACTGCCTTTTTGGCCAGATTTCCCAAACTGCTGCTGACTGAGGGAGAAACCACACAGGCCTTCCCACAGAACATGCTGACTGTTGTCTCTGCTCTATCCTTTCCTGTGCTCTCTCCGCGTCTGCCTTTCTCTCTCCTCTCAGGGAACTTCCCCTTCCTCTCCGCTTCTCCACCAGCCGAACCTAAGCAATGATCACAAACATCCAACGACCAGAACAGTAGTCAGTACTGGTTTGAAAACTTCAGGGAGCACAAAGACACGACTCCACAATCACCTGCAATTTGGATGCGAGGTTCAGATTACGCACTTCAGCCACTGCCTCATTACTATTTCCAGGCCAGATCAAAGGGCTAAGTCAAGGCAATGGTAGCTATATGGAGCTCCAATAGCAGATGGACGTGCCCATCGATGGGGTGGAGCAGTACTAGTGGGAGGAGGGTGGAAGTGTTATAGCAGGAGCTAGGCTGTCCCTGTACATGTAGTAGAGAATACACGAGCCCTTTCCATTTTTTGCGTGCAAATTTTTGAAATAAACGATGTAAAATGATGTATGTATGCTTATATGCAGGCATGTGTCTGTCTGTTGGTCTGTGTTAAATGCAAGGTGCAAAGCCTCCTCTCCTTCCTCCTCCCCCACCCATATTCACAGGAACAGTCACAGCTACAGTGGTGTACATGGTGGTTTACCACATGGCAATGGAATTATACATTAAATTTCCATATGCAAGCGCACACAGACTGTCCTTGAGTCAACAGCATGTGTGTCATTAGTATGAGCACCGGTGCAGTACACATATGTACTTGGTCAGTCCATTATCATGACACTGTCTTAATTTTTTTTCACTTAAAAACTTTGAACCCCAACTCTCAGTCTTTAGCAAATCTCTTGTTCCCACAACCACCACCAGAAGGCATTCTTGTTACTTCTCCCATGAAATAATGGAAACCCCCCCCCACACACACACATTTTTATATTTAGTTTTTATTCCCCTGCAGCCCCCTGGGGCTGTCCAGTCTTCATTTATACTTGATTATACTATTTTTCCATCTCCCCAGCCAAAATGAAACTAAGGGTCCATAAAGCCCAGTCCAGCGGGGAGATGGTTCTGTGTTGTGCAGTGGCCCAGTTTTCCCTCTTCAGACTGCTCAGCCTGCACTGAAAGGATGTCTCCGGATCACAGTATCGAGTACAAGGCTGTGAGTGTGAGCAGGGCCTGGTGTTTTACAGCAGCAGTTTACGGGGGAGACCCCAAACCGGGTAAGTCCCAACAGGTCCGGTCTCCCTCTCGCTCTGACCATGATCCAGTGAGGACCGCCCCTGCTTTCTTCGTTTCCAGTTACGATGAGCACCAGGTGAGTGCGCCAGTCTCACCCCTCTTTCCTCTCCCTCCTCATGCCCCTCCTCTTCCTCCACCATGCTCCCAATATTCCTCAGGTGTCGGCAGTCTCCGCATTAGACACGGCTGGGGGTTGGGGACACCTTGCCCTGGTAGCCGTACAGAAAGGTTGCGAAAATGACCAGCACTGCACCCAGGAAGAAAACACTAGGAAAGACAAGGAAGGAGAAAGGAAGTTACCGGGCAGGATAGGAAGTTTGTGTTAGCATACGTGTATGTGAGCATGTCTGTGAGAGTGTGTGTGAGTGAGTGAGTGAATGTGTGAATGTGTGAATGTGTATGAGTGCATGTATATTGTGCGTAAATGTGTGTATTAGTGTGTATGAGTGTGTGGATACCATACTATATTGACTTTATTGCCCCCTTGGGGAAATTTTCTTTGCAGCATCATGTTTTCATGTATATAGTGTGTGTGTGTGTGTGTGTGTGTGTGTGTGTGTACGTAGGTGTTTACCTGGTGGGGTTGAAGTCCTGCAGCCAGAAGTAAGAGATGATAGTAGACAGGATGATGGAGATAGATGTGGTGAAGCTCTTCAGGATGTTATCAGCATATTTGATAACAGCAGCTACTACCAAGCCACCAAGAGCCTGAAAAACAGATAGATACAAACTGCTATGAACAATAAATCCTCATAATAACCAGTCTGTGTTCAACAAACACTTATACTGTAACTACAACTACTAATGATGTGAACTGGAACGATATTAGTAAAAATCATAACAGTCAGGTACCTGTAGTACCACCACAATCCAGGTGATTCTGTTGTATCCCTGGAACATTCCAGACTCCATCACCCTTTTCCCGTCGTACACAAACATCCCCATGAGCCCAAATACCAGGCCAAAGAGCCCTGTGGAGAGACACCACACATTCAGATACCACACCACATTCAGATACCAAATACCACACCACACACATTCAAATACCACAAACATCCATAAACTAAACAGCACACACATCAGACACCAAACATCACACACTCCATATTCCAATACCACACACAACAGATACCAAATCTCAGATACATTCGGACATCAAAAACCACACATCTGAATAAAACACATGTTCAGATACCACATACACACAAACACACACACACACACACACACACACACACACACACACACACACATACACATGCACACACACTCCACATAAAAACCCATTCACCCACCACAGTCCACATATATTCAGATAACAAACACATGTACATTCACACACCACACTCATTCATACACCAGTGGAGTGAGGGTCCCTGAGTGAAGATGTATGAGTGAATGAATAATTGTGAATGGGTGTATAAGTATGTCAGGGGGCCGGTGTCCTTCTGTGTGTGTTGTGAAGCAATAGGGAGTGACAACGTGTGTCTATGTGTCAATGAGTGTAAAACGGCTAAAGCCGGTGAGTGTCTACATGTGATGGGGTATTGGCTAACGCGTTTGTGTGTGTGTCTGTATGTGAATGAATGAACATAAAATGGCTGAAGTCAGTCTGTGTGCCCGTGTGTGAATAAGAGGGAAGTGGCTAATGCCAGGGAGTCTGTCTAAGTGTTATGCAATGCCACACCATTTTGCCAGACTAGAATGGACTCTTTATCCCAGAGAGGGACTGAAGGCCTCTGTGTATAAACATTGACCTTCACATTGGCCTCACAGGCCAGGGAAACGGAGACAGATTACTGCATTATCACGCATATTGCTACACAAACAGGCACCAAATACAGGTGTTGTTTCATTATATATTTCCCATTTGTAAACTTGGTGTGGCAAAACTGGACACTGCCCATAAAAAACTATTTTAATCTTAAATGTTGACAGAGAAGGTCAGAGAGGAGATACAGAAGCAGGAAGAAAATGACTAACGGGGGGAGAGGGAGGAGACAGACACAGAGAGAGGTTGGGAGAGATAACAGATAAACAGAAAAACAGCCTACGGAAAAGCACAAATGCAATTGTCTAAAGGTAAAAGGGTCAATTTGTTTAGGATGTAATAACTGCAACACTGCACAGCGATGAATTTTGGGTATTGAAGCTTTAATGACACCTCTGCCCTGATGGGGTATGTTTAGAAACAATAGCTCGCAGCATCTAAAATTTAAAGTCTGCTCTGTCTCTTTACATGCAAATTCTTGTATGTTTAGCACGGAGTGGGTTGGGGCTAGGTAGGCAACTCAAAGCAGAATTTGCCTGTTAGTGCTGATCTCAGAGTCTGATCTGCAGGGTCTCAGTTCATTATCCAAGTTGATATTTACACTGGAGCAGCAGCAGAGGCATATTAATTATCCATTTGTTATGCTGTACAAAAATCTGTGTTTTTGTAATTTCAATCTGTACACATTTGAGAAAATTTGAAGGATTTTTATGGATTTAAGTGATTACTATGAAATCCATTATAAAACCGAGAAGTGTAGTTTAACACAGAAAACTATCAAAATGCGTAGTCACAAAGCTACCTCAATATTGACCCTAGCCTAGAGTTAGTGGTTTTATAAGATGTTTGTAGATGTGCTCATTAAATTAAAATATGAGTATGTCACGTTGATAAATCAGAGTACAGCATCAGAATTATGTGACTGACATGCAGACATTCACATAGAGGCTCAGGCAGCCCGACAGTGCAGGACAGAGTGACCCGGACAGACACACAGACGGATGCACACTGACCCAGCTGAATATTCCGGACCCAGACGCTCTGTTTAGTCTCCTTCAGGATCTTCTCGAAGTACACGCCCGCAAAGCCGCTGGAGCAGCAGGCCGCCAGCACCGCCAGCACGCCCACCAGCTGAGAGCCCGCGGACTGCTGCTCCGGCCCCGACGCTGCCGGGGACTCCGAGGGCCACTGTGCGCCACAGAATTAAACACGGTCACAGACACAGACAGCGCGGACAAGTTACGGTCACAGTCACAGACACGACGTACAAATGGTCAGCACAGTTACAGAGTTACAGGTACAGCCACAAACACAGTCAGCACAGTTACACGGTTACAGACAGTCACAGATATAGTCAGCACAGTCAGTTACACACAGTCACAGACATAGCTACCACAGTCACAGGGTTATAGACAAAGTCACAGACATAGTCAGCCATTACAGGGTTCCAGATATTGTCATGGAGATGTCAGGTAGTGGTGAATTACACGGCTCACAGGTAAAGACGGGCTCACCTGCACAAAGACCACTCCGATCATGAGGATCAGCAGGGAGAGCCACTGATACATGCTCAGCCTGCGGCCCAGCATGGACACAGAGAACAGCGCCGTGGTCAGGATCTTCAGCTGGTACGTCACCTGACACACAAACACACACCTGTTCCATTTACTTTCTAACTTCCCTATTTCCCTTTTTATTTACCACGTTCACCATTAAAAAGCTGTGTAGCATATCTAAGTTGTAACCCTGGGAGTTCCTCATTAGATTGGCACCACAGTGATCAAGCCGTCAGTGTAGTCAGTGAGTAACCTGCGTGTCCCAGCCCCATTCCCTTTCCCGCCTGCTCTCAGGCCAGCTGGTCCTTTGTTCGTTGGGCCGCACTGTCTGCCCTGCTGTTCCTGGACCTGTGCTGGTCCTCTCTGCCTGCTGCTGCATCTCCTGCCTGAAGAGCTACCTGCCAGTCTCCTCGTCCACTAGCCAGCTACACATCTTCTCCCCCAGCCGTACTCCTGTCTCTGGCTATCAGTACAGTATTTATAAATGCAGCTTTCAACACACTGAATTATTCGATTCTCTTTGATATGCTCTTGACTCAGGTTGTCACTGGCACTTTATTTACACGGTTCAGGTCCTACCTCACCAACATGAGGTGTCACTATCTCCTTAAATAGTCATGTCTCTGACTGTGGCTTGCTCAACCTGATATGCCACTGTGTTTACCCCTGACACACCTCTATCCTCTTGTGCCTCCTGTTCTCCCCTGTGGCATCTGCCCTGATGTCCTGTTGGAACCTGTCTGTTGAACTTTTTCTCATTTGTTTGCCCAAATGTTCATTTTTTTTCTTTCAGGCATAATTCTGTAAAGCATCTTTGAGCTTAAAAAAGGACTATAAAAAATGTATATTAAAATAGTATGAAAAATTAACATTGTTATTACTGAGAGACACTAAAAGGCCCACGTACATTACATCCATACATTCTGTGCTCTTAGCGTCTCTGTGCCACTCCTGCCTTCCTCCCTCTCTGTCCCACTGTCCCCCTCACCTGGTAGGTGGCAGCATCCAGGTTGGAGAGAGCCACATAGAGCAGATTGTTCTGTAGCGTGTAGATGCCTGAGGGAATGGCCAGCTTTAGAGTGTCCATGGGCTTATTCACAATCTCCTCCGTCAGCACGTGGTTCAGCCCCCGAACGCTGTAGCCTGCCAAGAGAGGGAGACACTGGCTTTGTTCCATGGGGCACAGGGGTGGGAGCGCTGGTCAGAGTCCCCTTGTCTCACCGCTCCCGGAACCTTGCGAGGTGTCAGACGCCTGCGAGTTTCTCAGATGACATAGTGCATATCCTCCAATGAGCACCCACTGCAGTGCACTGTGTGGTTTGGAGTGCGAAAAATAGACGTCGCCATGTGTAAGTGTATTCAAAGATTGTACTTGGCTCACCTCAGCAGTGCTACACGAATGCAGACATTGCCACGGTAAAACAAACCAGGTATACAATTGGTGACTGTATACCTGGCTCCCTGCTGTTTTTTCACAATCACAAATGATGGGGTGACGTTCAGAGCATGTGCAGGGCCATGTATAAATGCAACACAAGTTCACAGATCTCGTAAGATCTGGAAGAACACTGAGGCTTGTTCTCTACAACGCAACTCTGATATGTCTGATAAAGTACTGCCGCTTCTTCAGAGAGCTTGGCTTTAAAGGCTACAGAAGAAGGAAATTTCACAATCAGGGCATTGTTTCTTGTTCTCACAACTTTTTTTAGTTTTAAACAGGCTGAATTGGCTTGGTAACCTGAGACACTCCCATTGTTAAATCATATTAGGAATGAAGTCATTTTAACAATAAAGAGGCAATCCAGTCTTCTTTTTAAATGCAGTTCCACCTAGCAGAGCTGCTGAAGTCATTGCAGTTTGACTCAGCCACTCTGTGTAAGTCACTCTGGGTTAGAGCCCCTGCCAAATGACTAAATATAAATGTCATTCCACATGAGATTCCATTTTCTGAGCAGGATATGCCTGTGCCAGGCAAACTGTGTGTGCACCCAGCATAACCATACACACACATACAGATGCACACACACACACAGACATACAGGTGCGCACACACACACACACACACACACACTCTCTCTCTCTCTCTCTCTCTCTCTCTCTCAAACACTCCATCTCTCTCACACACACACACACACTAAAATGCTCTTTCTTGCTCTCTCCCATACACGCACACACACACACGCACACAAGCACGCGCGCGCGCGCAGCACGAGACTCACTGTGCTCCCTGCAGACGAGCAGCGTGCAGGTGAGGATTTTGAGCAGCTCGGCGGACACCACAGCGGAGGAGGCCAGGTAGCGGGGCCCGTCTCCCAGCAGCGTGCGCGAGTAGCGCATGGTCAGCACCAGCGAGGTGGTCTGCAGCACCAGCACCCCCAGCGACACGTACTTCAGCCGCCACAACGTCGCCGACGCAGACACCGGCGGCATGCTCTCCGCGGCAGGAGCCGGGGCCATGGGGGAGACCTCTGGGGTAGACTGCAGGTGCAGAAGAGGCAGAGATGGACAGATCAGTTGGAGACATTTCAGTCTGGGGACAAAGGTAAAAAGGGGGTGGGCATACACACAACATGCACATGGAAAGCACACACACAGCACACAGACAGCATGTACACAGCAAGCAGACAGACAGTACATAACGCACAGTGTACAGTGTTTTTTTCCCTTTATTACCCTGGCTTTGCAATAGCCAATTCAACATTGAGTTCATCTCATCACAACAACCAATGGCAACAGGGCCAAACACATAAAAAGAGGTGCCTTGGCATTTTTGCCAAGTCCTGCAACGGAGAACACCCTTCAACCGATGACATGAGATATGACAATGCTGAAGAAGCTGGCTGCAACATGCAACAAAACCTGCTGAACTGGTGAGCAGGCACCGTGGAGCTTCCCAGACAAGCACAGTGCACAGAAGCATTCCAACAGATGAGCTTATAAAATAACCAAAACTACCTCAATCAGAAGTTCCTATATGTTTGGACGTTACATTTCTTTCAATAAAAATGGATTATGTATGGGTCTACGATGTGACATGTAAATTTTGGATATTATATAGATTACATTATATTAAATAATTCTTATCTGTCTTCTCTAGTAATACATGTACGGTCTTCATGGAGTGATCATGGATTCTGTAGTTTTGGTGGTGTGCAAAAATGACATATGACCAAAAATGTCATGTGGTGTAAGCATCCCAATACACAGAAGTGCTATAAAAACGTTAAAATAATCAAACTATTAATTACATAAACTAGAATGATTTTGTGAGAATTTGTGATTAAATGCATACAGGCAATTGTGTTTTCAACTATTATGTTACTTGAAAAAACTCTGTCCCAAACATAGAGTTTACCAAAATGTCATACATGAAACCATTTTGGATCATGTGACTACAAGTTACCCTTGTAACACTATGACATCACAAAGAAGGTTAGTAAGTCTCCCGTAAACGCTGAATAATCTTGTTGAACTTTGTGTTCTTTGAGACAAATTCCTGTATCACTTGATATAACCCCAGCAAAACAGCAAATGAATCATAAAGCAGCCCATGCCCACCTATGAGCTCTTCTTTGACTGTTTAGGTTCATTGAAAATATTGCTGTCTTTTAGCAAAATGAGAAATCTATAACACAAAAGGGCTCACCATTTCAGCCATAGTAGGAACAAGCTTCTGCAAATCAAGCGTAAAAAAAAACAGTAAAGAGTTACTGTGGAAGTAAGATAATGTTCTAGATGCCATGTCAAAGACGGGCTCCCATAATTCGAGGTGTGATTGGATCCAATCAGTTTTGTAGTGCTTGTTAAAATATCATCGATCTTCAGCAAACACAAATGATTCTTTGTCATGTTAATGAAGCCACTTGATTTGAACTGAATGTAGAATCAAACAGAGAAAACTCATGCCACATTATCTCAGCACCCAGATTCCACCTCCAGTTCGACCAAATTCCTCAAAGTTCACAGAGCTCTCTGCTTTAGGAGCAACAACCCCTAACTGTCTGAGAAAAACAGGTTTTCTTGTCGGCACAAACACTTTCTGGTGAATTCTGTTGAAAGAAAACATATAAACATAAACAGGATTGCCACCATCCCGCAGACCAGAGCCAGCCAGTCATCCTACCACCAGAGATATGTGCAGTGACCGTAAGATATGAAGCTGAGAGAGAACCTGAAGGGTCAAACCAAACACATGTGCAGCTCGCAAGCTAACAGTTTATCCATCCAGCAGCAGCTCAGATAGAGAGAGAGGAACCATGCCAGCAGAAAAGCGCACGGACAGACAGACGCTCGCGCACACACACATACACACCATGCCAAGGCAGGAGTGTTCAGACCAGTTCTCCTGCTGTGCACATCTCGGAGAATCTCCTCCATGTGTGGCCGGTCAGGCGCCGGAGGCCGGGTGGAGGACAGGCGGGCGGCGGTGTTGCGTGTGTCACACTGGCCTGCCTGCTTCACTCCCTCCTGTTTAAACACAGCTTTTTTTTCTTCCTCTCCTTCCTCTTTCCTACCCCCCCTCCCCCTCCCTGACACTGTAATCCCTACACCTCTCTGCCCCCAGATGCTTTACGTTACACCTGGGAGCACCTGGGTGTCACTTTGTGCTAACTGACTGAGAGCCACACCCATTCACTCGATATGCTCTCATACACACACACACACACACCCACACACACACACACACACACACAGCCATAGCCACAGCCACACGGACACACAGACACACAGACACACACACACACTCTAAACCACTCCCGCACTTTTAACTCTCACTCAAACATACACACTCCCTTTCACTAACATTCACACACACGCACTCCCTTTCTCACACACACACACACACACGGACACCCACACACATAGCCATCTTAAATCTGACCCTTTTTTAAAAACTGAGTACACCAGAGTATCATAACATTACATAAGCAGTTTTTCCCCCACTGCAGGGAACAGGAGTGAAAAACGAGCCCACGCTTTCGTGGCTGAGTGCTGCTGGGAGCCCTGGGGAGGGGTGGACACACTGGCTCCTTGTGAAGGCCTGCTCCCGCTCTGGCGCCTGTCACACAGGCCCTCTCTGTGCACCTCTCTAAACTGAGACACATGTACCTCTCAGGCCCCACACAGGGCAACTCTCCACACACACACGTAAACACTCACACACTGTAAAACACTCACTCTCTCTCACACACCCATGCACGTAAACACACACACTTACACAAACTCTCTCTCATGCATACTCAGATATTCTATTCCCTCTCTCTCACTCACAGACAAAGACACGCTCATACACACACAGTAAATCACTGTCTCTCTCACACACACACTTGTAAACACACACACACAAACTCCATCTCACACACACACTCACTCTATTCCCTCTCACTCACTCACTCACACACACACACGCACTCAAACCCTCACTGTCTCTCGCTTTCTTTCATACACACACATACACACACACTACACACATACATACTAGTGCAATTCTTGCTTAAAGACGTTACTCAAAAGTAAGGTAAAACGTGTGTGACGGTTAGTCTGCTTCTGAGCAGTGGAACACACAAAGGTTCCGTATTTTCCCTGCCACGCAGCATTAGGCGGTGACGTCATGCGAGGGATCACAAAGGCTCCTCTGGAATGAGTATTTCCACATGCCACGCACACTCGACCCCACGTGCATTATCCCTCGGGGCCAGAGAAACAGGTTCGGCTGCTGTCATTTCCAGACATGCGACTTTTGGTCTTAATTATGTCTCTCTGGAGAAATGTGAGAAAGGGCATTATGAAGAGCTTTTTGTTGTTGGAGGGAGTTGGTCTGGCCAGCAAATATTTGTCTAGATATGATTTCAGCTGTGTGACGTATGTATTCAGTCAGAGAACATGCTGCTGACACAGGAAGCTGATCCTGGACATAAGCCTTGGTGAGAACACACAGACGCATATCAACATTTCTATCAATGCCCTTGGCTTCACCTCATATAGCTGATCGCGTGGAGCTGATCATGGCAGAAACAGTTGACAATATGGAAATATCTGCACAGATTCGAAGAGACTTCTGAAGCCCATGCCAACAAATTGCTCAAACAGGCCATGTCACATTCCGATATCCGCATGTACAACTCCATTCAAGCATGCATGTCCAAGAGTGGAAATCAATGACAGACCCTATAATTCCTGAAATGGATTTACAAGAAACAGATAATACCACTTAAATATATTATGTATTCCTATGACAATTTGTCATTATTATTTCTTATCTTGCCGTCCATTCTCTGTGTGCTGGCAGATTTTCCCATTCAACGGAGAGGTCATTAAAGTTGTTCATTATTATCGCCTCTACATATATTTATGGGCATTGCATCCTGCCTAGTAATCAATGTCACTAACAAGCTTATTTCCAATGAAGTCTGAATGAAGGTGCTGTAGACTGAACCCGCAGGTAAGCTGATGATTGTGTTAGGTTTACTACACATTGCATTAGCACAATGCTGCTGTTGTAGCCCCTAGATGCTAAATTTGTCCACAACTACCCTTACCATTCTGCATGAGTGCGCTGCACAGCTATGAACCGGCAGAGTCTGGTGAACAGATAAAGTGCTCAAAGCGTATAAATTCTTTATGAGAGAAACCCGCTGTTGAAGATGTGTCTGTGAAACTATGATGTTGTTTAATTAATATATTTTGTTTCATATCTTCCCCTCGAACAAACCGGGATCAGCTGTCTCTAACCAGCTTCAGAGTTCCCCAATTCCCATGATTTTTCAGCAATGTTTTTAAGGAAGAAAGTACAACTTCAGTGATGAATTTTACTGCCACAGTAGTCCAATTCCTCTGAAACTTGGTTGCTTTACAAACGGAACAATGGGGAAATAGTTTTGGAGGAACATATTTTTCTTTTTTCTTAGCACACTCGCAGATGCTCTGTAGCAAATACCAGTCTCCAGTGGGCTTTGGTTGTGAGCTTAATGTACAAGCCATTGAGTAACACAATTTATTAGCAATATTACCACACCATCATAGCTCAACAGTGACTGACAAGATAAAGTTTCGGATTTAGCATTAAAGGTGGCATTAATGTATTTGCTGTGAGAGATAAAACAAAGAATGTTATGTTTTTACATGGACTTTTACTTCCATGACTTTTCAAAAAGTGCGATATTTGAGCACTCACTATTACTTTCAAGGATAAAAATGTCTAACTATTTATACTTTCAGGATTGTGGGAAACATTTCCTTTAGCTGAGCAATGCTTGTTCTGGGCCCCACGGGACAAAGCACTACTCCTAGCTAAAATAAAAGTCTGCATCATATGTTTGTTTTATAAGGGCTTTAAAGGTATAGTAACATTAACAGAAAGGTTTCGGTTGTATCCTTTCAATAGTACAAACACGCCGAACATGCCGACCTAAAAAAATAAGAACTAGTGGCCCATGCTTGTTAAGTGCTGTCAAATCCCAATCGATAATTCGAACAGCTAAGTATAAATCAAGGACAGACTGGAACACTTTAAAACAAACGGTGAACAAACACCAGCGTGCAGAACATGACACTGGAAACAACTCTCCATACAGGAACGGCCTGAATTTCAGGTTAAGCCGCATCAACAGACACTCTAAATGAAATTCTGAATGCCACGCAGACATCTACCCCCCGCACATCAGGAGGCAGGTTTTCAGAAAAACTGGTCTGATAACTGTCAATTACTCTCATTACTGTACATCTTAGTTTTGATCAATCGGCTCACTATCATTGAAATTCCGAAATGTTACAACCACCCCTAAATTCGAAATTAAAAATAGAAATAAGGCAATTTCTCGTATTGTCCTAATAACATGACTGTTCATACCCTTTCCGATTTATCGTTAAGCACTGTAATGTAACTCCACAGATGATCATACACACTGCTAGTAATAGTCGGATAGTCTCCACGCACAGAAAAAGGTAATTATTTAACTACAAACCAGGAGCGTCAACGAACCGGTGAGACTGCAACTAAGTTAGCTGACTACGCTTTCAATTTAAATCGCAACGGCACTTTACCTTAGTTAGCGAACGTTAGCAAGACCAACGTTACCGTTACTTTCTAAAGGTGAAGTCAGCTACCCAGATAAAAGTTAACTAACGTTACGTTAGTTAATTTGAATGAACGTTAGCTGACTCGTTAGCTACACTTTGAAGGTAACAACTCGATGTTACATTTGTTTGTAAAATAAACATCACACAAGTAAAACCCTACTTGCGACCTTGCTAGCTGCATCGTCAACACTTGTGTTGCGGCTCTGAGTAACTTTAGGTAGCCAGCCAAGTTCACTAACTAGTTACCTAGTTAGACTAACCTATAGCGTCTTCTGCGCGCCTACTGATATCAAGCGAGCCAGGAAACTTCCTCCTTATAGTGCACTTACCACTTGATTTCCAGGGACGTAGCGCTGAGCAGCGATCCAGCCTATGGCAAGCCGTTTGTCGTTTAATCCTCCTCTGCCGGTGTCACCAAGCTTGGGGTATATGTACACGCGAATGATTTATTTCCGCTAGCGTCCCATTGATCGCATGACAGCTCGGGCTGAAACCAACTCAAATTGCTTCGTTATCACTCCATTATATTATTGTCATTTAGCAGAAGCTCCTATCCACAGTGACTTTCGTAGGTTAAAGTTTTTTAAATGTTTTCCATGTTTACAGCTGGATATGTAGCGAGGCAATTCTGGGTTAAGTGCCTTGCGCAAGGGTACGGCAGGAGCGTCTGAGCAGGGAATTGAACCAGCAACATTTCGGTGTTTCTCCTTACCACAGCTACCACCCTGATCAATATTGTGTAATTTGAAATAAGACTTGAAATTATTCTTTTTTTTTTTCGTTTAAATTACATGTTGTCGTTTACATTCTGCAACGCGACGAGGAGATAAAGGACGCTTCAATTTCAGACAAAAACATTTTTCCGTATGACTTTGCAACATGCAATTTTTTGAGACGGAATTCAATTTAATAAAATTGATTACTTTAGATACTTTCAACGTTACATGTAGGCTCTGTCTCACCACGTTTGAGCACAATGTGTAGCAAAGACTATCAAACAAATTAAGAATCTTTTCACGAGCTTTTATACTGCAGAATCGTTGCAAATCAGACTATCACATATCAGTTAGCATTTCCTGAATTTGGACAGAAATAAAGAGTAATTATCCACAAGTCAAAATAATATGTGGATATAGGAAAATTCCGCACGTGTAAAATCAATAAAAAATAGCGTAATTCCATCTGAAAAATAAAATTAGTACTCATCATATCTACTGGTATTGATTATTCAGCGAATTCATCGTTTGATTAATTGAGGAAAGCAAACAGTCTTAACCAATAATCAATCGGTTTGAAAGGTAAGGCCTGCACCTGCCCTGTTTCTAGCTCTCAGGCTGCCAGTGGTTACGGAACCGCCACTATCTATAGATCTGAACCCAGAAGCTCCTGTCCAGGTAAGATTTTTCCTCCTCGCTTCCTCTCATCCCGAAGAGTCTCGCCCCTCTACAGACACCTGGTGGCGAAGCGCACAATAGGTGTTAGGAACAAAACGAGTCAGGCAGCTAGACATCAGTTACCTATGAGTCTCATTTTAAATCTATGTCTTGCTTTGTTAAATGAAATATAACTGTCGTTGCACTGTTGTTAGCAAAACTCAAAGTATTCAAATAATGACCTTTTGCATAAGGTAGGCCTTAGTTGCACACATACAAGCGCATCACTGACACAGAACACAATTCCTTTATTAACACCTGCAAGTAAATCACACACGGAGTTCTGAAAAAAGGTTTATTGGTGTATTTAAGTACCTGTCAAATCATTGGTGTTTTTTGTTTCGTCAAAACGTTTGTCTATTATTAAAAATCAATAACTGTATCGTGTACAAAGATGAGAACCTTCTCGGTTTTGTAACAATGATATACCTTTGGTAAACATGTTAAAATGGTACAGCGAACATACAATATACAATGCATATAAAAATTCATTTGGGTGTCGATAAGCTTTTATGAGTAACAACTAGACCGACAGCCCGAAGCATACACACATTACACTGCAAATACATGGGCAAGAACTTTAAAAGCTTTACACATGTATCTCTCTCCTTTAAAAGGGGATGTCGCAAAATGCGTGTCAAGGAACAAGAACGTACAGCATGCATGATTAAACATTCGGACATAGGTCCCGTGCGCATTTTCAGTAAGCCTCCAAACCTTTTTTGTGGTATTTTTTGTTCTCTGGCTTTTCACGTGACAGCAGTGTAACAGAAAGCCCTCGATTCACCACAGGTCTGCAGTGTCACATGACTTCTTACAGAGTGAAACGTCATGAAGAGTGCAATACTCAGGTTCAGATGTAGTCTTTATATAAAAGGTGAATTAAGACAGGAACACCAAAATATAGCAAAAGTGATTAAATACATATAAAATGCATGCTGCAGTTTAAAAACAGATTTCAGAACCAGTCACACTGATAGAAACTGTTATAAGAAGATTGAGATTAACTGGAGAAAAACTAACAACTGTGTGCCCAACCTGTACCCGCACACTTCCCATAAAGAACAATGGAAATCAAACCAAATTTTGACAACAACCCTGCCCCTTCCCCATCTCACTTCAGCACAGTGATAATTGCTCTCTAAGAACAAAAGAACAAAACACAGAAGTAGAGAGAACCTAGGGGCCCTGTCTGTGACAGCATTAATATGTGATCATACCAGTATTACAAAATATATGTATAAACTGAGATGAAAATTAACTTAATGAGAAAGCTAGATAAACACTAGAAAATGAACCCTGGGGAGAGTGCCAAGTATCAAGAACACCCTAACCATAGTTATTACCAGGCTGTATGGTTTGACAGTCAGGAAAGGACTTTGGCCTTTGTCTCCCACCCCGCTTTTTCGGCTTCCCTGGTCTCCACAACACAGAGGTTGCTCTGTGGCAAACATCAGTGTGCAGGCCCTGCCCGTCCCTCATACTTTCTCTGTTACACCAAAATGGCCACCGTTCTCAAGAGGAAAGACAGGACTGAGCGAAGAATACAGTGCAACATAGTGCAGGTCTTCAAAGGGTCCATCACAGCTAGAGGGGAGACAGATCCTCAATATGACACAGATACTTTACCCCTGCTTTTGCTTTTACCTGAAGGCCTGGGGAGGTGACTGTTGGAATTGTGATATTTATTAACTCTGTAACCGCCAGACTGGTTTGTAATTGCCAGTCTTTTTTGTCAGGGGAGTACTTAACTAACCAACAATACAGCAGGAAGAAAAAGAGGGGAGGACGTTGCAAGTCACACAAGCATATTCCTCATGGAAAATGACCCAGAGGGCTCCCGCAAGCAGACACATCCAGTCCATCCTGTCCATTTGTCCTGCTTTTCACTGGATTCAGTTTCCTCAAATAACATGACATTTTTAAAAAAAATCAAAACCTCCAAGGCTCCTTTGCTCTGCCAAGCCCTAAACCGTGCCGTCCTTGATTTTTTAGCTCAGATCACATGATTACTTGTAACATACGCAGAAAATAAGCAGTCCGCTTATTCATTTGCGTTTGGTTTTCCTGCCGGAATTAGCAGTTCATTAGGGACCGTCTCGCAGGAAGCTGTCCATGTGTAAACAGCAGCAGAGGGGAGGCAGTGAGGATGAGACAGGACAGGAAATTAGTGCAATACATGACAGAAAGTATAGAAGAGGGAAATGCATAGGGCTGTGTGTCTGTGCACCAGAAGGGGGGATAGAGGCCATCTTTATGCATATGCCTCCATGCTGCTGTGTGTCTGTGTGCCTGCAGGGGGCGACTGAGAGCGTCTCTAGGCATACGCCTGCATGCTGCTGCCCCGGGGCTGCGTCTGCTGCATCCCCACCTGGCCCTGCTGCTCGGGAAGGTGGGTGCGTCGGGGGAGGGCCAGAGCGTGAGCGTTCCCCAGGGGGGTGGGGCTGGTGGTGACGTCGGACCAGTCCGAGTTGGAGTGGGGAGAGGAGGAGGACCAGGGGTCGGGGGACTCCGGGGACGGGGTGAGGTAGGGGTGCTCGCCAGGGGCGTGCGGCATGTGATGGGGGGTCGTGGATTCCGACCCGGCCGTGGTGTAGCTGTGCTGGGAGGGAGGGGTGGGGTACGGATCCACCGGGCTCAGGTGGTAGGGCGGATGGGGTCGCCGCTGGCCATCGGCTGGGCCGTGCAGGTAGGGGCGGGGATGGGGAAGGCCCCCGTGGGGCTGCGGGTACCTCATGCCCTGACCGCAGTGCATGTGAGCGGGGCCCTGCTGCGGGCGGGGCTGCCCCTGGCTCTGCCCGCTCACCGGCGCCATCATCTGGAAGGCGACGACGGGCGAGAGGTGGTCTTGGTTCAGGGGGACGCTCATGGAGGGGTGCGGGCCGGACGAGCGAGGCTGGGGCAGGCCGGGGTGCGGGCCGGAGAGCTGGGAGGGCAGGAGTCCGAACGCGGGGCCGTAGCCGTGCTGCGACTGGCCCGCCCAGCCCTGCTGCTGGCCCAGCATGTGAGCGACGGGCGGGAGGAGGGGCGTGTGAACGGTGGGCGGAGCCGCTCCGCTGGCCTCTCCGCTGCAGGCGTGCGGCGACTCCAGGGAGTCGACCGGCGACAGAACGACGGAGCTCGGAGCAACAGAGCCGGCCGTCTCCCTGCTGCCAGCCTGAGGGCCGTTGCTGCCTCCCCCTTCCCCGCTGCCCCCGACGACGGGCCCCTCCCCTCCGGCCGGCTTCTTCCTGCGCCTGGCCTTCACGTCCTTCGGCTCCTTCGCCGTGCCCGCTCCCGCCTTCACGCCCCCGCGCCTGTTCTTCTTCCCCTGGGGGCGCTGCCCCATGAACCCCCCGTTGCTCACGCAGAGGGAGGGGTGGGCGGCGGCCCCCGGCAGGTGGGCGGGGCCGGCGTGCGGGCTGTGCATCAGGTTGTAGTCGTCCAGCAGGCGCACGATGTCGTGGTGCATGCGCTCCTGGGCGATGTCCCGGGGCAGGCGGTCCATGTGGTCGCTGATCTCCCGGTTGGCGAAGTGGTCCAGCAGGATCTGCGCCGCTTCGAAGCTGCCCTCCCGCGCCGCCAGGAACAGCGCAGTCTCCTCCTGGCGAGAGGAGGAGTGAGAGGAGGAGTGAGAGGAGGAGCACACACGCCTCAGAACAGACTCGCAGACAGACACAACCATCACAGATGTGCAAGGATTTGGAGTGATTGGTAATAAACAGAGGAAGAGGAAGGGGATGCAGACAACATACACAAACCACGAGAGTTGTGCACACTCAAGCAGACACACACAAGCACGCATGCACGCCTTGTTGGATTTGGAGAGGTTGGTAATAAACAAAGACACACTAACGAACACAGACCAAGAGAAGATGGAGAGGAAATGGGTGCAGATGACACACAAACAGCACACGCACACACACACAAACACACACACACACACACACACACACACACACACACACACTCACCTTGTTGTCCTGCATGTCTCGGTTGGCTCCGTTCTTCAGCAGCACCAGTGTCGCCTCCACATTGTTGACCGCTGCTGCCCAGTGCAGAGCCGACTTGCCTGGAACAGAAAGATGTTGGGCGGAGGGTGGCGTTAGAGTTCTGGCTCAGGCTCAGGTCCCAGCGTCTCCTGGTGAGCTAGTGAATCTGGCGACACGTCAGCGCTCGCTGTACTTACCGTGGTCGTCCACTGCGTTGATGTCAGCGTGGCAGTGCACCAGCTCCTCCACCATGCCCTCCACCGCGAGGCGGGCCGCGAGGATCAAGGGAGTGGTGCCGTCGTTCATGCGGGCGTCCAGCTCTGTCGCGCGGTTCCTGAGGAGGATCTGAGGGGGGGGAGGGGGGGGAGGGGGGTGTGAGTCAGGGGCTGGTGGGGGCAGGGGCGTGTGGATATTGTGTTGAACTGGTTAAAGGGTGAATGAGGGAAACCGTTTGCAGTGCAGTGTCTTCAGTTGTTTGAGCAGAGCTTTTTGTGGTGGGATGGGGAGGGGTTTTTCTGGAACACCTTGAGGTGGGAGGAGAAGGGGGGGTATCCGAATACGACCTCCTTGGTGGGTGGAGTTTACCTGGCACACGCCCTGTGGGAAGGGGAGGGGCTTACCTGAAACACGCCCTGCGCGTCTGCGGCAACGGCGGCGTGCAGCGGGGTGCGGCCCATGTTGTCGTGGGCGTTGGCGTCGGCCCCGGCGTCCAGCAGCCTCTTGGTGGCGTCGGCGCGGGCGTAGCGGGCGGCCAGGTGCAGTGCGGTCTCGCCTGTGCGGTCGGTCTGGGCCACGAGCGAGGCCCCGCCGGCGATCAGGTCGGTGATGATGCAGGTGCCCGGCTCGTCCGCCCCGCTCTCCTCCTCCTCCTCCTCCCCCTCTCCCAGCAGGCTGCAGCACTCCGGGGCTCCTTCACTGCGCAGGGACGCCAGCATCAGCGGCGTGAAGCCATCTGAGAGACAGAGACAAACAGAGTCACAAAACTCCCCCAAGGGCACACAGTCACAGCCAGCAATACACCATGGGTCCAGTTCAAGTGTCTCCATACAGTGCCAGTCAAAAAATTTGGACACATCTGAATAAGATAATGGGCAACATGCATACAAAGACATTTTGATTTAAACACTGGCTTAAAAATGCTTAAATGCTTGAAATTTGCTTCTTAGACAAATACAAATGGTGAAGTTGATGCCCATCCATGAATTCCTTTCCAAAAAACACGAAAAAAAAAGATTTATATAAAAAATACATGCACAAATTAAAACAGACACTGATTCTAACACTGAGACACACAAATACACACACATGCACACAGTCCCAACCACAGGTATGCATGTACAGTCTCAGCACCTGGCCCTTTGACATTGACATCCAGGCAGTCGACGTCGAGCTCAGACTGGGGCGGAGACAGAGGGATGTCGGCTGCTTTGTGGTGCTGTCGTGTCCACTCGCGACGGTCGACCCCACCCGCCTCTACCCCGTTCTCCATCTGCAGCCAATGAGAGAGAGGGGAAATGCGTTTAGATGCAGCGGAATGGGTCCAGACCAACATCCAGTGATGCGTTTAAACAAATGTTCGAGATGAAAATCAGCCAGGTTACGCTCGGAGTAAAAACCAGTTTTACAAACCTTTGCTTTCTTGGGCTGTGGGTCATCTGGCCAGTGATGCTTCTGGTTGGTACTGATCATCCCTCCATCATGGGGTTTCACAATGCTCCTGAAAGAAGCAGAGAAGGATCAGGGACGTCCAGTTACTATTTACACACATCTGAGTGAGTAACAGTGAGTGCTCAGCGTAGAGCAGTGAGTGTAGTATCAGTAACACAATCTCAGTGAAGAAAAGGGATCATAGTATCAGTAACACTGTCTCAACGTAGAACAGAGACTGTAACACTGTCCCAGTGTAGAACAGTGTTTGTAGTATCAGTCACACAATCTCAGTGAAGAAAAGGGATCATAGTATCAGTAACACTGTCTCACCGTAGACCAGAGAGTGTAGTATCAGTAATATCTCAGCGTAGGGTCAAGATCACTGTGTCTGTGGTCCCTGCAGTGTCGGTAAACTTACTTCATGCTGAGGTCGTCCTGGCCAAGGGGCTCCCGGCGTTTGTGGTCCCTGGTGAGGAAGCCGTCAGGCAGCCAGAGAACGCCGTGTTTGCGCCTGCGCCGAGCCGCCAGCACGCCCAGCACCACGATGAGGACGATGATGACCGCAGCCACGGCGATCAGGTACAGCATGTGAGGCCTCTCGAGCTCCCTGGGTACGCCTGCAGGGGGCGCACAAGTAAACCGTCACACCCTCACAACTTCAACCCAAAGGGGGGGGGGGTTCTTCTGTTCCACCCCGACAGAGCAATGCCATTATGAGTTTATCTCAGATTTGAATTAATCTTATGAACTTGTAATTGCCCTTGTGAGTTTGGCAAAATTCGTGGTGAAATTTGGAATATGCACATGCGCACTGATATTGTACCTCGGTTTAACACCTTAAATGTTGTAGTGTGTCCGGTCCCATGAGCGGAATTAACAGCTCTTTCAACCGTCTTGCACACTGGCAAGTGGATATTAAGCATTCTCTCTTTTGCCGATTACTGTTCAGCTTTGGGTTTCACTGTGCAGTTGATGAAACGTAAGCATTCGATAATGTACTGTGCTGTTAGTGGTTCTTGTTTAACCGCAGAAGAACGGTGCAAGAGCAGTGCAATAGGATATAAAATGATAAGATATGATAACAAGGGTGAAAAACACAGGAAGTGGAAAATGACACATGTACAGCTCACAGATGTCCTATGATTATGGTAAGTGACACAAACACCTATCTTCCGTCAATTATACTTTACTTTCAAAAATTATTGTATGAGCTTGCTTTTAACCACCTTCTAAGCACTTCTCTTTCACTAAACTTTATTTTATTTTAATTAATTTATTTTTCTTCCTTGTCCTTATTGTGTTTCTCTCTTCTATAAAGCACTTTGACCACATTGTTTAAAGGCGCTACATGAATAAAGTTATTATTATGGGACGCTCTCTACGACTAGTGGGTGGCACACTGTTGCTCTGAGGCCTGAGGTGGTGACACACAGAAGGCCCCCCCCCCCCCCAGTTCTGCAGGAGTTCGGTCGTAATGCATGGCAGCTTCACTGGCAGCGCAGGGGCCTGCGGCGTGTGACCCGGGCCGGTGAGGAGCAGTGGGAGAGGACTCACTGTCGACAGACAGCAGCGGGAAGGGCAGCGTGGAGGCCTGGTGCTGCGCCGCGATGTAGGAGGCGGCCTGGTCGGCGCTGGAGAAGCACTCCGCCGAGCTCTGCACGCACTGCTGGTTATCGATCTCCAGGAACACCTTGGACCTGTAACACGCCACGCAAACACCGGGCCTCAGCGTTTCTCACAGAACCAGCACCTCTCATCTCAGAGGGACAGAACAGCGTGCAGAGCCTGCCCACTTTATAAAGGAGATTGATATCAGGACAGGGAGTGTGGAGAAGATGTGGAGAAGAGAGAGGGAAAACAGAGGGAGAAAACTAAAGAGGTTAGAAAGCGAGAAAGACAAAGAGAAGGAGAGGCAGAGGGAGAAAATACAGAGATAAGACAGGAGAGAGTGAGAAGCAAAAAAAAAAAATGAAGAGGAGCATTGTGCTACCACCCTAATAATTTGAATGATTCGATTAAAATAGACAATAATAACCTCTGCAACTTCAGTTTACTAATACGACAGCCTGTCCCATAATCAGCCAAACAGTAAAGCTGGCTTGAAATAGGACAACCTTGTCTCCTCTGCATAGGAAAGGGGAAGCTCAACCCGCTCACCGACCGCACTATGCATGACGCGCCTTTATGCGTTAAATGCGCCCAAGAGGGAAACACGTCCCCGAACCCAAAAGCTTGCATGAGAGAGAGAGAGAGGAGACAAGACAGGAAGAGACGGAGCCCTTACCCCCTGACCTCCCTCTCCAGTTCCCGTTTAAACTTGTGTTTGGGCGTCAGGCCCTCGCCCTGGCCCGCGTAGTAGGGGTAGATCATGGGCCGCTGCTGGGCGTCGTTCTTGACGCGCAGGTTGGTGCGCAGCAGCGCGCCGAGCGAGCGCAGGAAGGTCCTGAGGACGGCCAGCAGCTCGTCCGGCTGCAGCAGCACCACCACCACCAGCGTGCCGTCGGCCAGCCGCTCTGCCTCGGCGCCCACGCAGTCCAGCCCGTCCCAGCCGCACTCCTCCGTGTTGCAGCCCTCGTTGCAGTGCCCGTTGCCGTAGTGGTCGGCGCAGTACCTCTCGTACCTGCCAGGGAAGGAGAGCGGGGATGACAGGGGGGGTGGCCACACTGTTAGCCGTGCAGTTGATGTTACCGTTTTCTACCTACGGCGTCGGTCGACGTGAGTGACGTACTTGCAGGAACCGGGCGGGGTCTGGCACTCGAAGCCGTCGAACAGGCACCCCGGGCTGTCACACTCGGGGTCGCAGTGGCCGTTGAGGAAGAGGTCCCAGCAGGCGGCGTCGGCGGTGCAGTTTTGCCAGGGCAGGCGGTGCAGGGTGCAGTCCCCTTCGTCCCAGTGGCACTCGTGACTGTTACACTGCGGGTCGCACACCCCGTCTCGGGCCCGGGCCTCGCACTCCGGGTAGGGGCAGGAGGCGGCGGGGGGCGTGGCCACGCCCACCCGCTCGCAGTGTGTGCCGGAGAAGGGGGCGGGGCAGCGGCAGGTGTACTGGGCGGGGCCTTGGGGCTCTTTGAGGCACGTGCCTCCATTCTGGCAGGGGAGGGACAGGCAGCTGGGGGCGACCTCGCAGCGGTGCCCGGAGAATCCCGGGGGACAGCGACACTCGGGGCCCCCGCCTACGGCCTCCTGGCAGCGCCCACCGTTCTGACAGCGCAGGTGAGCGCAGGTGAACCCCTCCAACTCCGCACAGGTGTGGCCAGAGAAGCCCTGAGCAAAGAGGAGGAGACACACGCCATGACGCACACAGCACATTCTATAAAAGTCACTAATGCACCTGTAAACACGCACACCTACTTCAATACACAGGTATGTACGAACACTGAGGCCCCTTTCCATGCCTTAAACAAACATCTTTATTTTCGGATGTAAGTGGCTCCTTCCATCCTTAGACACACACATTCTGTTCCTTCTCTGGAGTCCTACCTGAGCTTTGCTGTCTCACCCCTTCCATACGCAGCATAAGGACAAGATTAAGAAGTTGGAATGAGAAGCCGAATGGAAGTGTGTGTGTGTGTGTGTGTGTGTGTGTGTGTGTTCAGAGGAACAGCAGTGTGTGTGTGTGTGTGTGTGTGTGTGTGTGTGTGTTCAGAGGAACAGCAGCGTGAGTGTGTGTGTGTGTGTGTTCAGAGGAACAGCAGCGTGAATGTGTGTGTGTGTGTGTGTGTTCAGAGGAACAGCAGCGTGTGTGTGTGTGTGTGTGTGTGTGTGTGTTCAGAGGAACAGCAGCGTGAGTGTGTGTGTGTGTGTGTGTGTGTGTTCAGAGGAACAGCAGCGTGAGTGTGTGTGTGTGTGTGTGTGTATGTTCAGAGGAACAGCAGCGTGAGTGTGTGTGTGTATGTGTTCAGAGGAACAGCAGCGTGAGTGTGTGAGTGTGTGTGTGTGTGTGTGTGTGTGTGTTCAGAGGAACAGCAGCGTGAGTGCGCAGTAACGGCACAGGTCTTACTGGCTTGCACACACAGGTGTATCCATGCACTGAGCTGCTGTTCATGGAGCAGGTGCCCCCGTTGAAACAGGGTTTGGACTGACACAGATCCACCATGGAGTCACAGTGGCGTCCTGTGGCAGGGTGGGAGGAAGAGAGAGACACACAGAAAGACAGTGAGGTAACAGGGAAATGTGTTTCCCTGTAGTTTTGTTCCAATCCAGGAGGACATTATTGCCATTTACTGTCATTTAGCAGACGCTCCTATCCAGAGCGACTTACATAGGTTTTTAATTTTAATTTTAATTTTAACCACTAACACAGCTGGATATTTGCTGAGGCAATTCAGGGTTAAGTACCTTGCCCAAGAGCACAACAGCAGTGCCCCAGCGGGGAATCAAACCAGCAACCTTTTGGTTACGAGCCCTGCTTACCACTTACCACTATGCTACACAGATGCCCACAATGCCTCTGTACCTCATCTACACTCTCGTCATTTGTTTACACAGAAGTGTGTTTTTAGTGTATGTGTAAGAGAGGAAATACGTACCTGTGTAACCTAGGCGACACCTGCACTGGTAGTCATTGGTCAGCTGCACACAGTCCAGGGTTCCGGGGGTCTTGCAGGGTTCAGACAGGCACTCGTTGAGGTCGCCCTCGCAGTACTGGCCCGTGAACCCCGGGGGGCAGGAGCAGGTGAAGCGCCCCAGCCCGTCCACACACTGACCCCCGTTCCGACAGCGCGGCCCCGAGGGGTCCACCCTGGCATCGCACTCATCAATATCCACCTCACACTGTGGCCCTGCGAGGTGGGGGGGGGGGGGGGGGGGGGGGGGGGTCACAGAGCGGGGAGTCAGTGTAAGGAGTCAGGGCAGGAAACAGCTGCCATGCCTCACTTTCACACACTCAGAGAATGAAGAGGTCTTTCCCGGAGGGCTCTATTCCTCACAGCCATTATTTGGAATTACATTACATAACATGACATGCATTTGATCCAGAGCGACTTCCAGCACAATAGAACATAATTTTATCCATTCAAGTTGAATGAGCAACCAGGCTAACAACACTCTCAGACCAGTGAGTGTGAGCATAACACCATACAAGCCCTACCACAAGTTAACTTGTGCAATCTGCTTAGGTAATGGAAGCCAAGTACATTAAACCACTGAATCCAAAATGCATCATAATACTACACGTAAAGTAAACATCAGTCCTAGAGATAGCAGGTGGGTAGGGGGTGAGCCCTGAGCCCCCACAGTAACAGTGCCTCACATGAACGTCTCAGACGTTTCAAAAGCAGAACCACGGAAGCTCCACACCTGACAAACCCACGCTCACACCCGCACTCGTGCCCTGCTCACCCTGTGTTCCGGGGGGACAGATGCAGGCGAAGCTGTTGACCAGGTTGATGCAGGTCCCTCCATGTTGGCAGGGGTGGGACTGACACTCGTTCACATCATACTGGCAGTTCACCCCCTGGTACCCGTCCTGGCACTGCCATGGAGACAGCCTCATTCAAACTCTAACAGCGAAACCCTCAGTCTCATTCACACAACAAACACTCACACTGATTCTGACAAACATTCAAACTCTTACACTGATTATAACATTCACACTTTCACTGACTCTACCAGATCTGATGTACTGTTGCCAAAGCAATACCTTACTCCACACTGTACACCACTTAAAGTACAACACGAAAGTACCATGCCTGCACTGTTGGTTCTGTTCCAGCACATTTGCAAATACCAACATGCAAGTGATTAACAGAACAATGCAACCAGTAAATGTGTTATGAAAACATAAACCGCTAGCTGTCTTTATGTGAATCAGCACAGATGGGCAGGTGTGTATGGAGGTGTGCACCTACCTCACACGTATATCCTCCCTGGTGGTCCTTACAGGTGGCACCGTTGCGGCAGGGGTTGGACAGACACTCATCCACCGACTCCTGGCAGTAGCTGCCAGCGTACCCCGGCTGGCAGTGGCATCGGTGAGTGCCGTCTGCGTTCTCGCACCAGCCGGCATGCTGGCACACTTCCCCCGCCGACACACCTGGCGGGAACACGCCAACACGCGCTTCAGATCACACGGACACACGGGCGAGCGGGCTCGGTGCGCCGTGACTGCGGCTCGGTGCGGTTCAGGGTCAGCACGGCGCTATTCCAGCACCGTGTGAGGGAGTGGCGTACGCTAAGGTCACATGACCTCATTAGCCATCATTGCACCTTATTGCCTTTGCGTTTTTGGTCGCTCTGTGTGAGAGCATCTGTCCAGTGAATAAATACAGTACCTGTCAAAAGTTTGGACACACCTGACTAAGATAACGGGAAACATGTATTCAAACACATTTTGATCCAAAGACATATGGTTAAAAGCTTGAAATTTATTTCTTAGACAAATATTAATAGTGAAGTTGATGCCTGTGTATGGATTTCTTTAAAATAAATGTAATTTTAAAATTATTTCTCAAATTACTTCTATTTTGAAAAATCTAAAATATAAGAGTTGACTATAACACGTCACTATGTAATTCCATTGGTGTTATTTCATAGTTTTGACATCTTTACCATTATTCTACAATGTGGAAAATAGTAAAAAATAAAGAAAGAAAACTGTGTCAAAACCTTTCACTGGTACTGTATGTATAAGCGCACCGCAGGCATGAGTGGATAGGCTCAGAGCCTGAGGGCCACACCCCCCCCCTCACCTCTGCGGGCGGCGACGGCCTCGCAGGACAGCTCTGGGATGTCGCAGTACAGCCCGGTCCAGCCCACGGGACAGCGACACTTCCAGGACTGCCCCTCCTGGTTGCACGTCCCCCCGTTGAGGCACACGATCCGGCTGCAAAAGTTCACCGGGAACTGGGGGACGGCAGGAGGGGGGATTTAGAAATCAGCTTCCGCTATCCATACACAGTACATATCAAACAATCTAGACAGCAACAACGTTTAAGAAATAAAGAATCTTCTCTGGCGTGTAGAAGAGAGAGAAACAGGCTGACAGCAACAGAAACACATAGGGACAGAAGGACACAGTAAGGCCTGAGTATACCATGAAGTAAAAAAAAATGTTTATTTTTCCCTGACAGCTGAAGTTATACAATTTCTTTTGGTCTGAAAAAGAGCACTTCTGCACCAGTTTAATTTGATTATAGAAAAAGGTGAAACAGTTGCCTTATAATGACGGCCTTACATTTGGGCCAATGTGGTGTGCTTTTTATGCCAACAAAGCAAACTGGTATTCAAACAAATTCCAACAGAGAAACACACAGACATGCGGTACCTGACAGTTGCTTCCTGTGTACACCATAGGACAGACGCAGCTGTAGGACCCCAGGCCGTCTACGCAGGTGCCTCCGTTCTTACAGGGCTGCGAGTCGCATTCGTTAACGTCGTACTGGCAGAAGTCGCCGGTGAAGCCGGGCGGACAGCGGCAGGAGAACGTTTTGATCCCATCCACACAGGTGCCGTTGTTCAGGCAGGAGCTGCAGGGGGGGCGGGAGGCAGAAGGGCGTGAGGAAAGGGCGCCCCCTGCCAGGGCGCAGAGGCGCACTGCGGGCCCGCTCGTCACAGCCTACCTCTCCGTGCACTCCAGGATGTTGCGCTCGCAGCGGAGGCCGTCGAAGCCTGGCTGGCACTGGCAGGCGAAGCTGTTGACGTAGTCCTGGCACCGGCCGCCGTTTCGGCAGGGGTGGCTTTCGCACTCGTCCACCTCCACCTCACAGCGCTCGCCCTCGAACCCGGGCCGGCAGGCGCAGGAGAAGCTGGCCACTCCATCCATACAGGTTCCTCCGTTCAGACAGGGGTCTGTGGGAGGGGAGGGGCAGGGTCAGGACAGGGGGCCCATATATGTGTGACAGTGTGTGTATGTATGTGTGTGTGTGTGTCTACAGTACCAGTCAAAAGTTTGGACACACCTGATTAAGATAATGGGAAACATGTATTCAAAGACATTTTGATCTTGAAAGAGTTAGGCTTCAGTGCTTGAAATTTGTTTCTTAAACAAATATAAACAGTGAAGTTGATGCCTATGTGTGAATTTCTTTCCAAAAAAGATTTTGTTCAATACTTTTTTGGTCACTGGATAATTCCATTTCTGTTATTTCATAATTTTGATGTCTCTACTATTATTCTAAAACACAGAAAATAAACACAGAATATAGAATAAAATATGGAACAATAAAAACAAAGAAAAACCCTTCTGTGAGTAGGTGTGTCCAAACTTTTGACTCATACCATATATCTTTGCGTGAGTATGTATGGGTGAGTATATGTATGCGTATGTGTGTGAGTGTGTGCGTATGTGTGTGTGTGTGTTTAACTCACTGGGGGTGCAGTCATCGATGTTGGTCTGGCAGTTGAAGCCACTGTAACCTGGCTGACACTGGCACTTGTAGCTTCCCCATCTATTGATGCAGTAGGCCCCATTCTGACAGGGCTTCATTCTGCACTCATCTACATCCTGAGTGCACTGTGGACCTGCATAAAACCACACAGGTAACATTAGTATGCACATATACACATATATACACACACACACACACACCTCTGAGGATGCTCACCTTGCCAGCCACTAGCACACTGGCAGCTGTAAGTGGAGTAGTCAGGTGACGGGCGACATGTCCCTCTGTTCTCACAGGGCTGAGAAGCACAAGGATCCAGCTTCGTTTCACAGCGAGCACCTGGACACACACACACACACACACACACACACACACACACAGAAGGGAAAGAAAAAGAAAGCACATCTGTAACTTCTGAACATCTGTCTGTAAAACAGTCATGACTACTGCCCATTCAGTTACTGTTCAAATGAACTGCACTCTGTGAAGTATACTGTATGAAATGCAGTTTGGCCGACACCTAACCACAACAGTGTTACCTGTGTATGGTGGGGTGCAGTGTTACCTGTGTAAAGTACAGTGGGAAGACAGTGTTACCTGTATAAGGCAGTTCGCAGTGGCAGGTGTAGCCATTGACTTTATCCACACAGGTCCCCCGGTTCAGACAAGGGCTGAACTCACAGTCATCTATGTTGATCTCACAGTTCAAACCTGAGGTGAAGCAGGAGTGGTGTAAGGTTACACTTTCAATTAAAACGGTGTCTTAATTGTGATACCACTGACAGAAAGGTACCCGACCTGAGAATCCACGCCCACACCTGCAGGTGTACCCGTTAGTGCGGTCTACACAGGTGGCCCCGTTCTGACAGGGACTGGACTCACACTCGTCCCTCTCGACCTCACAGCGCCGACCCGTCCAGCCCGACTCGCACTTGCACTGGTACCTGGAGAGCAGCGTCACTGTCACACCCACATCCGCCACACAGGGGAGACAAAGAGCTTCCAACACTCTGCAGATTCAGCCTCCCACACTCCAATAATACAATGCGTTTACCTGAAACAGGTCAAACCACGATGCAGTAATACACTGCGTTTACCTGAGAAAGGTTCCCCACACTACAGTAATACACTGCATTTACCTGAGAAATGTCTCCCTCACTACAGTAATACACTCAGTTTACCTGAGAAAGCTCGCCTACATTACAGTAGTACACTGCTTTCACCTGAGAAATGTCTCCCACACTACAGTAATACTCTACGTTTACCTGAGAAAGGTTCCCCACACTACAGTAATACACTGAGTTGTAATAATACACAGCCCATATCAATGACAGTCTCACAATAGCCACAATAATTATGCCAAATGAACAGAGCCGATAGAATGGAGCACAGGACAGAACAGATCAGAATGAGATAGAGGGAGCTGGTAGAGGGAGACTGAGGAGCAAAATTAATAGAAAGGCAGGAAGAAAGGAAGAGATGGAGGGGGAGGGGAAGGGGGAGAGAGAGTGAGGGGGGGGTTAGGGTAAGAACAAAAGAGAAGAAGAGAGAGCAGGACAAATGGGGAGAGCGAGAAAGAGAGAGAGAGAGGGAGAAAGAGAGAGAGAAGGAGAGAGGGAGAGAGAGAGAGGCAGAGAGAGGGAGAGAGAGAGAGAGAGAGAGGGAGGGAGGGAGAGAGACAGAGAGAGGGAGAGAGAGAGAGAGAGAGAGAGAGAGAGAGAGAGAGAGAGAGAGAGAGAGAGAGATCGCTGTACCCTTCCTGCAGCTCCACACACTGTCCGTGAACGCAGGGTTGCGGAGAGCACAGGTCCACCCCAGAGTGGCACAGGGGTCCGTGCGTGTCCGGGGGGCAGCTGCACTGGAAGCCGTTCACCCTGTCCTTACAGGTGCCCCCATTCTGGCAGGGGTTGGAGCTGCACTCGTTAATCTCCACGTTACACCTCTCGCCTGGAGGGGCGGAGAAAGACGGACACACAAACACACGCCCTGTGACACGGCAGCTCAGATATGAAACAGTTTCTTCATGCTAAATCTACTGCTTTGGTTTAGATATTTTTTGTATCTTAATTTTATCTCAAATTTATTTATTAATTCTGAACTTCACTAATAATAATTATTTGTTGTTATTGTAACTGACATACAGTCAGGGATCTAGACCTGCGAAGACATGCTTCACTTCAGCTACTGAACTCTACATACTGGTATAAGTATTTTTTGTTTTAAAATGAGAAACCCTTGATTTATTATAAACACAAATCAGATTCTAAATAGAAATAAATGTAAAAAAATGGTAGAAAATTTAAAAAATGTAAACCAGAGGCAAACACAATTAGTTTCTTAAATTAAGGAATATCTGCAAAGGTCAGAACTGAGAAGTAGGATAGGGGAAAGCTTGCTGAAACAAGTGAAGAGGTAGAAATCAATTATCCTTTAACTAACATTTAATTTAAAAAAATCAAGGAAACAAGTAATGTTTCCAGAGTTTCTTTGTGATTTTCACAATGAGATATGGCTAAGACATGCTGAAACTGACAGCTGAGTTGCTGTCTGACTTTCTGAAATTTCAAAGGTAAACGTGAAATGGATAGATTAATGAGCCAGGGCTGGTCAGAGTCACCCCACGCCCCCACCCAGGTCTGCATACAGCTGCGGTGACCTGCAGAGGCTGCGCAGACCCGGCAGGAAGCAGCTCCAAAGACAGGTTTACGAAAGAGGGAGAGAAGAGCTGCTCGCTGCTGGCTTACAACTCACGCTCACACCGGAGCAGAACGCCATGGGCAGCCTCACCCTTTACACTGAGCGAACTGCTAACGCTGGCACGCTATCCCTCCAGAAAATAAAACTGGCAACAGCAGTGGGTGGAAACCGGGCTGGAAAGCCCCATGGCGTAACAATAGCAGTAAACCTCCACAAAAACTCATGACGCAGTGCAGCCTGAAGGATTTCCAGAGATTTCTCAGCCATTTAAGAGTTACAACTAACTTGGATGATTCACTGCTATTACTTTGTAGACTACTTCTCAGGAGTTCATCTAAGGCTAACAGGAAAAATACTGTAGTTCACGGTACTCTTATTAACAAGAGCCCTCAGTATTCTTGCATGGAACATTCAGGGCCTAAAATCTAAAGACTATAGACTATATATCTGCCTACGGTTAAATTATTTTACATTTACATTTATTCATTCTAGTGTGAGAGCGTGTGTGACACCAGGTACCTGTGTAGCCAGCGTTGCACACACACGTGTACGTGTTGACCCCGTCCTCACACACTCCGTGCTCACATGGGTTGCTGGCACAGTCGTCAACGTTGAACTCACAGTTTACCCCTGAAAACACACGGCACACACATAACGTGAACACACACAGAAAGGGCTGACACAGTGCTGCAATCCACTAAATACACACCAGGGGGCAGCTCCTGACCTGAGCTGGCTGGCTGGGCCACATCGTGCCATCTTAGGCCACAACAAAATAAAATGCAGTGCTGCACGATGTTTAACAGCTTTCACAGACATATAGAAATATATATGAAAATATGAACATGAAATACCAGGCTACACCTCTTAACCAAGCGTGACCTGTGGAAAGTGTACTTGGTGATATGTGGAAGTGTACTTTAAGGTTTTATGTAATTATACACCTGGAGGTTTTTTTTTTGAGGTACGTGTTAGCATTGTATCTGGAATGGTATAGTCCTTATGTTATGCGTATTGCATTGCAATTTCATGTCAATCTAAGCACACAATCTAAGCCACTTTACTAGATGCACTTTGTAAGCTGCTGTGGATAAGAGCGTCTGCTAAATGACAAAACTGTAAAGGTTAAAAAATCTAAATCAATCTTTTTTTAGTTTTACATATTAAGAGATTGATATTTCATGATGTCTTGCCTGCTGCTACAGGCTACGCACCCTCTTTTACTCGGCTGATACAACAAGGTCCTATGCTTAAAACACACCCAACAATGGAAGAACCAAACATTTATTAATCAGAACTGTGATGTGAACGCAGGGTTGCGGATGTACAGTCACGAATATACTCCCACCAAATACCCCCCCACCTCTCCACCCAAGGGCCTCTCCCGCTCCCACAGCGCCCCTCCCTCCTTCCACAGGGCCCCCCCCTCCCACAGGGCCCCTCCCACTCCCACAGGGCCCCTCCCGCTCCTACAGGGCCCCTCCCTGCCCCCCACAAGCCCCCTCCTCCCACAGGGCACCTCCTCTGTCCACAAGGCCCCTCCCCCCTCCCACAAGGCCCCTCCCCCAGCTGACCGGAGGTGCCAGGCAGGCAGATGCACCGGTACTCGTTGTCCCCGTCCACGCAGCGGCCGCGGTTCTGGCAGGGGTTGCTATGGCACTCCTGGATGGGGTCCTTGCAGGTTTTGCCGGTGTACCCGGGTAGGCAGTCGCAGGTGTAGTCGGCGATGCCGTCCCGGCAGGTGCCGTGGTGGCAGGGCTCGGGGTCGCAGTCGTTCACGTTCTCCTCGCACGCGGGCCCGCTGAAGCCTGAGCGCATCACAGGAGACGCCGTGAGAGGCCGCAACATGCTGCACTGCACACCCTCATTCAGCAGAGAAATCAGGCCAGACTCACTTGCTCTCAGTATATACTGAGCAATTTTTCATTCATCTCTGGGACAGGCTAACAGGTGAGATCTGCAGCAAGTCAATGAGCACAAAGCTGAAGGACTGAGCAGCAGCTGAACACTGCACTAACACACAAGCGTGACAGTCCGTGACACCGCACTGTCTGTGACAATGAGAAAGTCTGCGACTCTCTGTGACAGTGTGGCAGTCTGTGTGACCTTCCGTGACAGCGAGACGGTCTGTGATAGAGAGGGAGTCTGTGACAGCATGGCGGTGTGTGACAGAGAGACAGTCTCACCTACGGCACATTCGCATTCGTAACCGCCAGGCAGGTCGATACACTTGGCACCGTTCTGGCAGGGGGTGCTTGCGCATTCATCGCGGTCCACCTCACATGTCTTCCCAGAGAAACCTGAGGACACAGGCCGAGTGTGACACACTCACACACTGTCAACCACACTCGTGGGCCCACACACACACTCTCACACACTCGCACACTCACACACTCACTCTCTCATTCACCCTCACCCACCTGGGTGGCACAGGCAGGTGAACTGGTTGACCTTGTCCAGGCACGTCCCTTGGTTAAGACAGGGGGAGTTCTCGCACTCGTTGATGTCGATATCACAGTGCACTCCCTGGTACCCTGGAAGGAGCAGAGGGGTGCTGTCAGCCTACAGGGGCAGAACTCCCAGCAGCACCGGTGTGTCCGGCGGGAACGGCCCTACCTGGCATGCAGAAGCAGCTGTAGGTTCCGATCTGGTCCAGGCAGGTGGCGCCGTTGTGGCAGGGGGAGGAGTCACACTCATTGAGGTCCTGCTCGCACCGAGGGCCACCGTATCCACGCGCGCAGTTACAGGAGAACGAGCCAATTGTGTTCACACACTGGCCATTGTGCTCGCAAGGGTTCAGCCCTGAAGAGATGTGCAAACACACATATATGTACACACGTTTGTATATGTACACATACACATATTATATACACATACATTCTTATATACATACATACGCACACAGTGCTCATTGTGCTCACAAAGGTTCAGACCTGAGGAGAGAGCACACATTTACGCATACAGAGGGGAGTGCAAAGAAAGCAGCAGAGAGACGTGCAGAGATAGACACCCAGACCCAGAGAGATGCACAGAGACACAGAGACACAGACACCCAGACCCACAGAGACACACAGAGACACACAGAGACACACAGAGACACACAGAGACACAGACACCCAGACCCACAGAGATGCACAGAGACACACAGAGACACAGACACCCAGACCCACAGAGATGCACAGAGACACAGACACCCAGACCCACAGAGATGCACTGAAACACACAGAGACACACAGAGACACACAGAGACACACAGAGACACACAGAGACACAGACACCCAGACCCACAGAGATGCACAGAGACACACAGAGACACACAGAGACACAGACACCCAGACCCACAGAGATGCACAGAGACACAGACACCCAGACCCACAGAGATGCACTGAAACACACAGAGACAGACAGAGACAGACAGAGACACACAGAGACAGACAGAGGCACACAGAGGCAGAGACAAACAGAGACACACAGAGACACAGACAGGGACGGAGACAGACAGAGACACACAGAGGCAGAGACAGACAGAGACACACAGAGGCAGAGACAGACAGAGACACACAGAGGCACACAGATGCAGAGACAGACAGAGACACACAGAGACACACAGATGCAGAGACAGACAGAGACACACAGAGACACACAGAGGCAGAGACGGAGTCAGACAGAGGCGCCCTCTCACCGATCATGCACTCATCAATGTCCTCGCTGCACGTGAGGCCCTTGTATCCCGGCTGGCAGCTGCAGATGAACATGCCGGTCATGGGGTTGGTGTCGCAGCTCACGCTGTTCTGGCACGGATGGCTGGTGCAGGCGTCGTCCATGTTACACAGCAGGCCTGGAACAGGGCACCACGCCCAGGTTACTATGGTTACCCTCGCAGGTGGACGTGTTAGTCAGAGAGAGCAGGTTCACCCAGCTCGGTTTGAATTTTTTTCGGTTTTAACCCACTGATACAGTCCGACAGGCAGAGCTCTGACTGACGAGTCTGTCCTTGCTGAGCCGCGCCCTACCCTAGCCTAGGGTAGCACGATCACCTCACCTCATAACAATACATTACATCACAGTATTGTTATTCAGCAGAACCTCTTACACAGAGCGACTCACAATTTTATCCATTTACACAGATGGACGAGTACTCAAACAACTGTGGGTTAAGCACCTTGCCCAAGGGGACAGCAGTAGCAGTGTGCCGGTGGGGAAGTGAACCAGCAACCTTCTGTCTGCGAGCGCCACTCCTTACCTCTGAGCCACGCTGCGGAATAGAAGCGTGCGAGTAACACAGCGGCTCACCCGTCTTTCCTTGGGGGCACTGGCAGGTGTAGGAGGCGACGCGGTCGATGCAGGTGGAGCCGGCGCTGCAGGTGGCCGTGGCGCAGTCGTCGATGTTGACCGAGCAGTCGTGCCCGGTCCAGCCGTTGACGCACACGCACTCGTAGCCCTTCTGCGTGTTGCTGCAGGTGCCGCCGTTCTGGCAGCTGTTGGGCTGCAGGCGGCACTCGTCCACGTCCTCTGTGCACAGGGTCCCTGCCAGAGGGCGGAGCCGGGTGAGGAGACGCTCACGCGCGCGGAAGCACACGGACAAACACACACACACGCAGACACACGCGGACAAACACACACACGCGCAGACACACGCAGACGCACGCGGACAAACACACACACGCAGACGCATGCGGACAAACACACACACACGCAGACACACGCAGACGCACGCGGACAAACACACACACACGCAGACACACGCAGACAAACACACACACACGCAGACGCACACGGACAAACACACACACGCGCAGACACACGCAGACGCACGCGGACAAACACGCAGACGCATGCGGACAAACACACACACACGCAGACACACGCGGACAAACACACACACACACGCAGACGCACACACGCAGACACACACACACAGACACACACATGCAGAAACACACAGACACACGCACGCAGACACACACATGCAGAAACACACAGACACACACACATGCAGACGGATGGTCGCAGATATACAGGCACACACACGAACACACACAGACGCTTCTGTGCTGTGTTCTTACCTGTCCACTCAGGTGGACACTGGCAGTTGTAGGTATTGACTCCATCCAAGCAGGTACCTCCATTCTGACACTGGTGCCCGGGGCAGTCGTCTATGTTGATCTCACAGTTCTTGCCGGTGAAGCCTGGATAGGATGGTATTCACATTGTAACTGCTCACTCACTCATTGTAACAATACTGACCGCAATCACAGGACTTTACTGTACTATGCTGTACTTCACTATGAAATAGTGGTCTTTCCATGTTTGCTTAGACCCACACCACATGAAGGCATGATACAATAAAACAGCATGCCATGCACAAAAGGCCGAGACTGCTCCACTGCTGGCAGCATCTCACCCTGACAGATTATTTAACTTCAATCCCACAAAAACAGGCTTCCTTTATGACTGCGGATTACAAGCCCCTCTCTCCTACAAATCTCACACACACACACACACACAGTTTCCCCACCTGGCAGGCAGTGGCACTGGTAGCTGGTGTCGGAGGTGGGTCGGCAGGTGCCCGCGTTGGCGCACGGCGAGGGCGAACAGGGCACGTAGGTGCTTTCGCAGCGGCGTCCGGTGAACCTCTCCGGGCACACGCACTGGTAAGACCCCGGCGTGTTGACGCACCGCCCGCCGTTCTGACACGCGCCCGGGGAGGCGCACTCGTTCCGGTCGTCCTGGCACTGTGGGCCCGTGTAGCTCTTGGGGCACCTGCAGCGGTACCCGCCCCCCTGCTTAAGCACACAGGTGCCCCCGTTGTAACAGGGGCTGGAATCACAGACGTCCCATAGCTTGCATTCCCGACCTGCAGAAACATCATCCATATGGGGCTCAAGCAAAGTTGTGTGTATACTAATAACAGTCATAGAAATACTAACTAACACTGCTACTACTACTACTATAATAACAGTAATGGAAACAATAATAACAATAATAACAATAACAGGCAGGAACAGACCTGTCCAGCTGCGGGGGCAGAGACACTGGTACTTGTTTGGGGACAGCAGAGTGCATGTGCCTCCATTTTGGCACGGGTTATTGGGGTGGCACAGGGAGTTCTGGGGCGTCTGGCAGTTGTCCCCCGTGAAGCCCAGCGGGCAGGTGCAGATGGGGCTGCCCGGCACCCAGGAGACGCTGGCACTGCAGGTGCCCCCGTTCCGGCAGAAACCCGGGGTGCAGGGGTCCCGGTGCTGGCAGTACTCCCCGACGAAGCCAGGGCCACACCTACACAGACCACAACGACCCATCAGCACAAGGGAGCTCCAACAGGGGGGGACTACCTCCCACTCACTTCGGAAATTTTTCAGCGGGACGTTTCTAGAATTGGTTTAAGCATTGTTCCCGTCTGTGTAGTTCCTCGATCGTTATGGGGATTGCGCAGCATCGGATGGAGGAACTACGCGTAAAGGCCACCCCTGAAGAAATTCCAGTGTGATGGGCACAGTTGTGCAGGTCACATGACTGAATGTTTCCAGGGTTGGCCTTTGTGCGCAGTTCCCGTCAAAGCTGGGTCACTATGCACAGCACAGACCCACCCTGTTCCAGTTACGCAGGCCGCAGTTTAACACGTCAGGAGCCGGGCAGCGTTCCCAAAAGAGAATTACCACATTCTCATTTTCCCAACATGGGCACCAGATGGGCACACAATGAGTTTCCTCGAAGAAAACATGTCCAGCAGACTATGAAATAAATGGCACACTACGGACCAACTTCAAAACAGGGTGGCATCTCGGAAACCAGAGGCGCTTAAACATGGCACAAATATCATCACCACATGTTAACAAGGCCAACAACGGGAGGAGAGAGAGAGAGACAGAGAGAGAGAGACAGAGGAAAAAAAAGAGGGAGGGAGAGAGAAACAAGGACAGAGAGACAGACAGACAGAATGAAAGTAACAGAGAAAAAGAGAGGGAGGAAGAGAAGGAGACAGTGACAGAGACAGACAGAGAGAAAAAAAGAGAAGGAGGGAGAGAGAGAGAGAAACAGACGAGGGGAAATGTGTATCTAGTCATTGGCAAAGAACTTGACTTGCATTGACATGGGTTGCTGGTTCAGTGAGGCGCTAATTACACATCCCTGAGGAAGGGATTTAACCTGAGAGGTTTCAGAGGGCATTCTGCAGTACATCTGGCAAAAAATGTAACATCTGCAAAGCGAATAACGGGCAGAAGTGGGGAGCTATATTTGTGCGTTCTTTCAAACTGAAAGCGAGAAAGAGAAATGTGACACAGGGCATTAGACAGAAACTAAAGAGGAGGAAGAGAAGAGCGAGGTGTCGACTGAGTGGCAGAGAGAGAGACTCAAGCTGCAAGCCTTCCTGTCACTTCAGATCTTTCTTTAGACACAGGAAATTAACACTGACACATAGACAACCATACACAGGAAGACCCTCCACACAAACACACACACACACGGGCACACACACACACACACACACACACGTTAGCATCCAACTGTCTCCCTATGTGTGTGGTGACTGTGTGTGTGTGTTTCTGTGTGTGAGTGTATGTGCATGCGTGTGTGTGTGCGTGCGTGTGTGAGAGAGAGTACATTTAAGTGGATGTGTGTGTGCATGTGTGTATGTATGTATGTATAAGAGTGCATGTGGATGTGTCAGAGCGTGTGTGTCTGTGTGTGGGCGTGTGTGCGTGCGCATGTGTCTGTGCACGCGTGTGTGTCACGCAGTGAAACAGGATGTGGTAAGGCCATGCCAGGTCATGAGGCATGATGGCACGCCGCTCTGTCTGTACTTACAAACACAGAGCAGAGCGCTCAATAAAGAACTGCAAAACATGGAGGGGAACTTTGTCTCTATCTCTCCCTATCTCACACTGCGGTGTGTGTGCGTGCGCGCGCGTGCGCGCGTGTGTGTGTGCGCGCGCGCGCGCTGCCTGTGTCTCAGAATCTTGTAATTAGATCATATGATTACTGAGCTCTTCCTCTGTGAGACATCCCAATGCTTTCTGATGTGACCGCTGGCCTACAGAACACAGGAAGGCAGGGAGACCATGCTGTCCAGAGGCACACACACCTGCAGACCTCTATATCTGCCCTCCAGGGACGTGCAGACAGACAGACACGGACATACATGGGCCAACATCTCTGAAAAACAGTTTTAATCAAGTCATAAATATTTTAGTATCACTTGCATAGTATCACTATACACATGACGGAAGTGCTGATCTCCCACATCCACAAACAGGCACATGGTGTGTGAGACATATTTCCTCACAGGTCATACATTGCAAAACTGCACAATATTACCCTTTTGCCAAAGAAAAATTAAGCATTTGCCATTAGCCTTAGTCTTAAATTTCCAGTCGGAATAATATTGGTTAGTTTATAGACTGTGTAATATAGCCAGTGGTTGAACTGCCATGACAGCACAAAAAAAAAAAAAAAGACTGGCTCCTTTTTCAGCTTTAAAGGCCTAAATGGTGACAGAGGTTCGTTTCTGTCGGTTAAAATTCAAAGTCTCTGTGAACACAGAGACAGAAAGTTTCCTGACAGACTAATAAAGTATACATTCATTCTTCCACAGTGAGCTTACACCCAGGGTTGCCCTGAGGAGCACTCATGCTTACTCCACACACTCACGCGTGCACAAAGCCTGTTTAGCACACAGCCACAATCGACAGTCAACAACCCACAACAAATCAGTGACTTCATAAGAAACCAGCACCCCCCCCCCCCACCCCGAGTCTCAGTCTTTCTCTCCGTGTCTCAGTCTTTCCCTCTCTCTCTGCACCTACACAACTCCACTCCCACCACATGATAAAAACTGCTAAACACACACGAGAGGGAGAAGAAGAGGGAGAGGGGGGAGGATGGAGGAGAATGGGGGGGGGGGACTGCGAAGAGTAGGAGGGGGGAGGGAGCTCAGAGTTTCAGTACGCCGCGGAGGCTGAATCACGCGTTCAGCGCGTGGCACCGATGCCCCATCTCTGAGCCATCAAAGACACAAAGGCATCCATTAGGCACGGAGGCTTACATGTGACACCACCAGCACCCCTCTGTGGCTGACTCACATGCAGAAAGCAAAGATGCAGTATCTCTACAACTTGAGTTTAATTTAGGCCATAGCTTTCATTTAGCAGTTTCATTCACAGGTGAGGTCATTGGGTTTGTTCTGTGAAGTTCAAAGAGCTCTTTTTCCATTCTCTTCTTACGAGTTTGAAATGAGTGGGCAAGACAACTTTTTTCATCAAATTTTCCTCTTCAAACTTTTTTACTTGGTAAATCAGACTCAGAATCAGACTAAGATTCATATTCTTCCAGGCACCGGTCCAGCTTCAAACACTATCCAGCTTCAACACTGAACTCAACACTAGAACTTCAACACTAGCACTGCATACATAAACTCTGCTCTCTCCACCAGTGTTCAACCTCAACCTACTCCCACACGAGTGCAGAGATTGTAGAGGTGAGACAAGCCTCGTATATAACTACTAATCACCTGAGCTGGGTTTGAAAGGGAAAGGTAAAAACTAAAAGTGCTCTACTCTCTATAGCAGAACAGCGAGCCGTGCAGTCAGCCCTGAGCAGCCACCGGCTCCGGAAAGCCTCACTCTCCCCTCACTGTGTGTCCAGTAGAGACCCTCATGCCGATTTACATGAACCACGATTACAGGCTTTCCACCAATCCAGTGTTCACGGTTAATCTGCACTTTACTGGGTTAACACAATGAGTGATAGCACAGAACTACGTTCAAGCCCAGTTGTGTCGTCTGCTGACGTCTGAGACCACATCAGCGGAACAAAGCCAATTTGAAGGGGTGCATTACGTGAGGTGGGGGTGAGTGTGTCAAATGATGCCCTGTATTACAACTGTCAGCATCCTGCAACTCGTTCAGGTGTCTACGGATTGCTTGGATGATGTCATTGAGATGCACCTATACTCTGTATGCCATGTGCTTCCTGGTGCACTCTGGGACATGTAGTGTGGAAACACTGCATGTGTATTGGAGGACTGCATCTGATACACCCTACCCTCCCATTAGAGTGATGTTGTTTCAATGAGACAAGCCAAATGAACAGCTGCTGATAAGTATTTGGGTGAAAAAGGGGAAAAATGCATACAAACACCATGTGGCTGGACATGTTTAACCTTAAATAAGAAAATATTTGCCAGAGACCTTGTGATTCACATGCCATTGTGCCAAAATTACTTCCCCCTTTACCGTTTCACAAGCTTCCATAAACACGCCTACTTCTGCTAAATGAAAAATAACACTGCTCGGGTCACAATGGGTACTCAGCTGACCCTGAAGTGACCCACATTCAAGCCCAGCTCACCTACGGCTATCTCTGAGCACAAACGGCCCGTTTGGGGTGGCTGCTCCTGGACACGGGATGAAAAATGAGCCGTGAAAAAAATAAGTCGTAAAAATTTCACCAAAACAGAGTGCTCGGTTTTCAGCAGCCATCTCAAGTGACACGAGGGATGGACTGTTTATTTCCAGGGCTCGGCGATTTCGTCTTTTTCGCTCCTGTGGGAGTCATCAGTCCCGGGCCTAACCCCCCTGGCGCCGTCTGCACCTGTCTAGGTTCTGCGGGTTCAGTAAATCACTTTTTCACAATTCGTCGGCTGCAGGTTAGGTTTTTGTGAAGCAGTGCTCGGCAGCCATGATCTACAGACACGCTACCACAGACTCTCTGCTTTCACCTGGAAGGCAAACTCAAGCAGTGCCCGAACCGGCTACGTGTTCCCTAAACTTTTACTTATTATTTAAAGCTAGCAGGGCCACTGGAGGGCAAGACAGAGTGACAGAGAGAGAGAGAGGAGAGAGAAAGAGAGTGAGGAAGAAAGAGTGCTGCTTTCTAATCCCCCTCTTCCTCCTCTGTCATTCCCTGTCAGCACGCACACCTTTCATCAGAGAAAAGCCAGAGGGACAGTTATCACATTACACCTTCTCCGCATTTAAAGACGCCTTCCTGTTTTTCATCTCCCCCCTTTCTCTTTCCTCTGCCTGCCCCGTGGCAAATTCTACCTGTCAGATCAAACGATCAGCATACGCCCACCCTCCCTCTCTCTGTGGGGATGGGTTACCGCCTTCGCACCCCTGGCGCTGTCCGGAAACAAAGAGAACCAGTCTGACACGCACAGGTGATCTGCAGATTGGGGGGGGGGGCAGGCCAGAGAGGCCGTTAGCAGCTTTATCTCACCACATCTGAAATGGTGCACCCCTAAGCCTGTTTGTTTACCTGTGAGCTGAGGTACAGACCTGAGTAGATCTTAAATTGCTCCACTTAAGTAAAGGCATGAGCAGAATGTGGAAGTGGAATGCTGGGAAAGTAAGCTCTTGTGCAGAAGAGGGGCATTTTGCCATTTTCTGACAGGTCTGCTGTCATGAACAGACAGTGACTGATTCTTCAGCAGCCTGTGACTGGGGGATGTGAGTTACTCATCGGTTTGGTCGCTGTAAAAGATTCTCTGTGACCCTGAATGTTATCTCTGCTTTGGCAGGCACAACAGCCCGTGCTTCCAATTCCCAGGAGAGTATCGTATGGCACTGAAAAGCACCTGGACTGCACACCTCCACAGAACAGTGCTGAATTGTATCAGAACATGTCATCTCAAATCCAAGACATCCTATTGTCAAAGTAATGAAGTATCAAATAAAATTTTTTAATTCCTTCTTCGTGTATAATTAGCACAGATGAATTTTTAAATGCAGACATCAGTGAAAAAGGAGGACTGAGTTGTTTTTTTGACATGACAGTGGCAGAACCAGATGGCACCACAAACACACAAATGCCACCAGCGATTAGTCACATGACCACCGGCTGACTCAGCCAATTACTAACTGTGATTCAGTGCAATTCTGAGAGTTTGGCCAGATGAACATGGCACTTTCCCCGAACAAAACACTTTCCCATACTTTCCACTTTCCCAGGTACTTCCCATACTGATGAAATTGCAACAGGGAACAAAGGTTGCAGGTTCGACTCCCAGGCATGGCAGTGCTGATGTATCCTTGAGCAAGGTGCTTCACCCGAATCACTTCAGTAAATATCCTGCGGTACGAATGGATCATTTATTAAAAAACTAAGATACATCTGAGTGCGCTTGCTAAGCTAAGACGTACTGTAATGTAACATAAAGTCATACGCTACATCTGTATGGGTAGATATACGTACGTATGTGTTAGAAATGCACAGATGGGCTCTGGCAGCGATGCCACATGCCTCATCCTTCCCCCTACACTCTCACTTCTGCCTCACAGCACGCCAGCCCAGTCACATGGTCATCTCTGCTTCTCCTCTCACTCTCACTGCCATTACATCCATCCCCAGCTGATGCACTCGCACACAAACACACATGCAAGCACACACACACAGACACACACACGTTCATATCACTGCACACACATTCATACACACACACATTTACACACGTATGTACACACAAACACGCATACGCACACATGCAAACACATACACACACTAATACACACATGCATATAGACACACAAACCCATACACATGCAGATACAAACATACAAACACGCACAAGAAAACACACATAAATACATTCAGACACATACACAGACATTTGTAGGCATACACACACAAATTCATATACACGCACAGACACAAACATACACACACACAAGGAAACACATACACATACATTCACACACATACCTGCACATACACACAAATTCACACCCATTTACATACACATGCACTAACAAGCACACGCTCATATACGTGTTCACACACACACACACACACACACACACTCTCATGTGCTCGCCTGCTGGGTGATGAATGTCCTGGCAGGCTGAGACACACTCTCTCTCTCAGGACCCTCCCTGCTGCGGTGGCACCGGTCTGACGGCTCAAAGTCACCCAGCTCTGCCAAGCCGAGCCGAGCCCTGCCTGTCCCGCCCCACCCCGCACGCAGCTTACAGATCTCCAAAACGCTGTTTATTCCCACACAGCAAGCAGACGCCAGTTAATGGCCCATAGAAGGCACATTTTTAAACATTTGGTGTGTCCAAAACTTTCCCTGGGGATTACAGAGCCACCCCTGGTGCTTCTGAAAGGGATTCTCAGACGTAGACAACCCTCCTGCAGTAACTTGTGCTCCTGTTGTAAGTGTGTGGTTCAGACCTTCCTGCAGTAACCTGTACTCATGTTGTAGGTGTGTGGTTCAGACCTACCTGCAATAACTTGTGTTCCTGTTGTAAGCATGTGGTTCAGACCTATCTGCAGTAACCTGAACTCCTGTTGGATGGTGTGGTTCAGACCTACCTGCAGTAACCTGTGCTGTTGTAATAGGTGTGGTTCAGACCTACCTGCAGTAACCTGTGCCGTTGTAATAGGTGTGGTTCAGACCTATCTGCAGTAACCTGTGCTGTTGTAATAGGTGTGGTTCAGACCTATCTGCAGTAACCTGTGCTGTTGTAATAGGTGTGGTTCAGACCTACCTGCAGTAACCTGTGCCGTTGTAATAGGTGTGGTTCAGACCTACCTGCAGTAACCTGTGCCGTTGTAATAGGTGTGGTTCAGACCTACCTGCAGTAACCTGTGCCGTTGTAATAGGTGTGGTTCAGACCTATCTGCAGTAACCTGTGCTGTTGTAATAGGTGTGGTTCAGACCTACCTGCAGTAACCTGTGCCGTTGTAATAGGTGTGGTTCAGACCTACCTGCAGTAACCTGTGCCGTTGTAATAGGTGACGCAGGTGGCACCATTCTCACATGGCTCCCGGACACCTAAACACTGCAGTGCTGAAACATACACAGACACAACGTCACTGTTACCTCACACACACAACCTTCAGGCAATGTTCTGATAACATTCAGGCAAAAATCTCTCTACTGAGACACAATGCTGCAACCATAATAATAAATACAATGTCAAAAATAACAATCCATGACACCAACAAAAATGTTCAAAATAAGTGTAACAATGTAAATGGCTAAATTGAGGCTGATAACATCACATTAATATGCATAAAAATGAACCCGAATGATAATGAGATTTATAGTGCTGTAATTGTTTTTTTAAAAAAAACATTCTGATTATAAAATAAGTTATTACATTACACTTGCTAATCCAGAGCAGCATACATAACTTACAGTTTTCATGAACATACACAGCTGGATACTTACTGAGGCAATCAGGGTTAAGTGCCTCCCCCAAAGGCGCAACAGCAGTCGCCCAGCTTTAAGTTACAAGCTCTGATCCTTAACTTTTGAGCCACACTGCTGGCCACGTGACACATATTTATCCATCAAGCTATACAGTGGTTCTCACTTTTTTTTAACAGGATGTGGTGGTCTCAGATATAAAGCACAGGCAAGGACCTGAACGACTGGTGTATTAAAAGGGAAAGATCTGGGGAGTGACAGGCTGTTCTTGTTGTGGCTCAGAGTGATTGTGGCGTTGAGCCACTCTCAGACAGACAGCAGGGGGTCTGCGCAATTCCACACCCCCAGGAGAGGATGGACAGACAGGTCATGCATATGGACGTGACCACAGCACTGTAAAACTAACACCCCATCAAGAGACTACAATATGACAGGGCCACATTTACAAGTAAAAACACCAGAAATATCACGCTGCCCAGCACAAATGATATGACTGCTGGAGATATCAGACTGTCTACCACACAAGACAGCACTACTGGAGATGTCAGACTGCCAGTCACAGATGATGCAGCTGCTGGAGGTACAAGACTGTCTGGTTCAAATGATAAGACTATGGGAGATATCAGACTGCCAAACGCAAGTGTGTTTGCAGGTGAAATCATGGGCCAGTCACTGTATGCAGTGTTTTACAACATTTAACACTGACATGGCACAAACCTTGCAGTTTTTTTTTTTTAAGATAGACATTTTTGAGTAGTTGACTGCAGTATGTATACACAGCAACATTTGTGAGCTGTGAAAGGCACACACGATCCCATGACTAACCAAGCACACAAAAGCAAAGACCAGGTTTTTGTCAGGACTATGGAACTTGTCACCCTGATCAGAAATGACGCGGCGACACAGAGATGGAGGAAGGGCGAGGGGCGGGGGGGGCAGCGAGCGGACACACGTGCGTGCGGCCCCCTGCCGGCGAGGGCGGCGAAGCGCAGCTCGGCGCAGACGCTCCGTTTCCAGGAAACCTGGTGACAGGTCAGGAGACTTCGCAGCAGCAGCAGCCGCTCGTGTTTGCGTGACAGGGAGGATGAGGACAAGCGGGCGCAGGAAGCGTGCGCGCCGCGGGGGCCGCCCACTTCCTGCGCCCGGCAGTCACAGGGAGGGCAGTGCGGAGCGGCCGTCTCGCCCTGCTCGCCTCCCCTAGCGACCTGGCTGGCACGACGGCACCGTCAGAGTAAGGAAACTCAACCCTGTAGCTTTACAGGCTCATTGCTTCTGCGCAACGTTAACCTACAAACACGCTGGTGGCAGTGTTCAGTTTCCATAAGGGGAACCACTGCTACACCCTTCAGCAAGATACCTAAACGAGTACAGAACCCAACCTTTCCTGTTTCAATAAATACACTATAGAAACAGGTAATATAATATAAAATGGATAATATAAATTTCGCATAAATACATACATACACATGGTTTTTACAAACACAAACACACTGCCATATTAAACCAGTTCTACTGACAGTCTTATTTTTACCACTGCTAGGTGTCACTTTACCCCTGGTAATATAGACGGTCATGAAATGCTGAACGGGACAACCGCAGTCTACCCACCATGATCTCACAACTTCACTTCCTCCCACCACCCTCATGCCAAAGCAAATGCCACCAGCACAATCCAGTTCAAGACTCCGAAATGACCACAATCAGGGCCAACTGGAATCACCGATACAGTTAGTGTTAAAATGGATATGCCTTTCATTTTAAATCCTGAATGAAAGAAATACATTGAAATACACCGATCTTCTTTTCTCAAGCATATTTAAATTAAAAACCTTGATGCTGATATTAGCTCTTAGACACAGACAAACAAATGGACAGGACAGACCACTGATGACATTTGGTTGCTAATTATTTATGTTCTATGCTAAATGATAGATTTGTGTCACTGACAGTAAGAAAGAGAGAGAGACTGACTGACTGACTGACTAAAATTTTCTCTAGCTAGATGTCTACAAACTGAGAATAAATATTCAGCTATATAGCTCAGTTGTGTCTGCCACTAAACAGTCTAACTAAATTAAAAAATAATCTTTAAAGACCTAGAAGTCATGAAAGTGATAAATAATCAACCATGTGCTCAGACAACCTGACAGATCACAGATCCACAAAATTTGTGGTTGTCAGCTACGCTGACTTGTTTCCTGACACAATGTAGTGGTAATCTTTCAGACTTTCAGACAGAACATAAAACAAACCCAGAAGACAACCACTGTGTGCTCCACCATAGACTAAACTGTTTACATTAATTACACTGACATGGTCAAAGAATGCGTCTCGAACAATCATATTTCATTGATCAAAACTGGAAATTCAAATTAGTCAGCCAGTTCTGCCAAAGAGTGGCAAAAACTCCACAGACACAACCTGTAGGAGTTCAGGTATAAGCAAAAACCCGGGGCTGGGCAGGGCGGCTCCGGCTTCGATTTGTGCGTGATGTCACCCACAGCCGCCTCGACCCTTTCCCCCGCTCGCGCTCAGATGTGGTCGGGGGAGCGTCCCCGCGGGCGGGGCAGTGAGACGGGAGTGTCGCTCGCTCTGGCTGGTGTGTCTGCCCATGTGCGAGCGAAGGGGGAGCACGGCTCACTCTTGGCTGCAGTCCATGTGCAGCAAAGCCAGGAAGTTGTTCACACCGTGTCAGGATGTGACCTCTGCTGCCCAAAAACTGACAGACTGCCAGCTGCTTAACCGTCGTCATGGAAACCCAAGACCACTCTGCGCCCCTCCATTCGTCACCTTAACAACGCCTTGTTGGATTATACAGCATCACTTATGCACGCCAATAAGTGGGTGTGAACAACACAACACACTGAATACCTGTTGATTTGCTACAATGGTAAAGAATGCAGCCAGGGCATGGTGTGCAGCCAGGGCATCCTCCTGACCCTCACCTTCCTTCACACCAAATCTTTCAGTGTCTCTGACCACAAAATGACAGCCGACTTGAGCGTCCATTGTTACCACTGGACAATTCCAGCAGCCTGCCCTCAGCTGCCCATCTTAGTGATGACAGTGTGCTGGGGGCCCGGCCATGGCGGCTACTGGCCCCTCCTCCCTCAGCTGCCCAATTACATGTAGCCTTGCTCAGGCTGGAGGAAGATACAACCACTGTGCCACAAGGATTTCTGAAAATAACCAGCAGTATGTGACTATGTCTGCCTGTGTGTGTATTTATGTGCATGCATGCATATGTGTGTGTATGTGTATGTGTGTGTGTGTGTGTGTGTGTGTGTGTGTGTGTGTGTGTGTGTCTGTGTCTGTGTATGTTGATGTCCTCCAGTATAAAGCAGTATCTGTAGGAGGAAGTGTGGACACTCAGCAATGTGAGCCTGTGGGTCGGCCAATAAAAGGCGCCTTTTTCCTCAGGGAAAAATCTAATTTCACACCAGGGGAAACAAACGGACCGGACTGGTGCCCAACAAGGGTCACATTTACAGAGATATCTGCGCCAGTCAGTGCGCACACACACGCACTGGCACAGAGCTGCGAACAAAGGCGGCAAATTCTATTCATCCTTGAGTATAACGTTTCTCGTCTTTCTGAGCGTTGCAAAAGCAGACAGCGCTCATCTTACATTCGCCCATGCATTCCACATTCCCCGTGTCGCATTCAAAGAATGTTGAAAGGATGTTCAAAGGTTCAGAAACCCCGCTAATGAAGTTTCGAGCGGACAGGCGCACAGGTTGTGCCACCGAAGGGGCGCACGCCAGAGCTGCCCACGGACAGGGGAGCCGCACGTGCGGCCAGGCGTACCGCAGCATCTCCAATGTCTCTGAAAAAAATCTGTGCTCTTTAAAAAAAGGTGTGCAGAGTTAGTGGTTGAGTTTGAGTGATTTAAAACATCAAAAACTAAATTCATTCACCAGCCTGCAGTAGTTCTACGGTTTTTCCTCTGGTGGTGGGGGAGCAGGCGAGCTTCTAATAACTTTAAGTGCACCACGTGCAGACAATGTATAACTGGCACATTGTTTATGGAGGAACGAAATACCTCGACAAAATTCGTATCTTTCGAACCCACTCAACCAATCATTACCCAGCTACGCTATAACTGCTTACAACTACTTACTATAACTACACTTTAAACCGTTATAAATTCAAAAAGTAAAAATAAATTCGTCACAGCATTCATTATGAGCTCAACAAAATGCAACAAAATACGACTATCTAACAAATTTCAAACCCAATCCAAACTATCCCCAGTAATCTAGCAACGCCCGTTACACACAGTTAATACACTATCCGAACACCAAATTTTGGCTGATATTGAAATGAACTTTTCCGCTGTTGGAATCAACGAAAAGATCACAACTAAAACAAATTCGCAAGCTGGCAGTAATTAACGTTAGATAGCTAACGTTTGCTTCTTCCTCTGAGCACACATAGCTCTACGCCCACACATTTCGCCGCGAGGAAAACTCTGATCAGTAGTTGTTTATGGAATTACGCTTCAGATTCGTGGTTTTTCAATGGCGCTGTGAAGAGGGGACAAAAGATATTTTGATTTTTTAAAACTTCACAATGTGAAAAGCATAAAGATTAATTTCGGATTGGTAGATGTTCTCGTGGATAGTTATCTTGGACGTAAACTTTACTCTGAACATCTGGGCGGCGGCGCAAACCCTTCCCATTACAATCTAGCTAACGGGGTAACGCTGACCCCTTCGTTGACATCCCAAACTAGCTAAGTCGCTTGCTCTATTTCTGTAACTAATAAGTACCTAGTAAGTAACTATGACTAACGTTAGTTATACAACTAAATAATTGCGCCTGGTAAGCTAGCTGCTCAATTATTGCGTATGTTTAATCTGTCTAAATGGTGGGCATTTTCAAAATAAACATTAATGCAGGTCCATCGCAAGGTCAGTGTGGGTAGCTAGACCGGCTGAAACATTCTTGTTGGTGGTAGTTTCTTGGGAAATTCAAGCAAGCGCCAATAAATCGGACGCAACGACGCATGAGTCATGTAATGTAGCAAGATCGAGGAAGACTAACGCCATGCCACCACAGCGCTGACATTTCACTACCTTCCGTCCCTTCTCTTTGACAGTTTGGTGGCTAACGTTAGCTAACTGGCAAGCTCAAGACACTAAAACCGCCAGCCTACAAGTTTGTCAGCGCAGGGTAGCACTACCACTGGTTCAAACATCTGGCACCCCCGCCAACTAGCCAAAGCACTTAAAAATGAATAACTGTTACCCAGCTAACTGGCTTTCATTTACATTACTTTCAATCAACTGGCGCACAGGTTATCACTTATTTAGGCCATGTAAGGTTAACTAACTGACAAGTGAGGTAACTGGCTAGCTATTCGGTTTGTAGCTGCATCAGTAGTTTCATCCACGAATAACGTTTGCTCATCACAAATCACAACCGCAGGCTAACGTAAGCTAACTCGCTAACTAACTAGCTGGCTGATGTAGTTAGTCATAGCTAACCATTTAACAGGTGCGTCGTACCGTGCTTTATTAATGCAGGTAGCTATACTTAGCTAGTATAACGTTAGCTGGGTTGCTATCGCACCTAAACTGGCTACAGTACAGTTACTTAGGTGCTTCTCCACTCACATGGCAGAGAAAATGTCGAACGGAGGAAGCTAGATAACATTACTTGGTCAAGTGAAATTTTAAAATCCCCGCTGGTATCTTACCGTCCGAAAACTGGATCCAGCAGACGATGAGTAGAACTACTTTGCCAGGCGTGACACCGGGTAATTTCCCCATGTTATCTGTAAAATCCACATAGAGTCCAAGGTGGCCAACTAAACTTTAAAATGCATAACAGCAACTCCTATTAAGTATTTTTTAAAAGTCACACTTCTGTGCCATCTGCCAGTTTAACTCACTCGTTCTGGTCTGTCCCGATCGGCTTATTTTTTACGGCATTTCATATGTAGGTAAGATAAGCCCCATTGAGTCTGTGTGGCCCAGCGACACTAACTTATTTCAAAACTTCTTGGCTTGTTTGCCAGCTCTCATCACCGCTCTCTCTCCCCTTGCTCATCAATGTAGTCCAGGCAGTATGTATTCTTCCGCTACTTTCACAAGCAGACGCTTGCAGGCAGCTCCGACGAGGGCGCTTAGATCCGTCCAAGCGCACCGAAAGCTGGGCCAACTTGCTGATTATGCTAAGATGGGAAATTGTGTCATTATGATTTCCGAAAGTCTGCTTTTATTTTGCTTTCGTCTTTTTGCTCTACCTCCCCTCTCCCGTTTTGCTGCGGCGGAGGAATTTTCACTGATACTTCTCAAAAACTATGACTCAAGTTTAACCCGTTCATCAATTGGTTTTTTTTTTGTGCGTAACCGTTTGAAATCGAGTCTAGTAATTTTTGGGCATAATTACTTTGGTTTGGTTTTTGCATTTAGCTTGGGAGAACGGCTGATGTTATCGTCGTAAACAATGTCTGAGTAAATAAACAGTTTTGTTGTGTCAGATTTGCAAGGGCTGGACATTCACTGCTGTTATGTTGATGTTGAATTAAGTGAAATGCACACGGTGCCATCGTACAAATCTAGAAAATTCCTCGACAAGATGCTCAAGTCTGGATATGTTTATTTCATATCTGGAAGGCTATCCATTTGCGTGAAACTTCAAGTTTTTTTTTTTTTTTGAAATCCTACATGTTTACGTGTATATTGCATTTTCATGTAGCAGACATTCTCACCGACAGCAAATTAGAAACTTACTATATCTGTCGGGCTCGCTTGGAGATTAAAGAAAAATATCAAATGAAAAACATGCAGCCACAGGTAATAACGGGCAGAAATTTGGATGTAATACCTTAGGCTGTGAATTCGAACTCGGCTGTTGTATCCCTGTTGTATCCCATCACCTTCTGTGGAAATCCTGTTTAAATACAACACGTAGCATTGTATATATACTCTTGGATTATAACATCATCTAACATACATATAATGCTATAAATATAATAATGTGTGACCTGTTGTTCTCGTGGGGGTGACAGATTAGTTTGTGAATGGCATTAGGTGTGAATTGTACATGTATGACCAGATTACTAAAACACAGGACTAACTATGTACTAGCCTATTTCATTTTGCGTTAGTTATTTCAGCAATGCTAATTCTTTTTACTGCGAGAAATGCTTCACGTCTGATTGTCTCAGTAGACTCTGAGTACCCCTGCCCCAAGGGACAGCTCCAATTCGTCCTTGCTCGACTCAACAGCGCACCTAATGTACAGTCAGTGAACTGCACCTCTCACATGCTGGCAAAGGGGTGATAAAAACTCATTTACCATGGCGTCGCGTTCGTTTTAATTAAGTTCAATATTGAATGATTTACTCAATAACTGAATAAATGCATCGGAAGTTTCTGTTCTGCTTATGTAAAGCATTTCTTTGCGTGTGAGTGTATGTACGTGTGTATGAGCAGATAATTTATGTCACACGTGGAGGGCTGTTTTGTGTAAGCAAAGATGCAGAGAACAGATGATGTCAGGATATAATTTCACACATGGGGCGGAGGGGGAAATCAGACAGAGGGGGAGAACTGAGAACATGAAGAATATGTAGGCCTTTTTACAAAGCTGTTGAGTTGCATATTTACAACATGAATGTGAAATGTACAGTTGGAACATATGCCTCAGTGCCAAAGTCCTGAAAGCTGGTGGGAATCTAAGTTTAATCATTCTGCATTCTGCATGTGTGTTCCTTCTCAGACACGTGTGTACTTTCTGCATATGTCCACACCCTGCAAAGACAGAACTGGGACAGCAGCTCAGGCAGACATTCCATCCCTGTTCAGTGTCTTGCTTGGCAAACACCCTGAAATGGGGACATAAAGCAGAACAACTCAGGGTAGCTGCTGTGTCAGCCAAACCCCTCCCACCATGCACTTTTTATAGCTTTAGTAAGCTGGTAGAAATGAAAATAAACTCTCTCTGCAACTGTGTTTTTTTCAGTGGGCTTGTTCTTCTCATGCTTTCTCTCCTTTTCATGTGCAGAAATGTTCTTTCTCTTTTGGCCCTAAACTGAACCCTGCTAGGGCACGATGTGGATCACCATGCTGCCTGATTATCATCTACCTGCTTTTTTTACTGCTTCCTCTTGTCACCTTCTGCTCTTTTCATCATTTCAGCCCCTTCCATCTATCCCTCGTTGAACAATCACAGCAACCTGGAGACAACAGTCAAGATATAGCGCAACTTTTCTCAACACACAATACGCTGAGGTGCATATTGAAATGCACCTCGAAATTATTCAGGACCACACAACTGCAGCAAACAGTACATTGAGTTGACTGTGAAATCAACGGAAGTAAAAACTGCAGAAATATCACGATAAATGTAAGCAGGGAGCTTTGGTCTGAGGATGGATGTCATATTTGCGATAATAGTAATAAATAAGCGATAAAAGCGCTCAGAGAATTCACGAATCTTCCGCTTCCTATGTACCAGAGAAAAGTCGAGTAAATCAGCCACGGTTCAATATTCGGAAAGGCAGAGGTAATCTTATAAGTCACGTGTCATATGCCACGTGGTTTCTGCGGGTGCCGTGTCGTCATCAACTGGGCCACCGGTGTCGCCGTACTTTGTTGTCGGCGAAGAAAACACTTTTGTATTTATTGCTAATAATATATCGGTGAAAATGGTTCGCAAGTTAAAGTTTCACGAGCAGAAGCTCCTGAAGAAGGTGGATTTCATTAACTGGGAGGTGGACAACAACCTGCATGAGGTTAAAGTGTTGCGGAGATACCACATCGAAAAGCGAGAGGACTACACCAAGTGAGCTATGCAATACTTTGCGAACTAACAAGATAAAATGTTACGTACCGTATAAATGATCTAGTTAGTCGTGCTGGTGCGATTCTATAAGGAGTTTAGCTATGTAACCAAAGATTAAGTTCGCTAGACTAACAACACTAGCTGTTACTTGTAAGAGGACCTAATAAACGTAACTACACAACATTGTTGGCGTGTGTCTTAAAATGTGAATACAGGACTATATTTTATTTTATGTGTTCTGTTGTGGTTAGGGTTATGTAAAAAAAAAAAGGTTCACTAGCTAGCTATAACAATATATGTGTGCGCCGCTCATGTGTGGTTCATGGGCGCCGCCATGACAGTTCTGCTGTGCTTTATACAGTAGATGGATTGTAGTTGGCTCTGAGGCCGTATTGAGGCTTGTTGCCCATGCGCATCAGAACTAGTGGCAGTTTGACATTTAAGTTCGCTTAAGTAAAAAAAAACAACACCCCGAAAGCGTGGAAACTGTAAATATAGACCACAGGAGCAGTAATTTTGTGCATATTAGATTTTGAGGTAGTTTTTTCCCCTTAGATACAACAAACTGAGCCGAAACATTAGGGAACTGGCGCAGAAGATTCGGGACCTGGACGAAAAAGACGGCTTCCGAGCCCACACCACCGCCCTGCTGTTGGAGAAACTGTAAGTCCGAGCGAGAGTGTAATGCAGGTCGCCAGAAATCAGAAATGTGGGGAATGAATGGAGCGATGTGTCGGAGGAGGGGTGGCCCACGGAGGGGGGCACTAGCGAGAGGGGCGTCATGATGAGACGGAGATGGGGCTTGTATTTCTCCTTGTCAGTTAAACAGGCCCGGCGCTAGGGGGGTGCTTAGGGGTGCATTGCGCCCCCAGGCGGACCTCCGTGCACCCCCAGTTGTCTCCTTATATCCCGATGTCTAGATAGTATTTATGACTTTGTGTGCGCCCCCGTGGATTGCAGTTGCACCCCTCTACATTTTCTCCTGGCGCCGAGCCTGCAGTTAAGGTGAATGATGTGACAGGAGCAGGACAGTAGCATTTAGCATGGGGACTTTAGACTAGAATGGCAGCTAGCAAGTGTGTTTATAAAACGAGGAGCAATTAAGTGTGTGTGCTTGTGTGTTTAATGAGTATATTAATCTGTATGTGTTTTAGTGAGTGTATATATGCATGCATGTGCATGACTGTATCTGTGTATGTATGTTTTTGGGTATATCTGTCTGTGTGTATGTTTAATGAGAAAGCCAGTGTGTGCGTGTCAGTATCTCTTCAGCTTGAGGTTACTTTGTGTCATAAATTCACAAGTTGCTGGGGGGGGCTGGCTTGACTGGTATTCACACCCCGCAGCTCTGACTCAGCACCACAGGGGTGGGGGGTGTCCTGATACTCCACTATAAATACACTCTGACTGATGACATCACCAGTGGGCTTATCCACCTGTGTTCATGCTCAAGTGAATCTGTGTGAAGAATTTCAACACAGGACACAAGTAAAGCTTATAAAAAATCACACTCATCAACTACTTGTACAATACTAGCCAGAAGGTAGTAACAAGAGAGAGGAACACACATTGACACAAATACTCACAGAGTCAATACTAGCAGTAAGCATGAACTACCATTTGCTGTTCTCGGCCAACCATGAGGTCCTGAGAGAAAATATCTGCCACTTATGCATGCGTTTGGCGAATTTAGGGGAGGAGGTCCCGCAATCCCACACTTCAGGAGAGGATGTGTGTGATGTCAGAGAGAGGGGGAGGGGTGCGTTTTTGCAAAATGTACTCTATGTCCGGTTAAGCTTATCTGAACTGATGCACTCCAATATCTCATGTTACTTCATCTTCCTTCCTGTTCCCATATCTCAGTTTTTTACTGAAGCATTTCTGTTTCCAGGAAGTGGTCTTATGTAGGTGTCTGTCAGGCTCTCACCACTGGTTGATGGTTCTTGGGGAAAAAGATAACAAAAAAAAATCAGGGGTAAAGTGTTTAACCGAATGTACCAAGTGCTTCCCGAGTTTTTCTGTTAAAAAGCTTACCGTGTGCTTGCTTGGGATGTCTTGGTGAGTATGTGTGGAGATGAAACAGGACATCTGCACTGGAACTTTAATGTCTTCCTTCACAGGCACAGCGTGGGTCTCATCCCCACCAAACAGAACTTGGCGCTCACAGAGAAGGTCACTGCTTCGTCCTTCTGCAGGTCAGTGGAAAACAACCTCTTTCAACCCTCTTTCAACACCTTCATCACATCTATGCTGCAGCATCTATGCTCCTATACAAGTATTTATTTGTGTTTGTCATGTGATCAGACAGCGGAGAGCAGCCGTTATACAGCAGTCAGACATTCATTAGGAAGTAAAGTGCACACTCATTGAGTTCAGGTCAATGACACAGTTATATATGAAATAAAAATGTGAATTTGCAGGAGCAAGCTTTGCAAGAGGATGTTCATTTTTTACAGTTCATTACTGTGATTGTTTAATCGTTCTTTTCGTTTAATCGTCTCTGTCTTTTCCCAGGAGGCGTCTGCCCACCATCATGTTGAGTCTGCGAATGGCTCAGAACCTAAAGATGGCGATCACCTTCATCGAGCAGGGTCGTATCCTTCACCCACTGCTAGGGCGCCAGCGTACCACCAAAGTAGCAGCTGTAGCTTCACTGTACATTTCAGGGCCTCCAATTGTGTTGGTTAGATAAAGACAGGCATCTGTTGTTTTGCAAGATGGTGCAACCAGCTGGTGCATCAGTTGCTTGCAGTTGTGTTGCTGAGCCAAGGACAGGCTGCAGACCCGGGACAGTGTTAGAATGTGCACAACCTCCCACCATTCTGGGAGGTTGAACACTACACCTGCCTTAGGTGAAGGATGAAGGTCTTGCTGCTTGTCATTTACAAACAAGTCATTTAGAGCAACCAGCCAGAACATGGCTGACCACATTAAAACACTCTCCTTTAGCTAAACTGGCCTTTAGGGGTAGCAGAGATGGTGTGTGTGCATGCACGCTATGCGTTACCGTATGGGACACTCGTTGTGTCCCGCCCACAGTGCTGAAGGGTATTCTGAATGTTGGTAAGTAGGAAATTGTGCTGTGTGTGCTTTTTTCTGTGAATGCTTAGTACATAACTGGGTACATGTGGGGATAGTTGGTGCATTTGTCTGTAGGATGTGAATGAGTATATGTGCAGTTCTGATTCCTTCGTGCTTTTGTGGGGTAAGCCTGAATACACAAGGCATTTTAATCCAGTCACATGACTGTGATTGTGCCTCTCCCTTGTTGCTATGGTAAAGGCCATAGGAGAGTTAACGGTAAAAGCTCTCTCTCTCTGTACTTTGTTCTTTCTGCTTCGTGGATTTCGATCCAGACAAATTTGCTAGCTTCAATTCAGTGAGTCAGATTGACTCACTATTGCCCTGGACCCCCTCTGCCCTTTCTCCTACCACACAAACATTTAAGTAAACTATGGCGTCACCAGTGACTGTAAGTCGCAGTGAAAGCACACACATCCATCTGGGTGGCATATTAAGGAAAGGGTTGCTTGAAGGAGGGCATTTTAATGAAGAGACTCTCTGATAAGATGCAAAGTCAAAGGGAGAGATTCATTGATCACTGTGACAATTTGACTAGTTCCTGCCACATGCCACAAAGTAAGAAATTCTCTGTAGCATTAGCTGCATTGGCATCTTGGGTTCCTCTGTCGGGCCTTAGCCTGTTCGGTGGAAACATTAACGTAACTGGTTTTATCTATGATTGCACAACTTTTTGCAACTTTGGTGATTTTACTTCCCTGAAAGCCTACTGTAGAGGCAGTGGGATGGTCATCCACTTACCCTCTAGAGGCAGTCCTTCAGTTTCCAGTGCAGCATTCACGCAGTGCAGACCCCTGGATTTTGCATTATTATTGTTATTACTGGATATGCCCCAGTGTTCACTCGGTACAGTCCCCCGGAGTCTGTCTGTCCTTGACTGTGGCTCAGATGTACGTGTGGGCCCAGAGATCGTCACAGACCCAGCGTTCCTGGTCACCAGGTGAGCCGCAGTCATCAGCATACCTGCCTCCCTGTCTGTCCCACTCTTGCTGACCGTCACTTCCTGTCTGTGGGTGTGTCTCAATGGCGTTTCCTGTCTGTCTGTCTGCATGTCAGTGCACGTTTCCTGTGTGGGTGGGTTTCCTGTTGATGTGTGTGTCTCAATGGGGTGGGTAAAGGTCAGCGCTGTGCCTGGTCTGATGTGACGTCGGAGCTCCAGCCCTTCGTTTTTCTCTGCTTCTCGTTTTTCCTCTGCTCACTTCCTTTTTTTCTCCTATGCCCACTTCCTGTTTATGCTGTTACCACCAAAAGCACTGCAGTCATGAAATTCATTAGCAAAGCAGGTAAGGTACAGGAGTGAACTGCCCAGGGTCCTGGTTACAGGTCATGTCCACAATCCACTGGGTCACATTACTACCTCAAACGTGTATGTATCTTCTTTCTCACCTGACAAACCTTCCATTGTAGAGGTTAGCTTAATTTGACTGACTGGCAGGTCCATTTTGTTGGGAAGGTGCTCCATCTGCTGGCCAATAGCACAACTGCAGTCCATGCTATTAATCACAATTCAAATGTGCGTTTCAGGAATATGGAAGATTTTGTGACCTGGGTAGACTCATCCAAGATCAAACAGCATGTCATGAACTACAATGAAGAGGTAAGCTAATTATTCCAACTGACACAGGAGATAACCATCACACAAAGAGCACAGGCTACAAATACAGTCTACTTACTTTCTTATTAACTTATATCTGTTCTGTAGCAATTTTTGTATATAGTTTCACAACTGACCGTGGTCATACAACATGAGAAACATGGCTACAGAGACACAGACACCAGCTGGAGCACTGACAGTGGGATGTACTGATGACAGACTAAAAGTGACCAATCAAAATCAAGCACAGGGAGGCCGCACACTGACATTTAACAGTGACGATTTCTGTTCTGACACCTGTATGTCCTGCATTTTCAGAGGGATGACTTTGACCTCGTTGTGTAGACCTGTGAGGACACCTGCAGTTCTACCCACACACCATGTCAACAAGGAGAGAGAGTGTGTGTGTGTGTGTGTATGTGTGTGTGTGTGTGTGTGTGTGTGTGTGTGTGTGTGTGTGAGTGTGTGTGTGTGTGAGAGAGAGAGAGAGAGAGAGAGAGAATAGGTGAATCACTGTACATTGTGCATGTCAGCTTGTGTAAAGTTACAAAATTTTGTGAACCAACAATAAAAAACATTCACTTTATTAGGCAGGAATTAACTGCAAATGCTTGAGTTGTTCACAGGCATCATCTCAGAGCAGGCACTGTGCATGTCTGCATTCACATGTCTGTGTATCATCATTATGGGCTAATTATGGAAACATAATCACATTACTGCCTCCATATAATACAGAGAGAAGTGTATCTGCACAGCTCCTGCTCTAACTTGATGTTTAGGAACAAGTAGTCTCTCTTTTCCAGTCATCGACACAAACCCCACATTCAATGTTTTATCTTTTTACATGGGATTTTTTGGATGTAAACCTTTTACAAAATAAAGTCCACAGAGTGAATTTCCAGTGTGACGATCCATTAATAAGCCAGGTCGCAGGTGCCAGTCGGTCCAAGCACAGATCGCCCACACACAGAAAACTGAAACCGCTGAAAACTATAACCGCTATGAAAACCTCAAACTGCCAGGCTTGGATTCATTCAGCCAAGAAGTTAACCCTCGCACACCTCTAAAAGTAAAACTTGTGAAAGTCCATTAAACATTCTGCTGGACTGGTACGGGTCCCATCATGCTGATAGAGATGTAAACATGCCCTCCTAGGCCTCCAATGTTCTCTCGTTGAGCACACAGCAATTAAATTGATTTGCTCTGCTATGCTGTTTTTAAATTAACCTGTGAGAGAGAGCAGTGTTGGGGTTCATACAGGCATGGAGACACACACACAATCATTCATTCAGCACTCTCACTACGCAGCAGTAAAGGAGATTTTGAGTAGCAGTAATGACAATTATTAAATAAATCTATGAACAGGAAAAGCCTTAGGGAGGATCTTTCATTGAGTATGTGAGCACTGTGGGCTCTCTCCTCCTTTTCCGTCCTTGTCTTCATCTGCGGCTGTGTCCCTGGCTCTCAGAGCCACCAGAAACGCACGTAAATGATGAGCGTGAGGAAGAACACGGCACCGGCGGCAACCTTGGCATAGGTGGAGCGGGTGTTCAAATACTTGGCGTCGCTGCGGTACTTCTTGGAGAGGCTGGACAGATTACTGGCCTTCGAGTCCAGAGCTGGGAGAAGGAAAAAAAAAGACAAGGGAGAACATATTCATAATGAGGCCATTCCCGTTTGACATTACAATGGCCACATAAGCACTGCGGAGACAGGGTTTCCACACGCACCGGATAGGGCCTCTCCCCTCTGGAGCACCTCCTCAATGTTGGCCACCATGATCCTCTGCACGTCCTGCAGCTCTGTGTTGATGCTGCCGAGGTTTCTGCGTGCCCGGCTGTCGATGTACGACTTCTTCGTCTTCTGGATGTAGGTGTCTGCAGAGACCAGCGGAGGACAGTGAGAGCGCCGCACTCGCGTGAGGCCGGCTGCCTCTTCACCCTTAGCATCTCCTCCGCTCAGGAGGTGTACCGGTACCAGAGGAGCATTTGAGGAGTGAATCACCCGGTTTCTCACCAAATTCGATGAATGAGTATGGTCGGGAGACAGTGGGAACCTTCCTCCCGTGTTGTTCGTGGAACTCAGCCTGAAGGTCCTCCAGGTAGGCGAAGGCCAGCTTCTTGGGGAATCCTGCCTCGCACAGCACCAGGTAGCACACACCTTTCTCTATCAAATAGCTGTGTTTGAAACAGGTAAACACGGGTCATTTGGAGCTGCGTGACAACTGTGTGAGACAACAGTGTGTTACACTATACTGTGTACTTTGTCTGATAATATTACCAATTCTGAGTGCTAGGGTTGGGTGGTCGTAATACCTTAATACCTTAATGTATCTCAGATATGACAATCCATTACACACTTTTGTGATGTCCTACAAATAAACTTGGCTACACAGGGATATCAAAATGAACTCCAGGTGTGAAATGAATCAGCCCAGTTATTTCCTGTTTGAGCTTGTTTGCATTTTTGAAAAACAAATTACAGCTACAGATTGTATATATGCAGTCTAGTTACAGTACGTTACACTGCAGAGTATTACAGAAGGAATGCAAGCAGTTGAGCGATAAAAATGATGACCATGGGAAATGGTCAGAAAACAAAACTTCCTCGCATGCAGATTTCCACGGCCTGAGTTTTATACCGGTGCTTACAGTGCTTTACTGTGATTCAGGTGTGTGTGTGTGTGTGTGTGCGCGCGCACATGGGTGGGTACAGGGCACGGCGCTGGACTCACTGGAAGGCCATGACGCCAGCCTCTAGGGTGCAGCGGTTGGGGCTCTGTTCATTCAGTTTACGGAACAGCTGCTTCGCCTGGCTCTGATACTGCTGAAGGTCCCTACCTGACTAAACACAGGACACAGGCAAGGCACCATTACTCAACAAAAAAAAGTAAAATAAAATAATAAAAAACGTTTCAATCACCCAATATGAACAGCCACAAGAATAAGCTTGATGTGTTAACAACTGAATGAAGACATACAGGCTGTGGTCCGTTCTACACAGCTCATACAGAAAGGAGACGCAATACCAACCTGCTCGCTACTCTTCATGAGAGCAAGGGAGAGAGAACAAAATGAGCTTTCCAGAGAGCAGAGTACACCAGAGAAAAGGACAAAGGGAAAGGGAGAGACAGATATAAGGGCAGGTCGCTTTGTCTTCGCAATAAAAGCGCACTGTTCTCTGATTGGCCGCGAGGCTCAACGTGACATGCCTTAGATAATCAAAGACACGTTCGGCTTATGTGCGAAGGAACCGTGCACGTACTTCAAGGTGTGACAAGGGGACAGCAACATAATTAGTATGTGGACGACTGGTACATATGAGTTTTCTGAGTTGTCCGTTTCTTAAGTCTCTGATCTGCGAAGACTGAGGCTGAAGAAATCTGAATGGTAGCTAGCACAGATAACTGCTATTCCTGCTAAATTAAAAGTGGGCTGTTCCCCTGTTATGTTTCATTGCACGGTCCATGGTCAGTTGACCAAAAACATGGTAAAAAAAAAAACACTGATTAGTATGCAACAATCAGCCCGGATTCTAAAATCACTAAAACTCATAGGTACAGAAGTATCACTGTAATTAGACCCATTTTATGCAAACACACATGCACGTGCAGATACCAAACACTGTCAACCACACTTGTCTCATGCAATCTAACTCCCTTATCAGTAGTGTTGACCATTTGTAACCATCTGTACACAAGTTCGCTGAAAAGGCAGCCAACAAAGGCACGATTTCTAAAAGAATGCTGAGTACGCCAGCTAGCTAATGCTTCATTGGGGCCAAAGAGCAACGTATATACGTTAGTATGCCATGCTAACTAGTTACAAGAGCAAATAAATATTTCATTCAAACCTGTTCATCTTCTTGCATTGAGGCGGCTAGCGGTAGCCCGTCTGCCACCCGAGCAATCATCGTCAACAAAACCATTTTGGACTGAATCTGTTTTCTACTATTGAAGAGTCCTGAGATGTTCCGTCAAACCAATTGCCGGACCTAGGAATTGACAGCACTGACGCGCTGAGCTGGCCGGAAATGCGTTGTTGTGTCTCACTCTATTGGTTCCCTTAAACACACCACTACCGCAATAGAGCGTTCCGTGCTGCCGTGAGTTCCTCCCGAGCGAACCAATTATAGATGCTCTCAAATAAACGTGGGAGGTATCTGACATAACGTAACAACTGTTTTATAAAACAGGTTTTATGTACTATTGTCCATATGTTTACAATGAGTATGAAGGATTAAACCACGGGTGATAACACACTGAAGGCTATGAGTGCTTAAATGCCATCTCCTGTATTCCATCACAGGCTTTTAGGGCTTTGCCAAGTGTAACCGTGAGCCTTCCTCCCGATGGCCAAAATTTGGGGTCCTGACCCATGAACTAAGGTGGGAAGTTGGGAAGTGTTGCTTGCAGGTCTAATTCAACGGCCTGATTAAGTTATCCTTTTTTGAATAATTAATTCAAATGCTTGCAAGCTGACCATTAGGAACATATGAACACCATAGGAACACCAACTATCAGAATGAATAGGAATGAATTATGCACAGCAACATGAACAGTCCATTCATGTGGACCCTGAGGTAGCAAGCAGGTGTCCTCATTCTCATGCTGTATGCTTCCCTTCTCATTAGTAGCTTGGCGTAACCTGACCTAGCCCAGTGGAGTGCACTGAGCCAGTCCTCAAAAGGCAGAAGGTCACTGCTAACTGGGCTTTTACGGAGGAGCTAAGTGAACAACTCTGGAGATTTTACTATGTAACCGATCCACTGCGGTTTTCTGTGGTGCCACCAGTCCGCCATGCCGTACTTCTTAAAATAGGATGGAAACGCTTCAAAGCCTTCACCGCGCTGCGCTGCGGTACGCCGGTACTCCTGCAGCGGGTTTGACACGGAAAGGGGCGGGGAATTTCAGCTACCCGGATGCGGATGTTGTTGTTGACTGATGACGTTTATCACAGTTGAGCGAACAGCAGTCTTTAGCGCCCGTCGCTGTAGCGGTAGCCAGCTGTTAATATGTCGGTTTTTTTGAGTGGGAAGTGAGAAAAGGGACGAGGCACACAGCAGAAAAAAACGGGGCTACGGAAGAGGTGACATATCCGGGGAGCATCTAGACACTCAACAAAGCCGAAGCGAAAGGCTTGCTGCTGCTGATTGTTGCAATTCTTTGGCGGAGCAAACGCGAAACGTTGAGTAACAACAGGAGGGGAACATATCAGCGCGGAGAAGGAGGAAATAAAAAAAACATTAAATCTGGGTCATTCCAAACCAAGCAGTGAAATAAGTATAACATGAGAAATACCCAGGTGGCCAGCATGTTAGAAGCCTAGTAGCTACTGTTAACTGCGGAAAACCCGGCGAGGCTCGTGTGAGTGAATGTGAAACCACGCACTGGACGACTGCTAGGAGAAAACGGACACGGCGATCTAGTTTAATAGCTAGCTTTCCGGACAGCTCTGGCTTATCAATACCTAATGGTTTGTTTGTGAGGTGAAAGAAAGATGACTGTTTAAAGTATATTTCTACTTGGTTTCTACTATGATTTCAATGTTTCGGGAAAATGAGAGGTTGTTAACATTGGAGGTGGATAGCTAGCTATCTTGTTTGCTTTCAACATTTTTTAAGCATAGGTACGTAGCGATCTGGTTAGCTACATATATTCTGATCGGTGGGACTTTTAGCATTGGTGTCAGCCAAGACGTTAGCTAGCTAACTTAGTTTCATGCCGACGTGTCACACATCGAACAAGCGTGTCGTGTGACAGTCTAGATTAGGGTGAGGGTCGTGTGTGTCGAGTTTGTTCTCAGGGATATCCAACTAAATGAGCTAAATAAATCCGCAATTCGTGAAGCACATTATATATATGCATAAGTTAATCGCTCGTGTTGTACTATGTACAGAGTGAAGTTACAGCTGGATCTGTAGTCTGCGGAGGTGCAGAGAGGATCGGTGTCAATGTGCTATATGGTATAGATATTTCCACGTTCACTCGGCGAAGGCACACACAGTTACTCGATAATCGATTTTCGATTGTCACATCATCGTCCAGATTCTCGCATTCCCAATCTGCAAGGTGCATAGGACCAGTTTGTAAATCAGACATTGTGACTTCCGGGTCAGTGATCAGGTGATCGCTATTAATATTCATTTGTCGACATATAAAAAGCAACAGATTGTTTTTGGCGGGTACTTGAAGGTCACAATGAGGGGCCAGTGTGACGTCTCCGTGTGCTAAGTGCGTGCTAGCGTCAGGTAGTATTGTGTAAATGAGGGTGTGTTGGAGCGCCAGTGCTGTGCGTGTGTGTGTTGTCCGTGAGTGTCCGAACATAGTGTGATGCCGGCGCGCCGCTCACTCTGATGGAGTGGCACACCACGTCCGTGATGCCATCCTTGCTGCAGCTGCTGCTGCTGTTACTCAGTACCTCCTTTCAGCTGGGACTGCCAATGTCATCTGAGGAGAGGCACAGACTCAGGTGAGCTGGGGTGAGCTGGCGAGTGTGTGTGTGTGTGTGTGTGGGGGGGTGATGCTCATTCCCTAAAATGTTTTGGCAACACTTAAGTCCTTACAGAAGGATTACTTTCTGCCATTGTAGTACAGCCAGGCTGAAGTCTGAATCCTTGACAGAGTCAGTCTGTTTGTTCAACAGTCGGTCAGTCTGTGAGCTCAGATGTTCCTTTGTTTCCACGCAGGAATCAGGTGGTGGAGATGTTTGACCACGCTTACCAGAACTACATGGTATGTATATTTATACGCACACATGCATGCACACACTCAACGTGCACAGAGGGAAGAACACAACTGCATTAGGTTTCAAGAAGACTCCTGAGGTTTCTGGCTTTGTTCGCTGGACGCTCTGAGCGTTCTTGCTCTCTATCCCGGATGCCCGCTGAGCGCTTTCTGTCCGCTCCCTCCCCCGTCTCTCAGGACCACGCCTACCCCGCGGATGAGCTGATGCCGCTGACGTGTCGAGGCCGGGTGCGAGGGCTGGAGCCGAGCCGGGGGGACGTGGACGACGCCCTGGGGAAGTGAGTGACATGTGTCCTCTCACCATGAGGAGGCACACAGGCACAGGGAGACTACGCACTACCTGTGTCACCGTCTGGGTGAAACCACACAGCTGTGCAGGGTTCTGGGGCTGATTCCTCTGTCTGTTGCAGGTTCTCACTGACCCTCATCGACTCCCTGGACACTCTAGCGGTGAGTGAGAGAATCAGTGAGTTAATGAGTGCGCCAGTGAGTGCTGGAGGAGTGTGGCTCAGCTGTCTGCCTGTGGCAGTGTTTTCCTCTGTCAACGCTGGCCCTCTCTCTCCTCTCAGCTCCTGAACAAGACGGCGGAGTTCGAGGACGCGGTGAGGAGAGTTCTCACAGACGTGCGTCTGGACAACGACATTGTGGTGTCTGTCTTCGAGACGAACATCCGTGTACTTGGGTAAGCAGGGGGTTAGGGAGTGGGGATGAGGGGTAGCTGACTAATAGAGAGGGGAATAAGCAGGGATGTATTTCTTTCTGTTTTAGTGCCTCTCTGCATTGAATAACTCCCACACCACTCTGGGCTGTTGTTTCCTGCCAGAAGAAAAGAGTGATGACATTCCATTCATATTACAAGAGTGCAAAAAAAATACATTCTTAACATTTTGGTTTAACAGATAACATAGTTTGTCAGGGAGTGTCTGTGTTTTATATTTCTGTGATAAAATCTTTATATTTAAATTTATTCATTTGGCAGACGCTTTCATCCAAAGTGACTTACATAGGTTACAGTTCTTTACAATGTTATCCATTCATACAGCTGGATATTTACTGAGGCAACTGTGGGTTAAGTACCTTGCCCAAGGGTAGAGCAGCAGTGTCCCAGCAGGGATCGAACCAGCAACCTTTCGGTTACGAGTCCTGCTCCTTAAGCACTATGCTACACTGCCGCCCGATATTGTGTCTGTATGTGTGTTTGAGGGTAAACGAGTGGTTGGGAATACCTGGGTTTTTTGTTTATTGTCGAGCGCCTGGTTTCTGATGGAGCAGTGATTTATAGCACAGATTTAGCACCGCAGCTCCAGTTCCAGAGGCCTGTGAGGCCGGCGGCTTTACGAGCGCTGCAGTGAGGATGGAATGTGAGTGTGGACGCAGCCAGGGCCCGTTACTGACCACCCTGCCCCCTTTCCCCTCCAGGGGGCTGCTGGGGGGCCACTCCATGGCCGTGCTGCTGAGAGAGAGGGGCCAGCACATGAGGTGGTACCAGGACGAGCTGCTGCACATGGCCAAGGACCTGGGGCTGCGCCTGCTGCCCGCCTTCAACACCAGCAGCGGCCTGCCCTACCCCCGGGTGAGCGCACGGACACACACATGCACACACACACACACACACACACACACATAGCGGGCCTGCTGGAGTCTGTGCTGTGCTTTCACCCCTCAGGTGTATGCGCTCGCCTACAGACGAGCTTGTTTGTGCAGTGATTGCATAATTGCCTCATTTGCATAATCGCAGGGTTCAGATCAGGTCCCCCTTTTTGTTTTGCTTCTTTATGCTCTTAGAGCTTAGCTTTTTATGGAGGATTAATTTTGGAATATTTTGGAATGCGTTTATTCCATTGTGCAAGTGGTCACGCCACATAAAATGAATTCCACACACTGTGGACCGTTCAGCAGCCAAACAGATGACGCGGATGTTTTTGTTTTTGGAACAGCTAATAGCAGATGGAATGTATTCAGCAGTGCTAGCAGGGCAGGGCCTAAAGGTGGTAAATGGTCTTGATTGTGAACTCCATGCACGTGATTTCCGCCCCCTGCAGGTGAACCTTCGCTACGGGGTGCAGGGTCCTGAAACTCGAACCGGCACTGAAACTGACACCTGCACCGCCTGCGCTGGCACCATCATACTGGAGTTTGCAGCCCTGAGCCGCTTCACCGGGGACCCTGTGTTTGAGGTAGGCGTGAGGCAGAGAGTCTCAGCCAAATATGATGCTTAATACTGAGGTGCGTGTTAACGGACTGCGGCCATTTATAGCGCAGTCCAAAGCACGGGCCCCTTTTTGTTCGTTTTTTTTGTTTTAATTCTGTCAGGCAAGGGGTTGACAGCAGTGGTCGGATGCAGGTGCCTGTGTGGGTGATATTTGCTCTCCTTGGCTGTGTTGTGCAGGAACACGCGCGGCGAGCCCTGGACTTCCTGTGGGAGAAAAGACAGAGGAACAGCAACCTGGTGGGAACAACCATTAACATCCACTCAGGAGAGTGGGTCCGCAGAGGTGAGGCTGATGTGAACGCCTGCTTATGTACATCATGTTTGCATGGATTCACTGTGTAGATCTCAGTGCTGTGTGTGTGTATGAAATACTCCTGACTGTGAGTCCTGATTCTTCTTTAGACAGTGGAGTTGGGGCAGGCATCGACTCCTATTATGAGTACCTGCTGAAGGCCTACATTCTCCTGGGAGATGACCTGTTCTTACAGCGCTTCAACATCGTGAGTGTCTGACCCTATCACACATATCTCTTCACTTCAAAAAACAATTTTTTTGATTGTTGGACGCAGAACCTAACCTCCCCTTATCACATTGAACCTTTTGAGATAAAATGCCTCACTCTCAGTGAAATAGTAGATTTAAACTACTCCCTCCTGCATGCATTGATTTTTACTAGAAAAATGTCCCCCTTTGCATTGTTTTGCTGCAAGTACATGTACAAGAATGTAAAAGGGTAACATCTATATATCAGAAGGAGCTGGACAATATTTTTTTGGTTCTCTGGACTGCTTTGTTTGGCATGAAAAAACGAAACCCGGGCAAAGTTGAGAGCTGGACCTTCCAAGAATGCATGAGCTATTTGACCTGTATTTCCAACCGTACACTCTGTGGATGTGTGTGTTTCCGTAACTGTCCCCTTTCTGTTTCCCAAAACTATGTGTCTGTAATATGTGCCCCTCTTTCTCTCCCAGCACAGAGCATCTATAATACATGTCCCTCTCTGTTTCTCAGATTTGTGTGTCTTATAATAAGCATCTTTCTAGGTTCCCCAGCACTGTGTATTTATAAGCGTTCTGCTCTGTTTCCCAGCACTACGCATCGATAATGAAGTACATCAGTCAGCCTCCGCTCTTGCTGGATGTTCACATTCACAAGCCCCTCCTACCTGCACGCACCTGGATGGACTCGCTGCTGGCCTTCTTTCCTGGACTGCAGGTAGGGTGCACACACACACACACACACACACACAGCCAAACACGCCGAAACGTGTCTGTACTGCTGTCGTCCAGGCATGAGGTGTTCTTCCAGGTGCTGCTCCACTGGACATGGAGATAGACAACAGTCTGTACGACTGCTAGCGTCCTTCCTGCAGAAAGTAGAACTTCAAATGATGTGATAGCTTTTTTAAGCCTTTCTCCTTCTCACACTCTCTATCCAACAGGTGTTGAAAGGAGACATACGTCCTGCTATAGAGACTCATGAGATGCTGTATCAAGTCACCAAGAAGCATAATTTCCTGCCTGAGGTAATATGCTTTCCACTGTTTTACACTGTGCTCTGCTCTGTCTCATAGTCTGTACTGTCTGACCTGTCCTGTCTGTATGTCATTCAATCCCATGTACTTCCTATGTCTCCATTTCTCTTAGGCGTTTACAACAGACTTCCGCGTTCACTGGGCCCAGCACCCCCTGCGTCCTGAGTTCGCGGAGAGCACCTACTTCCTGTACAAGGTGAGCGCAGTGAGCATGTGCAGATCAGAGGGAGGCAACTCCATCTGTAGGACTCGAAAGAACGCCATCGTTAGAGGTGTGCATCTCAGGCTGCAGAGCAGATTCTCAAACCCCTGATTAGAGGTTCATGATTCAGACAGCTGATCCAGAGACAGAACTAGAGCCCAAAGATGCCGATGTGGGAAAATCTCCTGCATGTATATGAATATCCCCTATGCGTAAATATGTGGATATCCCCAGTGTGTGTGTGAATATCCCTTGTGTGTATGTGAATATCCCTAGTGTGTGTGTATGCCAGTCTCTCAGTGTGCCCCTGTCTCTCTCAGGCCACACGGGACCCATATTACCAGGAGGCTGGCCGCACTGTGCTGGAGAACCTGAACCGCTACGCTCGCGTCCCCTGTGGCTTCGCTGCCATGAAGGACGTGCGCACTGGCAGCCATGAAGACCGGTAGGAGGGGGAGGGAGACTGGGAATTTGGTTCAGGATGGTGGGCATGTGCGAGAGAGAGAGTGTGTGTGAGTGAGAGAGAGAGTATGTGTCAGTGAGAGAGAGAGTGTGTGTGTGTGTGTGTGTGTTTGTTTCTTATTCATGAGTATTGCTAACTACTTACCTCTTTCTTCCACAGCATGGACTCCTTCTTCCTGGCGGAGATGTTTAAGTACCTGTACCTGCTGTTTGCTGATGAGGAGCACCTACCCTTTGATGTTGAAGATTACATCTTCACCACCGAGGCCCACCTTTTACCCCTGTCCCTGTCCACGGCCCCACGCTCACAGTCGCCCCCCGCTGGCAACAGCACCGTGCTGCCTCCCTTAGGGGAAGAGCTCGATGACTCCAACTTCGACTGGACCTGCCCCAACACCCGCCTGCTGTTCCCTGACCCCGCCTTCCCCCGCAGCCTGCGAGAGCCAATCAGGAGCGCCGTGGACAAGAGCTGCCACATGGCTGCATCTCGCAGGTGAGAAAAGGCAGGGACAGTAGCAGTAAGCGTGTCCGGTGTGTGCACACTGCCTCGTGTTGCTGCGGTGATGTGAGCAGTGGCTTCCTGACTCCCCCTCTCTCTGCAGCGAGCCGGGATTAGGCCGCGCCCCTCTGCGTGCGCGTGACTTCATGGCCAGTAACCCTGAACACCTGGAGCTGCTGCGGCGCATGGGAGTCAGTCTCATACACCTGAAGGACGGGAGGGTGCAGCTGGTGCAGCACGCTACTCAGGTAACATAGCACACGCACGGACACATACACTGGGGTAACACACACACGCACGGACACATACACTGGGGTAACTCACACACGCACGGACACATACACTGGGGTAACACACACACGCACGGACACATACACTGAGGTAACTCACACACGCACGGACACATACACTGAGGTAACTCACACACGCACGGACACATACACTGAGGTAACACACACGCATGGACACATACACTGAGGTAACTCACACACGCACGGACACATACACTGAGGTAACACACACGCATGGACACATACACTGAGGTAACTCACACACGCACGGACACATACACTGAGGTAACTCACACACGCACGGGCACATACACTGAGGTAACACACACACGCACGGACACATACACTGAGGTAACTCACACACACACGGGCACATACACTGAGGTAACACACACGCGCACGGACACATACACTGAGGTAACACACACGCATGGACACATACACTGAGGTAACTCACACACGCACGGACACATACACTGAGGTAACACACACGCATGGACACATACACTGAGGTAACTCACACACGCACGGACACATACACTGAGGTAACTCACACACGCACGGGCACATACACTGAGGTAACACACACACGCACGGACACATACACTGAGGTAACTCACACACACACGGGCACATACACTGAGGTAACACACACGCGCACGGACACATACAATCAACTCAGGTAAGGCGCACAGACCCACACACTCACACACACTCAGGTAACACCCACACACAGATGCACACACTTAGTTATTACACATACTCACAGACACACACACACTCAGGTAATACACATACACAGACATGCCACACACAAATAACAGACACGTGCACGCACACATTACGCACAGGTAACACACACAGACACACATAAGCACAGGCTTGCATACTCAGGTCACAAACAGACACAAACACTCAGGTAACATACGCATATCTTCACTCTGTGAGACAGCGCTCTTTTTCTCTGTCTCTGCAGGCGGTCAGTCCCGTGGCAGCGGAGGACGGCATGCGCTTCATGCAGGAGATGATGGAGCTGTCCAGCCAGCAGCAGAAGGAGCAGCTGCCGCCCCGCGCCGTGCAGATCGTCTCACACCCCTTTCTTGGCAGAGTGGTACTGACCGCTGGCCCTGCACAGTTTGGAACAGACTTGTCCAAGAGCAGCACAGGAGTGAGTGCTGTTGTGTCTGGGTTTGCTGTAGTCCTGGGTCTGTTTGTTTTGAATCCTGAATGTGTAAATGTTTCTCTGTCTATCTCCCTCTCTCTCTCTTCTTCTCACATTCCCATTTTCTCTCTCTTTATTTCTCTCTCTCTCTCACATGCTCGCAGGTTCAGGGGTTTGTGGTTGTGGCGGAGCCGTACAGTGGCTGTGCGGAGCTCAGCAACGCCGCCCTGGTGGCGGGTCACATCGCGCTGCTGCAGCGGGGCCAGTGCATGTTCGCCGAGAAGGCGCGACACATCCAGAGAGCCGGAGCCATCGGGGGCATCGTCATCGGTGAGCGAGAGGGTGTCCGAGTTAGGGACCAATCGAAAAACAGAGTTCCCTCATGCAGCTTCTATTGGCTGTCAGCATCTCACCCCTTTCCCTCATTGGCAGATGACAACGAGGGCAGCAGCAGTGACACGGCGCCGCTGTTCCAGATGGCGGGAGATGGGCGGAGCACCGATGATGTCACCTTGCCCCTCCTCTTCCTGTTCCACAAGGAAGGCAACATCCTGCTGGAGGCACTGAGGGAGTACAAGGAGGTGGAGGTGTTGCTAAGCGACAAGGCCAGAGACAGAGGTGAGGAAAGGGAGACTAACCTCAGTGAGGGCATGCAGTTTTGCCTGTTCCTGTCTGCTGCTGTCTGAGTGTTGGAGGAGGGTCTGATGTGTGTTTCCTATCAGTGGGACTCCCTTCGGCATGTGCAACAATGCCATCCTGTGGCCATGTAGACCTTTGGCAGTGTGTCAGGTCTCCTGGAGCGAGGGCAGGATTAGTTGGAGATTCCCATGTTGGCGCTTGTGTCTGAGTAGATTATAAGGCATCTGGACTTGCACATACACACACATACAACCATGCTGTCTGTCTTTTCAAGACAATGACTGTGAATGAAGGTGCTTAAATGTACATGCATTTAGCATGATGACATTGTTCCGCAAGTAGAATTCAGGGATATACATTTTCATACTGAAACTCAGACTATACCTGCTTCCTTTTGAGCTTGTTTTTCCAAGGTAAATTTTGGAACTTGAGTCCACAACCTCAGTGGAAACACAGCCACTTCCATCTTTAAATGCTACAGCTTGTTTACATGCACTCCCACACATCTGTATAGGCTACAGCGTTGTCACTATAAAACTCCTATAACATCACAGCAGAGTTTATACACAAATTCAGCATTCTAAGGAGGAGAAAATAGGAGAGGAGTCTGCCTAATCTATGTCTAAGTTTGCGTCTGCAGTAGAGCTGGCTTTACACCAGCTGACATTCTCCATGTGTGCGCTTCTCTCTCCCTATAGGTGGAGATCCTGATGGACAGGAGGGGGACTGCACAGCTGAGGAGCATGACCATGCTGCACCCTCCCCCTCCATACCTGTTGACCAATCACAAGCCATCACTCGGGAGCACGATGAATCTACGAACAAAGAGCCACCAGGTCCAGAAGAAAAGTCTGGTGATCGTGACGAGAGGGAGGAAGCAGCAGAAGATGGAGACTCAAGCAGCCCATCAATTGACTCGCTGCTCGCTGACTGGAAGGAGGACTTGGAAGCTTTTCAGCAGATGGAGAAGGATGAGCTTTGACGTGACCTCTCCCCCACCTCGCAACTGTGGTGGTGTGGTCCAGCCATGCCACAGCCTGCAGGGCCAGTTCACTGTGCCTCCCATAGGGGGCGTTGAGCAGGGGGAGACGACTTGGGTGAAGAAGCAAACTGACTTGAACCCGCTGCTGCGGCTGCCCTGTTCCCCTGTTCCCCCTGCCCCCTGTGACCCCAGGTGCCAGAGCCAAGTTTTGAATGGGTCCCTTTCTCCCTCACAATGCTGACTGATGCATGGCCAATCTTGCCCCTGCTGTACACAGTCCGCAGAAACACTGACTGCATCACTGACTTCTCCTGGAAACACGAAGCACGCATTTCTCCTACTGTTGCTTTCTCTTTCTGTCTTGCCATGATTTATGTCTATATTTTTCTTCCTTATGCATTTCAGGAGGATCAGAAAGACGAGTTTATATTGTGAATGTTGCTGAATGGAATCAGTTGTTGATTGACTGGCTGATTGACTGATTGATGAGTTGACGAGGTTGCTTATTATGTTCCTGTGAGAGGAGCGCTATATTCGATGATGTCACAAACTGTCTGGGGAATCTCTCTCTCACCCAGAGGTACTTATAAAATCAAAATGTCCCCGAGCTTTCATTCAACAGAGTGATGACACACAGAGCAGGATAACGCTCATTTGGGCAGACAGCACTCGCACCCACTCGTTTGCCTCCAGACAAAACAGCCCCAGTTTCCAGACAGGAAGCATCGGAGTGCTTGGTCTGTCTGGCTGACCCTGGGTCAGTGAGCACGCTATGCAGCGATGTCTTGGAATGGACTAACTGCAGCGACCAATCACAGTGCAGAAAAATACACGCACAACATTCTGCAGGAGTGGATTGAATTAAACAGGAACACGTCTGTAGATGAGCATTCTGTTTTCAAAGGAAGTGCAAAGGAAACGCTAATAAGCTCTGCCTGTGATTGGTCAGATGAGCTCTGTATGTGGTTGGTCAGTACTGGTCAGCTCTGACCATTATTGGTCATAATAATGGAGTGAGCACATCTGAGTCACATCTAGACAGTATCATCTGTAAGTCTGTATGTACATCTAGACAGTATCATCTGTAAGTCTGTATGTCACCAGCTGAAAAGTCAGCTGGTGTCCATCATGTCACTTTTGAAGTCATGCTTTTTTTAATTAAGTTTTTGATTGACCTCATTGATCGGTTCTCATTTTATTTGGTGACATTAATTCAAACTTTTGAAACAACTGGAGTCTCCATAATACTTGTCAGGAGTCAGTCAACAGATAATAAATATTGGTGTTTTTCCTCTGGGAAATTCAGTATTTTAGGGGAAGAATGCTTTCGTATTTTTACATTTTCATAACCACAATGATGATCATCATGTTACACCACAATTTTCGTTTCTTACTGCCAAATTTGCATGTTTCAGTTTCCAGTTCATTTAATGCTGCTATTAAATGTCAGTGGTGTGCAGCTGAATGGTCAGTATCCAAGCCCTGGCATTTGTGTGTCCAACCTGTTGATATAGGAAAAAAACATTTCTCTGCATGGACTGAAGTGATGAAAAGCAGGTTTATCCTATGTCTTTTTTTACTGCCTTCATTATATGGTGGAGCAGTTACTCATCTTGCCAATAAAGAGCCAAACACACAGAGGCCCCTTTTCACTTCCTCTTAGGTAAAACAGCTGTCGGTGTCTGGTATTCTAGCGGTCAAACCCTACAGAGCCACGTGGCGGAACGGCTGATTCAGTAACTATTCTGTGTGGTGGCTCTGATGAAGGTAAACCAAATCCAGGACTGCTTTGCAATGTGCCATTTATCAAGGACAGTTGGCACTATTGTAGTGGTGCTTACTGTTCACTGCCATTAGTCAAGAAGCTACCCAGGCCAGGGCTCACAAAATGAGATACTTTGTACATATCAGCTGAATATAAATGCATTATTAATATCCTGGAATAGTCAGAAAACAGCCGTTGTGTCACTTGTTTAACCCATTGTAAAATCATGGGTGCGTCCCTTTCTTAAAATGTTCGTTGAATTCTCTGAAGAAATGCTGCAGTTTCAGTAATGGTTGCCTGGCTAACTGTGCTTATCCTCTGTTAGCTCAGCCTGACCTGAGAAATTTGAAATGGTGAATCTGAATGTGGTAGAGAACCAAACCCAGTGTGGACTGAAGAGAAGACCTGAGCAGCTCACCACATAGGGGAACCGTGTGGACTAGGCCTCAGTAGTGTGTCTTGTGTGACACAAATGTGTGGAACTATTGAGCAGAAATCAATGGTACAAATTTTAATAAAAATTTGTAAAAATTAATCACTGTGTAATTGTAATAATCAGTTGTGAACTGGGAGGATGGGTTGGTGGCGTTGAGCTGTTCAAAGAGGGGTATTTATTCGCTTGGAGTATATCGACATCTTGGAAATGCACGACTTGTCCGTCCAATATCTCTAATATAAAAGTTCAGAGGCTTAGACAGGATGTCAAAACATATCCATGACTTTAGCAATACGAGTTTGATTATAAAAGTATATCAAATTAAACATCCTTGGACTGTTGGTATTCCTAGGGTTAATTGATTTAAAGCTGTCTTATCCTATTATGTGTGTTTGCGCAGCTTACCAAGAAACTGACGCTAAGACAAGTACAAAATTTATAGTAACAACAGCAACACTTGAGCTACCAACACGGCCGTTAATAATTCGGCTGAAGCAAGCAGCTATCTGAAATCTAGCCCGATTCGGGCCTCGCTCTGTGCTCATCTGCTCCGGCCTGGAGGTTGTCCACACAGCCTTCCACGCACACACGGGATCGGGAGCTCAGTTCGATTACTTGGGTCTGCAGGCTGGCGCTTGAACCACAGTCCAGAGCGTGAGCTCCCGCCCGTCTGACCGCTGGAGAGCCACCGAACTACGGGGAAGCCAGAACCGAGCTGAACCGGCGCAGCAAGGTAAGGCTAAAGCCGACGGATCATTTTTTCTAAGTTCACGAATCGTGTAACTAGTTAGCTAAAGTACTGCGCAGTGGTAAGCAGCTAAAGTAGCAAGCTAGCTGATGTTTTTCTTTTGTTGCAATTTCTTTTGTTGTTGTTTCCTGTGTCGTGGCTGTGATTAGTCGGCGGTCTCCTTCCTGTCTCTTTTGGTTTCGGCTCTCGATACGCGGCTCTGAAGACCCCGCTGAGGCGAGATCCGAAAGGGCGGGGGGGGGGCGCAGAAGAACACAGATGATAGTTTCGCAAGTGCCGCAAGTTCGCAAACTAGTGTCCTAACTTGTGATAAAGACTGGTTGGTGTTACGGTTTGCGCTGCGTTTGCCTGCTGTGTTTCTTGTTATTTAACTGTGCCATCTTGTAGTTTGCTCCCACCTTGGTTTTTTTGCCGATGTGCCGTTGGGGCTGCAAACACGGGGTAGTTGGTCTGGCGTGCAAACCACTCCACGCACTCGCAGACTTTATCCCCTCTCTCTCGCCCGAATAGGGCAATCAGTTGATCTTGCTGTCCACTTAACCTGGCCGATCAACACAGTGCTCTCTCTGCCCGCTTGGGCATCGCTGTCACTCGGTTTTGGGGGATAGGGGGTTAAACATGAGGTAGGTAGCTACCATCATGAAATAAAAGAATGGAGCAAACACAGGAGCTGTGAGCCTGATCCTGGCTATAGGTAAATCCCACAATTGCATAGCTAGCCAGATGCATGTCTGTGATTGAATTGATGCTGATGGGGAGCTTTGGGAGAATATGTTAGCTGGCTGTCCAGATACATATCACTGCGCCCCCCGCCTTCTTTTTTTAAGCCAGCTAGGCGCTCGGCTCCTAGCAGCTGCTCTCGGCTCCTTGGCACCGCTGTGTGTGGGAGAGCCGCTGACACACAGCGCCATTGTGCGCGGTCCAGATGGGGCCTTGTGTGTTTTGGTTGGAGCTGGCGGCTGTGCTTTGGTAAGAAATTAGCTGCATTGCTTGCTAGCTGCAATGAATGTATTTAAATTTGTGAGACGCGCAGCTACAGGTCTGTGTGTGATTACTTGTTAAAATTTGAAGCATTTAGCTAACTTGCCTATTTCAGCGGTCACTGAAATACCTAGTAAAGTATCTAGAAAGAAAGGTCTTTCAGCGTTGACACGCTTCAGTTCTTGTTGCATGCAGCTTGCTCAATCGATCCATGTCTTGTTAAGCAAGTTGGTTAGCTTGTTACCTACTTGTGTGCGTGGGGAAAATGGCAAATACCTAACTAGCTAGTCTGCGCGGTGTAATTTTCATTGTTATTAAAGTTAATTTGAGAATGGAACCCGTACATTTTACAGTGGCTTCAGGAGATGCCCCGAAGCCCACGCAATTCTGTTGATTGTCGATACATCTTAATCTCTCCACACCCACCCCCTCTCTTTCTCTCTCTCTCTTTCTCTCTCTCTCTCACACACACACACACACACACCCTCACTTGTAACATCCGCATGACTCCATCCGTCTTTTCATCTGATTTTATGCATCTACCCTCGCCCTGTCGCTCGTAAAGGCGAACATCGTTGCGGTGTGTATGTACGACTCTGCGGCTCCATAATCGCGTCTGCCGGACGATCTGGCATTCGTCCTGGCGGAGAAAGACATCGCGCAGAGACTGGAGCTACTGTAGTTACAGTCAGAAGGCCGGCTGATCTAATTATATGGCTCCACTCCTGGTCTCTCAGTCTCTTTTGCTCTCTGTGCATTTGGTATGCTGGCTAGGGTTGTTGTTTGACCATGCATCGCATTTTATGGGAAGCAGTGGAGGCGTGATGTCATTTTGTAAGGAAGGTTTCCTGTGCGTTCAGCTAATAAAGGGTGGGAAATCCGTGGGTGTTTGCTTGAATTTGTGTGTTTATAAGTTGTGTTGAGACTGGGCTCTCTGAGTGTGAGTGAGAGTGTGTGTATGTGTGTGCCTGCGGACGTGAGAAGGGGATGGAGAGAGAGAGAGGGATGGAAGAGGCTGTCAGCGTTAAGTACAGGGACACAGGGGCAGAGATAGTCGACATGGTGACAGCGTGGGCCAGCGGCGTGCTGTAGCCAGTTTTGGGCGTAGGCATTGGGAGTTCAGATTGCGAGCAGAGCTTTCCAGGATCTCTCACCTGAACTGGGTCAGTGAAGACCCGGCTAATGTGTAAGCGAAAGTGTGTGGGCAAGGTCTCCTCAGCAGATGAATAATGTAGGTGCGCTCTTGTGTCTGTGAGTGTTGGAGGGGGGTGACATGATGAATATTTTAATGTGTCTGTGAGCGTGCATACAGTCCCCCCCCATGCATAACACACTTCCACACTGACTTGTGTACAGATATCGCAGTCACAGAGGATCTGCAATGCATATACTATTACAGTCACCACTCTCCCCATCCAGTACTCACTCACTCACATACACACACACATGCCTGCTATGGCTTGTTCCAGGTCTGTTATGACTGTATGTGTTTGCTCCGCTCAGCTGGGTGACAATGCTAGCTAAAGTACTGGGTTAGCTGGGTTCTGGCTGTGCCCACAGCGTGGCCCTGGTGTGCTGGGGACCGTGGACAAGCAACTGCACAGGAACTACAATAAACTGTGCAGGTGTGTGAACAGGACGCTTGTCCACACTTGAGTCTGAAGGGTTCTCTCTTTACCACACAGTGGAGCTCTTTATTTTTCCCCTCCATCTCTCTTCCCTGGAGGCTAAGGAAGGGCTGCGTATATGTGAGAAAAATATGTTGCAGGAACATTAATATAATCAAGAGTCCTGCAACAAGTGTGTCTGCGTGTGTGTGTGTGTGTGTGTGTGTGTGTGTGTGTGTGTGTGTGTATGTGTGTGTGTCTGTCTGCACGTATGTGTGTGTGTATGTGTATGTGTGGGTGTGTGTGTGTGTGTGGGTGTGGCTCTCTCTCTCAGGGTGTTTGCATGTGCTAGTGTGTGTGGGCCGCGTATTGTATGTAAGGCTCTCTCTCTGTTTTTTTCGTGTGTCTCTGTGTTTGTGTAAGGCTCTCTGTGTGATTAAGGCTCTCTCTCTGTGTTTGTCTTATTGGCAGCACTTGTGTAACTTGTCAGGGTGAAGTGTTGTAGCTGTCAGCGGCGGCTTTACCAGAGGAAATAATACTGCGGCCAGACAAAAGGTCTGACCGGTGGAGCGATGTGTCGGAGAGGGATGGAGATACGGGGTTACAGTATGCCCTACCAGTCTGCTTCCTCAGGGCCTTTGCCCTCTCAAACAGTGTGCTTTCGTCACAGTGGAGCTCTCTGGTCTTACCTGCGGTGAGACAGTGTCACATGCACAGTCTTGCAGCCTTTCTGTGTGACTCGAGCTTGACTTGCGAGTAAAGCAAAAGTGTGTGTGTGTGTGTGTTTATATGTGTAGATGTACGTGCGTTCATGCGTATGGGTGTGTCTAATCCGAGCTAGTTCAGTCATTAGTCGGCTATATAAATGGATACGTTAAGCTATGCAAGGCGTCCGAGACAAAGCAGGAATCCATGTCGTCCGCTCACAGGGTGAGTCTCCCGTCAGCCTCGAACACGAGATTCCAGTCACGGTTTTCTCCATAGCCCCCCTTCACGTTATTGCTGTTGATATCAGCACACTGCCCGCTCTGTCTGTAAAAGCTTCTGAGGAGCCCCCCCCCAACACACCTGGCTTTGTGCTTTCTCTGCCAAGCAGCTGATGGCAGGCATCTGTAAACACACTCGGCTTCAAAAGAGGGTTGAGGGGGTGGAGCTGCTCGCTTGTTGGCGACACAATCTCTGCCTGGCCTTTTTCTGTGGCTTTCATCCTCCGTACTGTCAGTTATTCTGTCTGTCTCTCTGCCCGTCTATTTGCTGCTCTTGTATGGATGCTTGCAGGTCCGCTCTCTTACATTGCAATGTGTAGTTTCTGGTGCCCTTCACGCTAAAGGGCAGACTGATACCGGCGTGGACTGGCTCGGGGTGCTTCACAGTGTGAGAGTGAGAAGCATGCTGTCCTGGCTGCTGAAGTGCTGGAGGTGGGGTAGGGGTCAGCACGCCGGCCTGACTTTCATCTCCCTGCCATCTTGTGTGCAAGCAAGCAGCCGGTCTTCTGCTGTGAAAGCAGCGTGTGTGTGCGCCTGCCTCTGCAGCTGAGTTTAGAATGTGTGTGTGTGTTTGTGTCTGTTAGTCAGTGTGTGTGTGTCTCCGCAGCTGATTTTAAAATGTGTGTGTGTGTGTGTGCAGGTGAGCATGTGGGCGCATGTCTCTGCAGCTGATTTTAGAATTTGCGTGTCTGCAGGTGCAAGTGTGTGTGTTTCTGTCTCTCTTTGCAGGTCTATATGTCTGCATGTGAGGGTGTGTATTTATGTCTCCGCTGCAGCTGATTTTAGAATGTGTGTGTCGGCGGGTGTCTGTGTCTTTGTGGGTCTCTATATGTGTCTACAAGTGAGTGTGTGCATGATTCAGGTGTGTGTGTGTGTGCGCGCGCGCTTGATTCAGGATGCCTCTGTGTGCATGTTTATGCCGATGAGTTTAGAAGGTGCCTCTATATGTGTGTCTGCGGGTGAGGCTCTGTGCGTGTATCAGGTGTCCGTGTGTGTGCCTGTCTGCAGGTGGGACTGCCATGTGTGACGGAGGGGTGAGTGAGTGAGGCGATGGGCTGTACCTCGGCGAAGCAGGTGTCGGCCGTGTCCAGCGACGAGGAGGGGCGCGGCAAGGCCTACAGCAACGGGGACGTCTTCACCGGTGAGTGTGTCATACACACCATTACTGCCATGTGCACTCTCTCTCTCTCTGTGTCACTGCAGCCTTTCTCTGCAGATCCGAGAGCAGCGTCTTAGATGTTGCATTCGATGTCGCATCTTGGTCCGAATTTAAGTTTACATTATAAGTCTGAGGGACCTGGTGTTTCTTTTCCTTTCTTTTCCAGTCTAAAGCCCAAGAGAATTGGTTAAAACAGTTACATGTTATTGTGTGGAAAAAAATGTAGTGTTTATAGATGTGAAAATTATTGATGTTTCAGATTCAAATTCTGCTATATTTTCATGTAAATAGTAATTTTACTGATCCTTATTGTGGTGGCTGTTAAGTGGTAATGCTTCCTGAGAAGGCTAACAGCCTCCCTCTGTGCATAGATTCTGTTTACACTCATGCCATTGTAATGTAAAGTACTCTACTCAATAGATCAGGGCTACTGAAAACATTGGGTGGGACTCCACCAGTCTCCACACAACTGTAGATAGGAGAGGAGTGAGGAGGAATCGTCAGATCTGAGAGAGGGCGCGAGAGGAATGAGGGATTAATGGAGAGATTAGGGATTAGGAGAAACTCGGCAGGATAGCAGGACACGACAGATGACGAACGGCAGGAGGCCCCTCTCTTTCTCCCTTTCCCTCTGTCTATGTATTTTTTTTTTTTTTTTTTTAGCTGTTTTGCTCTCTACCAGTGCAGGGTGGTAGGTTGGGTGGGATAGTATTGCTGTTCATTGTAACTGGAGATTAAGGCTTTTGCACAAACTAAGTTTTAACCCACCCTGAGTCTTGCTACCCCATCTCCTTCTCCCTCCATTTCTTTCTGTGTGTGTGTGTGTGTGTGGTATCAGCGTGGGTGGGTGTGTGTGTGGTATCAGTGTGGGTGTGTGTGCACGTTTGTTAGTGTTGGCATTGCTGGGCAGTCTTGTGTGTCACTCATACAATCACAGGAAAGCCCGAGGAAGGGGAGAGAAAGTTGGCTCTTTCTAATTGCATTGTTTATGAATTGTGGTTATGTGCATGTGTGAGAGAGTGTTTTGTCAGTGTTTATAAATGCAAATGTTTTTTCAGTTCGTGTGTGTGTATGCATTGATTTTGGCTGTGTTTGTGTGCACATGTGTTTTGGCAGTGGCTGTGTGAATGTTTTTTGGCAGAGTGTGTTTGGTTTGGCAGTTTTTATGTGTGCGTGTGTGTGTGTGTTTGTTTATGTGTATGTCTGCCCTGTAAAGCCAGCTTTAACACCCTGCAGGGTTTTAGATTTGGATAGCAGCAGTGTGAACAGTAGGATGGCAGAGTTTGTGTTGGATGGATACAGAAAGGTGGAGATGGTGAGAGTGAGCAGGAGGAGGAGGCCGGCCTCTCTGCCTCTCTTTTACTCACTTCTTCTCCTGTCTCTTTTACTTAACCAGAGGGACAGTAACACAAGTCCTGCAGCAGGGCTCTGTCTGTTTCCTACCACCAAGAGTGGCAGTTAATTATCACTGTTTGTGGAGGAATCTAAATTCAGTCCCCCCTAACGTTCTCCCTCTCTCCCTCTCCCTCTCCCTCTATCCCTCTCTCCCTCTCTCCCTCTCTCTCTCTCTCTCTCTCTCTCTCTCCCTCCCTGTCTCCAGATGAGTATAAGATGAAAGGAGTGGAGGAGGTGAAGTACATGTGTGGGGAGGAGGAGAGAGTGAACACACGCAACCAGGAGAACCTGGTGAGGTTTAACGCACAGACTTATGCATGCATGCCCTCAGACAGACACACCACTGCTGCGATTACTCTGCCCCTTTCACCGCCCTGTCTCCTGCCCGTCTCTCTCTCACACACTCGCGCGCATAGAGAGACCCGTTCATCCACAGTTCTCTGCACACAGAGGCACACTTGAATGCACACATAGACACACACTGACATAGACACACACACACATGCACACATAGAACAAAATAAGTTCAATGCCAAAAGCACACCGGTTCAGCCCAACTGAGCACATCATTCTGCTTAGAGTGTGTCTAGCGGTGTGTCAAGCCTTGTCTTCAGTACTCTGCTTCAACTATGAATCCTTATTAGCTATTGCATTAATTCTCCTCCATGTGGAAAAAAATACTTCCTGGAGTCAGTGTGAAAATTTCTGTTTAACTAATATGAACTGAAGTTGTCTTCTGCCCACAGAACTCTGCTTGAAATCTTTGCAGTCATTTTTGCTAATTTCTGTTTGTGTGTGTGTATGTGTGTGTGTCTTTTTCAGGAAAAGAGTGCAATTTCATACAGGGGAAAACATAAGGAGCTCACAGGAGCCAATGGCAACAAGACAACGTGAGTTTTACATACTGTGTGTGTATGTGTGTTTGTGTTAGTGTGTTAGTGTGTGTGAGTGAGAGAGAGAGAAAGAGAAAAAGAGTGAATGAGACAAAGAGAAAAAGAAGAGAGATATACAGTATTGTTCTCTTCCATGCATTTCTATGTCTACCTGTCATGATTACAGGACACCGTGAGTCCTAGAGTGCAAGCAACACTGGTTATCTATAATGCAATTATTGCATCCTAATTCCCTAATGGGATGAGTGGGGCATGTTTAATCTAGGTGACCGTGGGCTGGTGTGTCATGAATGATGCACCATCTAATCTGTAGCTTTCCAGGAACACGGTGAACTGACCTGCACCACATCTATACTGAGGTTGCCCTGTTAAGACCTGAAAATCTTTCTCCACTGTTTAGACAACAGTGAAATAAGACTTACTGGACCTGCTCCTTTAGACTGCCTGAGTATGTGTGTATGCATACTTGCATGTCTGTAAGCTTCTGTGGTAGGCAAGCTGTAATGGAAAATTCTCATGCCATGTCTCCTCCCCCCCCCCCCCAGTATTCACACGTCAGAGAGCCAGCAGGAGTTCTTCAGGATGCTGGATGAAAAGATTGAGAAGGTAGGAGGAGGGAAGAGAAAGTGGCAGCGAGTGGGAGGGGCTTAGCGACTGGAGCTTAGAATTTAAAGAGACAGAATAAGTGCAATTGAAGCAGTGTGGCTTCAGATGTTCCAGGCAGAAATTGCCAGAAAGACCTGATCTAGGACCAGTTTTGCTGTTAAAATGGTTAGTGCTGGAATTGTAATTGGGACTTTGGTACTAGATCCACATTTATGGCAAATTCTCTGTTGAGATCTACAACTCAAGACTTTTTTTTTTTTTTTTAAACTTTAGCCTCTTGCTGACTGCCTTGGCCACCTTTATAATAATTTTCACCTCCACCTCCATTTCCTCTGTCCAACTCTTTACTCTTGCGTGCTCCGCCCACTGTCTCTAATTGGCCATTACAGATGCAGGGGTCTTATTGAATCTCTTCTGTTTCCTCAGGGACGGGACTACTGCTCTGACGAAGAGGACGAAGTAACATAGCACACTAACCTCAGATGCTACGTGAGGGTGTGCGTGTCAGAGAGAACGTGTGTATGCCTGCGTGTGAGGGTGCATGCCCGTGTGTGTGTGAGCGAGAGGCAGTTTGTGCATATGAGAGAGTGTGTGCGCCGTGTTCATGGGGCTTGTGTGTGTTAGTAAAAGAGTGTGAAAGAGAGAGGGAGAGTGAGTGTGCTGTGGGCTATTGAAGCCTGCCTCCCCACATTCCTGGCTCCTCTTCAGGACAGACCTACTCAGAGAGAGAGAGGGACGCCTGGACCCAGCTTTCATTCCCCCTTCTGCTGGAGCTGGAGTTCACCTGTCTCTGGTTCCCCCTGCCCAGAGACACTTTTACCCTGCCCTGCAACACCTCCAACATCTGCCCCCCCCCCCCCCGAAGGAGGATAAGAGAGGGGCAAAGACAGGACACTGTAAGGAGGGAGGGGCAGACTGCACACCCCCCACTCCCTCCCCACTGCTAGTGAACTGAGAATGAACTCTTGAGGGATTCTGGGGAGGGCAGGGCAGCACATACAGGTTTTCAGATTTCATTGGCTACAGCAAGAACACGATGGGCTGTTGGAGGAATCACTCCAGCCTTCTAAGGAACTTTTTTTTCCTTTAAAATTGTATCATTTTTACATTTTCTGTCCCTCTTTTCTGTCTGGCTTCTGTGGCAGTAAAAGCCTTTTCTGCTGGCTTGCTAAAGGTTATAAATGTCAAAAGGTGAAAGGTCAGGGTTCCTGTTCCCCAGGCGATGTCTCTGTGTGTAACCCCTCTTCCTGGAGAGAGACATGTTACCATGACACTAAAAACACAACCTGAAACTCACACAGACACAGCAGGAACAGATCCTTCCTGCCATATCCTGGTGCCAGTATTCTTTGCTGTCTGCGGTGTCTGCACTGACTGCCCAGTATTACAGGTCTGTGGCAGAGATGTCTCTCTCACACACTCGCATACACTCATACATACTCACACACACACGTACATACATACTTACACACTCAGCGTGCACACATTCATGTACACGCTAACGCATACACACACTCTTACACTAAGCCCACCAGCAGAGCGGGCTGCACTCAGAGACAACGTCCTGATCTTGCTTCTGTTGTCATGATTACTGGATCATTCCTCTTTTTTTATTTTGGATATTTTTGTTTTTCTATGAAAATAAACACAGGAGCTGTTTATATGATACTTTTCCCCGCTCGTCTGGTCTGTGGCTGACACTTCAGGATCAGAATGATTAGAGACTGAGAATGAGCTTGTCATGATGACATCACTCCCTGGAATCACTGCCATTTGATGATGGTCATGTGACCAAGCCAATAGCAATACAGCCAAAGTATACAGACGAAGCACTCAACAATAGCCAACACTCCAAGGAGGTACAACTGCACAAAGTGTTAAAAACACATAAATTCTGTTTTCTCACTTTCTTGGTAGAGAATAATAATAATTATAATTTGATGTTTGATTTCATTGTGTAAAACAAAACAAATGTTTTATTCACAAATATACACTTACAAATATGAAATATTGTCAGGAAAATAAGGTTGAAAACACAATATTGCTTTACTTTGTTCTTAATATAATTAGTGAAACCGAACAGCACATTCTCCATTAGAGTAAAATCAGTACAAATGTTTTCAAGTATAAATCTACAAATGCTTTGCCATAATGTGCAAAAGTATGTAAAATGCCAAAATAAATCCAGTTTCTGGGTCCTCACCACAGAAAGTACAATTAACAATAATGTATTTTTCAGATTTCTCAGGTAATGACTGGTAGGATAATGTTTATTGCTTTTTCTAAAGGTTACTTCTATTTATGAGATATTTATGAAGCAATGTTCTGGCCTTTTTCCAGCAATTACTTTCCACTAAGCTATCCCAGTAAGCCATTACATAAGGAAAAAATCTAAATCTCTTTAAAACAAGTCAGGTATCTTTCTATTGTTCCTGACAGTAGGGCAAAACCCTATCTTTCCTGCAGCCATTTCAACTGGATATAGAGATGGTATGGAAGCAGTCAACAATGTCTTCCACTATGGGGCAAGACCATGCAGTCTTGCAAAGAGCCTTCTTAATGTTCCAAAATGTATCATGTTCCTGGGGTCTTGCTATGGTTGCCTCCTTAAGATGCCAGACTGGAAATATGTGAAGCACATTTTCCTATTTCCATTTCCATTGATTGCACAATTTGTCCATTCGTCACGTTTGCCCAAGCCGTGGATTTCCGTTCAAGGAATAAAGGACCTGTACTGAAATTGGCCTAGTAGTGACATAAAATATATGGACAAAGTTATGTTCTAATTTAGTGCGCCGTAGACGAGGCAGTTCGCAGCGCCTTGCGATCCCTCAAAGCGCCCTTTCATCACCATCTGTGGCTTAGTGCCCTGCGCACGCACAGGGGGGAGGCTTCCCGGCCCTTAGCTTTCCGTCAGTACCTCCTCAGAGCTCCCCCTGCTGGACACACCTTTTTCCCAGGTGCACAACGGGAAACTGACAGGGTGACGCAGTTCTGTTCATAAATGGCTACGTTCAAATTACAAGAACAAAGATTCAAGTAGCCCACCGTTCAGTAGCATTAACACAGCTAGTGCGCTACCAATAGTGAATGTTTTCGCCGTTCAAATGTGGGTGTGTTTTCAGGGACCCTTTCTGGGTACTCTGCAATTTTCAAGCGCCCAAGCTACAATTCTGGAGAAATTGTGGATGCTGGTGCACCCGACAGCCATCCCGGTGGTGAAACAGGTTGTGTTTTGTGGTTGTGAGCAATCTGTTGTGACGTTTGCTGCCAAGCCAAAAACATCGCTTTAGAAGCACGAGAGACGTTTGCGAAGTCGATTGTTTGAAGTGCATCACGTTTATGATTTATGATTTAGGCTACTGTACATCACGAGGCGCGAGTGGAGTCTGGTGCATTGCACAGGCACGATGCCAACGTAACAATACGTAGAACGTTCTACTGACGCGACAGTTAATTACTTCACAATACTTTTAAATTCTTTAAATAAAGATATTCCACTTGCTCTAACTTAACAGATGTCGTTCCCATATTACGGCTGTGTTTCTGACAACATTACTATGGGTGCTTTTGGAGATGCGACGCACCTACCTCGGACACGTTAAGTTTCAATAACTTGCTGCTTATCAGAATATTGTGGATTTACTATCCTTGCCTTCGAATTTGTTTCAAAGGAAAAAATGTCGACCGTCGTGTTTACCGATAGGCCTATAGGCTGGGAGGAAGGTTTTGCCTTCCCCGTCGCAAATGCTGAGAATAAAGCTCTAGAGGTCGAGGTGAGTCCCAGTGACGTTCAGGGAGCGAGTGATGTATAGGCCTATAGGAGCAAACATTTTTCAAACTAGCAAAAATATAAAAAAGTAATAGTTATAAGTTATCTATGTGCTCATATTTAATTTAATTTAAGAATAATGCCAACAATGCATTTCAAAATAATTATTTTCAAAATAATAACTTTTTTGTACATTGTTAATTCTCACAAATGGTTAATTATTCACAGTTAGAACAGCAGAAATTTATACCATACCACCAAGAAAAATTATAATTCTGCTATTATGCATATTTGTGCTAGTCATGTTAGAGTTCCAAATTTGATGATGTTCCTCTACAAGAACATTCCTCAGAAAAGTGAAAAAAAAGCTTAATAAAGAATGTTTTTATCTTATCAGTTGAGATTGTTGTTATATGAATGAGTCAATAAAATAATATTTTCTGTGTGACTAATTTGTCACACTGCACGATAAACTGTCATTGGCATCAAATTTATTGTGAAACAACATTGCTGATAAGCTACTTTTAACACAAACACACTGCACACACACACAGAAATGATCCACATTCCACATGCATATTAATGCACATAAATTATACTGTATGCGCCATGACATAACAGACACATAAGAAACAAATTTTGTTCATGTAGGAATTAATAAACATTGGACATATATAATTGCCATTTGGGCCATTCTCTTTCTGGATTTGAGGAGGACGGTGGTTGTTCTGGTTCTGGGGTTTCAAATAACGCTTATCCAAGCTGCTGGGGAGTGGGGTGTATGGGCTCTCCAAAAGAGTGACCATCTTGGCTGTCCATTGGTACTGGAGGGCCATCACCACATTCATCTGCTTTATGTCGTCCCTGTCTCCTCTGGTTTATGCTCCCTCTTTTCAGCAGCAAATTGTGGCATCTTATTGATTGGAATATGATCAGTCTGTCCATCCCTCTTCCTTGTCTGATAACTGAGCATGAAAATTAATTGATTATAATACTGACCCAGAATGGGACTCACTTCTGTTTCAAAATCATTCATAATAATATTTTTATTAATTCTGTATAGTGATAATCAAACTTTCCTGCCATAGTGACTACAGTATAAGTATGTCGTACATGGGCAAGTTGACTGATGACAATTTGATTGATGCTGTTAATGTAGGTCACTTTGTGCTTGAGCTTGCTTTAATGCCCCTTTATTCTGATTGCTGTATGACACTAAGAAAACAATGCCTTGCTCCTCTTTTTGCGAAATTCTCTTCCCAACAGCTGGCAGCTAGATCATTCTGGCAGCTAGATCATTAATTCATGCCCTTTGCGTCATAGCCCTCTCATTATTAGATAACGACATTTATAGATAAATCATGTTATGAAACAAATTTATACATATTGCAGGCTAAAATAGCTATTGCCATTCAACACAACAGATAACATTCATCCTGAGACATGTTTAACCGGTAATTTCTTGACTGCCTATGTGAAGTATTGACCCTGATCTTTAAAGCTTACAAAAATTTTTGTTCACATTGAATATAATATTTTAAACATATATCATCATAAATGTTTTTAGGTGTTGTACTGAATAGCGTGATTTTGTCCCAGGCACTACAAAAAGAGACAAAATATGTGAAATAATGAAATTAAGAGATTTACTAAACTTACTGCTGAGGCAGGGGGTCCGTCTCAGGTTTCTCATGCTGTCCCATGACTGTCATCAGGTTGGACCACATGTCCTTTTTTGTTGTTATACTGAAGGACATTTGATGAACTGCATGTTGGTGGACAAAATACAAGCAAAATCATTAAATACACTATCTTCACCATGTTTATATATATTGTTATAGTTATTATATATTGCTATTATATTGCCAAGGAGATTCATACATACTTTTATTTAGAATTTGAATATTGTTGAGCCTTTTTGTTGTTAATATTGTGATATGCTGTTGTGACATTTACACTTTACAGCTATTTTATTTAGTGGGGCAGCAGTTTGGCATAGTGGTAAGGAGCAGGGCTTATAACTGAAAGGTTGCTGGTTTGATTCCCCACTCGGGCACTGCTGCTGTACCCTTGGGCAAGGTACTTAACCCAGAATTGCCCCAGTAAATATCCAGCTGTATGAATGGAAACATGTAAAAACTATAACCAGTCAGTCGCTCTAGATAAGAGCATCTGCTAAGTGACAGTAATGTAATATAATTTAAATTGATTTGCCATTATACATGCATTAGGTAGCTGGTCAGTGCAGAAAATGGAAATAGTAATGTCCTTATACTTGAATCCAGCCAGAGGTATCTGTTCACCTTTTGCCCCTTTTCCATTCTACAGCTCCAAAGGAAACAGAGAGTGCGATCAAAACTAAAGAACGAAATCAGCGAGCACAAAGACAGGATCCAGGCCATATCGGACTATCTAAAAAATGTCAGACAAGAGCTAGTTCACACTCAGGTACACTATGCTACACTGTGTTTCTTTCTGATATTGAGCAAATAATTAAAAAGGACGTGATTGGTGGACTGGTTACACATACTGTAGAAATACAGGATAATTAGCTGAAACTGAATACTGAAACTGATACATGTCTCCATGCGTATTCATGTGTGTGCATGTCTGTGCGCATACATGTGTCTGTGTGCCCAGGCACTCTGCAGGGCAGTTGAAAAGGAGGCGGAGTCTGAGGTGCATTTCAGAGCGGTATCAGAGCGAGAGGCGGGGCATCTGCAGCAGGAGATCGCTCAGCTACAGAAGGAGCTGGCCGCTCTGAGTGACAAGAGGAAAGCACAAGAGGTTACTTTACACACGTTCAGTTCTTCATTCATTCCTATTCTTAGTGCTTAATGGCACATTATGTCCACTTCATGAATGTAGATTTGACACATTTGATAGACTTGATTTAATTACAGAACCAGATAGACACTTCAACATGTCAGGTTAAGCTTGCTGAAAGGTACAACAGCAATGCCCCATCACTCTCAAGCTTAATGTATTTAAAAATGGTAAAGCAGTCTGAATTACACCAAAGGAGTGTTAACTCTCTCAGATCCTACACAAAAACCCTACAAGATGATATAATACAGGACTCGAGGATCTTCTGTAGAACATGTTAGGGGTAGAAACTACTTAATGCAGATGGAGATAATAGATGCAATGCTTGGTTTCCTGTGGTAACCCTATGTTTGAGAGCTGACTTTGTTGGTGTTCGCTCATAGAATGAAATCATCAAAGCCACTCTGAGACTGAAGCAACTTCAGGAGCAACTGAACTGGGATCAGCAGACCCTGAACACCTGGCTGGAAGAATCGGCACGGTGGGACGAGGACACCATGGCTATCCTCAGATACGCCCAACAGGATGAGAACAGGATACAGGTAAAACAGGCCATTTTAAGGGGTCCCAAGAAATTAAAGAATGGCACTGTTGTGCTCAGAACAAGTCATAAGCCATTTTCTGTGACTATTGCCAGGGATTAGGCTACATCACATTACATTATATTACATTACATTACATTCATTTGGAAGACGCTCTTATCCAAAGCAATGTCCAGCACAAAAGAACAGAAGTGTATCTATTTCAGAATGAGCATCAGTGTCAGACCAGGCTAGCAACACTCCCAGACTAGTGAGTGTGAGCGTAATGCTATTCAAGCCTTAAACAAATTAGCTTGTGCAATTTAATTAGACAGCCTAGAAACTAAGGGAATCCAGGTATTCACACTACCACAGACTACAGTCTCTAGATCACAGAATCCAAGACACATTGCAATTCTACACATAAAATAAGCAGTAAGTAATGCGAATAATACAAGTAGCAGGTGTTAGGGGATGGGGACTGAGGTGGAACTGAGATGCCATCTGAAGAGGTGGGTCTTCAGTCTGAGTGGAAAGATGTCCAGTGATTCTGCTGTCCTGACCCCCGTGGGAAGTTCATTCCACCCCTGAGGGACCAACACAGACAGGCTTCACGTGTGAGAGGAGTGACCCCTTCGGAATTATCAAAAGAGATACCCAATTTCTTCTCAAACAAGCAGTTTTTCAGTTCACAGCCAGTTGACATGACGCCTTCTATGCATAGCGCTGTTATTCAGTTATATACTGGAAGCACTGAGACTCAGGAAGTGGTAGTGCATCAAGTGCGTGTTTCTTACTGACTGCTGCAGGAGCTGATTCGCATCACAGAGAAGACGGCCCTCGAAACAAACCAAAAACGTAAAGCTGTTGAAATTGAACACACCAGGACTGTAACGGCACAGGTAAAGAAAAATGTCCTGTCTTTGTGTCTGCCAGGAGTGTCTTAGACTGACAGATGTTACTTATTATGGAGTCGATAAATCGTTGCTTAATCTCTGAGACTGGTTTGTCAATAGATTGGCCTGGATAAGACTATGGCGAGCTTGCGCCAAGCCCACAGTGAGAGGCAGGAGCTCCTCCGCCAGTGGGAGAACACCATTGCGCAAATGAGGAAGAGGGACCAAGAGCTGCAGCAGTGTATTATGGTAACCACTAGAGGGCGATGGGTAGTCTTACCACTGTTAATTGTATGCAGCATGGCGGATTGCAAACCAAGCCAGCCAACAAGAAAGCTGCGACTCAGCCGCTTCTTGCATTTCACATGGTCGCCCCAGGTCCTTCCCAGGCTGAACCAGGAGGTCCGGACGCGGCAGGACATGATGAAGGAGAAGAAGCAGTTCTTGGAGAGACAGGCGGAGAACAACAAGGAGTGCGAGCGGAGGATAGGCCGCATAAACCAACTGGCTGATAGGCTGAGGGAGGAGGTCCAGGAGCGGGAGGGCCACTGCACCCAGCTGCAGGACGAGGTGAGCTTCTCGCGCAACCTGCTCTGCGCCCCACATTCTACAACCAACAACTCATACCCCAAACTCTTGAACCCTTTGCCCCAAAACTGTGCACCCAGTGCCCTTAATGCTGCACCTAACATCTTTATCCAGCTTCCCGAACTCTGTCCTGCAGCGTTCTCACCTCTGTATCCTTCAGTCCAAACTCCCCATGTCATGGGACCTGACTTAGCTTTACTTTCTGTTGATTTCAATGCGTCATCCATGTGGAAGCTTTCATGTGGGCTTCTCAGACATGTGCATATTATATATATATAAAACTGTGTCCATTGCTCTTATGCTCTGAAGGAAAATGGATTAAACAGGTTAAATTAAAGCAGTGATTGGTTGAATCAGGTGAGGTGGTGAAGGATCTGGCTGAAATAAAAACCCGGCCAGCCTGATCTGCTAAGCAGCTCTCGTTCTAGTGAAGGATTCTTTGGGTTTCTTCATGCATAATGGTGTACTTCTTTCTCTGTGAAGTTTGAAGGCTTGAAAACCGCTGTGCATCGCACTGCTACTGATGTGGAGGCAAGGAAGTCCCAGCTAACTGCCACTAAAAAGGACACCAAGACCAAACAGAACAAGTAAGCAGGCTTCTGTTTATTTCATACAAGTGGAAGCTGCATGATCATCACAGCTGTCAGTGACCAACTGAGCAAAGCTGCACACAATGACAGTTATACTCAAACAAGCCTTTGCACTGAAAAACAGCTAACCAACAAGTCTGAACAGCACCATGCACTTAAAAAATTTGCAAACAAGTGATCGTTTCTGTGTGATAATTGGGACGAGGAATGTTTTCGGTTTAGTGTGTGACGACTATGGGGAGCTGTGTTCAGTGTGTGTGGTAAATGAATAGTACTGTCCTCAGCTCAGTGTATCATAGTTGGGAGGGGAACTGTGCTCAGTATGAGGTAATTGAACAGTACTGTACACAGTTCAGTGTGTGATGATTGTGGGGAACTGTCCCCAATGTGCAGTATTTGTACAGTACTGTACTCAGTTCAGTGTGTGATGATTGCGGGGAACTGTCTCCAGTGTGCAGTATTTGTACAGTACTGTACTCAGTTCAGTGTGTGATGATTGCGGGGAACTGTCCCCAGTGTGCAGTATTTGTACAGTACTGTACTCAGTTCAGTGTGTGATGATTGCGGGGAACTGTCCCCAGTGTGCAGTATTTGTACAGTACTGTACTCAGTTCAGTGTGTGCTGATAATGTGCAGAGTGAAGAGCATAGAGCTCTGCAACGCCGCTCTGCAGGAGAAGCTGAAGAGCATAACGGAGTCGGTGCTGAGCGTGGACGAGATGGCCACCCAGCTGGAGCAGATGGTGAAAGACGAGGAGCACAACAAAAATGTGAGAGCCTGCTGTTGGTCCATGAACCCGGGGCAGAGATTAGAGTCCGGTCAGCCTGCAATAATCCCATCTCTCCTGCACAATGTCACGATTGCACGCTGTGGACTCACTTAAGAAGAATGAGTTTATAGACTGCCTTGAATTTGTGCCACAAACAAATAAAGAAAATGATAGATTGAGACCTAATCAGACATTCATATGTGCAGAATGCATACATTATAAAAAAAAAAATCACTGTTTCTGGCCTCACAGAAAAATGCATGCCTTCAGTCAGCATTATTGTGCCACTCTTGTGTCCTGTGGCGTGTGAGATGTTTTGAGTAATGTTGTTTTAACGTTGCTTGCTGTGCAGGAGGTGGAAATGCAGGTGCATCGGCTGCGGATGGCGCAGCCCCGAGTCGTGCATGATCTGCAGGCCCTGAAAGACAGGGAGAAGAGCCTGCTGGCTGATATCTCTGCCAGCCAAATCGCCCTCAACACCGTCAACATCCAGCGGACCAGGGCAGAGCAGAGCTGCATGAAGCAGCAGGAGATGATCAACAGCAAGGTGGGCGAGCGAGGCAGCCCCACTGGCCTCCCTGAGCAAGCTCTCACCGCTTTACCATAGGGTAACGCACTGTCTCTCTGGGTCGTGGTACAGAAGTAATTTTGGAATTTACCTCAATCAGTAAAGCACGAAACCAAATGCACCGCCCCAGAGTTTGCCCTGAGTGTGGCACTGTACAGTAGGAGTCCGCTCCTCAGCATATATGGTGTGCGCTGTGATTCGGGACATCACAATACAGTCTGTTGCAGGATACGTTTATATCTTTGTTCTACACTCTGAAATATGGTTCCCCATGTTTGCACATGACACCATCTAAAATAACGCAGGCTCCACAAATAAGACTTCGTCACCACCATAGTCATTACCATCATCATCATCATCATCATCATCCACTTCATCATCACTGTCATCACCATTGTTATAGTAATTATCATCATTGTCATTATCGCCGTTAGCATAACAATAATAGCAATGCACTGTGCACGTTTTAACAGGACTTCCAGATCCAGATGCTGGAGAGGAAGATGGTGTGCGTTGAGGTGGAGGAGAACAACATGGAGAGACAGACCCTGAGGCGTGAGGAGGCAGAGCTGGAGAAGTCTGTCGAGAAGGAGAAGAAGGCTTTCAGCGTAATGAACCAGCATGTGAAAAAGCTCCAGGTAACCTGTGATAAACTCTGTATCACTTCAGGAGAAACCTGGAAACTTTTCCGCAATAAGCCCAGCTCTTCAACCAAGGCTCCACACCACCACCAAGTGGTAGGATGGTCAAGGCTGACACAGACAGTGAGGTTTGTTCTTCTTTCCCCTGCTTTCAGGTTGAGATCAGCATGGTGAAAAAAGAATCAGAGAAGATCGAAGCAGAGAAGAGAGAACTGATTGAGAAGATTGAAGAGCTGAACCTAATTAATGAAATTTCCAACAGGGAACTGAGGAAATTGAGGTTCACCAAGCAGGTGAGACCACCTGAACAGGCTAAACCCACAAATGTGAACATGTACGCGTCCAAATAAAACCTTTCCCTTAGATTCATCTTCAGATACATCCCTAGTTAATACCAAACTCAGACTTAATCTCAATCTACATGTCACATAGCGAATGTAAAGTAATCCAAAACGGCCCTTTCACTGTGTTGGGGGGAAACGGCGCGCTCACTGTGTATGGTATGGCAGGACACCATGGTGGACGACAACATCCTGAAGCTGGAGGTGAAGCGGCTGAGCGAGCTGCTGTACAGTAAGGCTGACAGGGTGCTCTCCCTGGAGAAGCACAAGCTGCAGCTGCAGGCCACCATGAGGGAGAGAGAGGTGGAGATCAGCGTCCACCGGGAGGCGCTCCAGAAACAGTACAAGATCACCGACCAGGAACGGCAAAGGCTCAGGTAAACGGCTTGGTGACTGACTGAACCACCACCCTACAGTCAGCCACAGCTGCAGATACATTTTTTAATGGAGTTTTATTGTGGTATTATTTGAATGTAATCTCTGTTACAGGTAATAGACAAATGGTTTTAGTTGTTGACACTTGTTTGAAACTACATTACATTATTGGCATTTAGCAGATAATCTTATCCAGACTGACTTACATGTGTTACAGTTTTGTTTTTTTTCTACAATGTTATCCATTTATACAGCTGGATATTTACAGAGGCAGTTCTTGGTTAAGTACCTTACCCAAGGGCACAGAAAGGGAATCAAACAGGCAACCTTCCTGCTCCTTAACCACTATGCTACACTACCTGATTTAAAATGAAGGCTGTCAACGTAAAATGAGTTGGAAATTTCTCTGGGGCAAGTTTTATTAGGTTTAATGGATGGATTATTTTACAATCAGCCATATGGAAGGAGAAAGCTCTTGTCATTGTATTTAAAAAGTTTTTAAAAAGAAACACTGTTGCTTCCTCCCTAGTTTTGAGCTCACTGACAAACTCTGCAAAGTTGACAAGATGAGGAAAAAGTTTGAGATCATGATTCTGTCCATGGAGAGCCCTGAGGGAGAGGCCTGGTCTCCGGAATACTACCTGGTCAAGGTGAACTCTTGAGGAATACTACTGCTACATCTTTTAGTCATTTTATTCATTGTTGGTGACACATTGCTTAATATATGCTACCTTTTTACTAGATTGTGCAAGAAAAAGAGGAGCTTCAGAACAGGGGAAATGAACTGGATGCTAAAATCAGTAAGAAGGAGGAAGAGATCCAGGCTCTGGAAAACACCCTGAATGCCATCAACAACCGCAACATGGAATACCGCAAGGCCTTCGTCAACCTCGCCAAGTGGGGTATGTTCCTTGAGATATTTGGGAATGTTATTTCAGGACACCTGTTTACCAGCTTTCTTCACATTAGCAACTTATAATTTCTCTGGGTTCCCAAAATGGGCCTTGGATCACAAACATACTTTAATTAGGGTTTGTTTTCTGTTCCATAATCCATAATCCAACGCTGGAGTCACATTAGGATAATGTAGCTAATGGAGCTCGGAATCACAAACAGGAATGCACCCTTGAGCCAGAACAAGAGTGTGATTGGTTAAGGCCCGGTTATTAGGCACTAGACAAGGGGCTTGGTGTGTTTGGCAGGCGAGGACTATCAACATCAGCTGAATCTGGAGAGGGAGAAGAGGGTGATGGATGTGATGTGCCTGCAGAAGAGAAGACAGATCAGAGAACTCCAGCAGGACCTCCAGGTAGGCCTGCCTCCCCAGCCAGCCCAACACACCTGCACCTTCTTTTACATCCCAAGGGAGTACATTCCCACAGCTGTTCTATGACACAGTACTAATCAGAATGGGCTCACCAGTTCAGCAGTGAAGATCATATAACTTGCTGCATGTTCTCAGTTTGATATTGAGATGGTGGCCCTCCAGCAGCAGTGCTATTGGTTACTTATTATGTCAGACTCAGATCTCCACATTATGGATTTGAAGGGGCTTCAGCTTTAACATGCCTCGTTTCCTCAGAATTTAACATTTTTTCTGCTGATGAACCGTATGACAGATTTTCCTCATATGCTAAAATAATCTCAGTTTGTCTCTGTTCTCTCAAACTGGTGTGCTTCTTCTCTCAGGAAATGAGCTGCACTCTCAGTGATCTGCACAAAGAGGAAGCCATGGAGCGTGTGAAGGCCAATGAGATGCATTCGCAGACAGAGGCCTTGAAGAAAGAGATGAGCTCTTTGAAGGAAAAGCTGCACAGGGTTACAAAACAGGTTTGCGTTTGTATATGAAAACAGTTCTGAATCCACAGCATTTTAATGCCTGCTACAGCCAGACAATCATGGATCACAGCAGCATATCAGGACCCTCACAAACAGAATGACATGAACTGCTTTGAGTTGCATTACATTATTTCCATCTAGCAGATGCTCTTATCTAGAACAACTTACCTATGTTTCAATTTTTACATGTTATCCATTTATACAGCTGAAATATTTACTGTGACACTTTGGGGTTAAGCACCTTGCCCAAAGATACAGCAGCAGTGCCCCAGGAAATCAAACCAGCAACCTTTTGGTTACAAGCGCTGCTTCTTACCACTATGCTACACTGCTGCCCTGACAAAGACAATGAGTTATCTGTTTTTAAACAGACTGCTCATTTCTGTTGTGTGGTCAGCAGCTCTCTCACCTACCAGCCTCTATAAAAAATGCCCTGGGATGGGCTTACAGCATGAGCCCTTCTAAGGAGGGTTCTGTCTAGTACTTTGTATTCACCTCTCTACTGACCTGTGGTCGTCTGAGTGAACGCCCACCTGTACCGCTCTCCCCTCTCGTACCAGCACTCCAAACTGACTCGGGAGATCCGCGCAGCCAAGGACAGCCAGGGTAAGACCGCCGAAGAGCACGACATCGACTTCCGTGAGCTGAGAGACTTCAGCAAGATGATCGACAGCATGCTGCTCGAGGCTATGCAGGAGCACCCCGATCTGAAATCAGTGCTGGAGACGCAGTTTCTGGAGGTAGAGTGCAACAAGGGGCACCTCCGATTCCATGAGCGGCATCAGCCCAAACACCGGCTAAACAGCCCCCACCCCAAACCAAAGCTGTTGATACAAACAGACTTTGATTGAATGAGCCTACGGACAACGATAATCCAGTGGAAATGATACAGTGATCGTATTCATTATATGTACCCAGGGTACGGTTGCCCTAGCTGGAGTGGATGCAGATCGCATGACTAACAGGCTTGTTTTCTCTTAGGCCAGCCTGTCTCTGCCCAAACCCCTGCCCCGGCCTGCTCTAGCCTCTGCTCCATCCACCCGCCACAACATCAAGGCTCCCTCCATGCGCGTGTCCATCTCTGTAAAGTAAGCTCCACAGACCTGGCTCTGCCTCTCCTCCGTACATGCAGCTGAATGAAGCTGAGAACCAATTCTTGTGAAAGCAGTTCAGAGTTCTGGTGCGTTACATTACATTACACTACATTATGGCCATTTAGCACATCCTCCAGAGCAACTCACATAGGTTGCAATGTGGTTTACAATGTGGGTTACCTTGCCCAAGGGTACAGCAGTATTGTCCCGGCGGTGAATCTAACCAGCAACCTTTCAGTTACGACCCCAGCTCCTTACAACTGCGCTACACTGTCGCCCCATCATGCCCGCTGGATCACGCCTGTGGTGTTTACTTGTGTGCCAGGTCATCTGCCTCCTCCATCACCAGCAATGCCAGGGCCTCCATGCAGCAGTTTCCCCACCTGAAGAAGGTGGACCTGGGGCTGCAGCTGGGAGCGATCAGCCCGCGCCAGTCCGTCACCTCACTGCGCGACTCCAAGCGCTGCAGTAGCTCCAGCAGCAGCGGCGGTGCCTCTCAGCAATAAGCGTGGGTGAAGGTTTAGGGAGGGTGGGGGTGACACAAACCCCTCAACGTTCAGATGAGACCTACGCTCCTGATTGCAGAAAACCCCCCAAAGACTATGCTCTTTACTGAGATCATTAGGCTGTATGCAAATTGGTTAGCTGCACAAATAAAGCAGACTGCTGGCTGAAACCAATAAAAAACATTTTCATGAAGTTTTGATTCACTACTGTAGCTATGGATGGTGGATTTGATCATCTGCAATGTAATCCAGCGTTTCCCAAACCTCTCCGGGAAGACCCCTTGTCCTGCATGTTTTAGATCTTTCCCTGCTCCAACACAGCTGATTTAAATGATCAGTTTGTTATTAAGCAGCTTCAGGGTTCTCCAGGAGAGGTTTGGGAAATGCTGATGTAATCTATTACCAGTATATTGTCAGCCACTAGAGGGCTCCACACGACCAATTAACTGCCTCACACGGACACCTTGACTGCCTTTGAAACGATCCAGCAAGACTAAACATGGCACCAGCAAAGCATGGACCTGTGTTTCCAGCACTCTTATGATGAAACAGTGTGCTGGTGTTTATTCCAGCGAATGTCTCTTTTAATTCAGTTTCACTGCACTGATAACTCAATAGTCACCTTTGTCATTCACCTTGACATTTAGTGTAAAATATTTGTGAAAAAACAGATCTTTTACAGATGTGTTTGTGCAAAAATTGTTGTTTAACACTGTTTTATAACTACCCTTCCCTTGAACAAATTCAACACTATGGTCTCAATTAAGTATAATTAGTTGTTCAAATATTTGTTCAAGGCCCCAATGAACAAATAATTGCTTTCAATTAGTTGTGTGTTAATGAAGTGGTGTTACTGTGTTCCCAGGACCATGGTTCAGAAATATAAGTAAAGTTTTTCCCATTCATTGTCACACAACACGCTCTGATGTCACATAAAGATGAGGAAAAAGAGCAGCAGCAACACAATTATTTAAAGGAATACTTAAATCTGAGACCCATTTTTAAGCTTGGGTCAAGGTCTTCAAGGAGTTATTGGCGACGACTGTTACAATGGCAACCAATACACTGCGCATAAAAACAGAAGAAGCAAAAGTACAAGAAAGGGGTTCATTTCAAAACTAACACAGGATGCAGCAAAACAAGACACAAAACTAAATCAACCTGTCTACTCTGTGCTCTTCAGCCACACAGCTGTATTTAATATACCTCCAATCAGGCAGGTGTGGCTCATTAGCCAATGGCTGGACACATTCACACAGACAGCCAGCTTTAAATTGCACTGATGAAATTAGATCAAATGGATAAAATGGTCCATAATATCTGACAGGATCCTGTAAACACATTTATAAATACCTTTGAACAATATCAATGAAGCACATTACCAATTCAAAACAAAAACAATGAATTTCAGGGATAGGCAGTTCAACACAGATAAAGTCTCCTTCACGATACCTTTGTGATTTATTGCTATAAATTATGCCATTCTTTTCTCTGATAGATTCCACGTTTTTTACTATGCCTTGGTTTTATTCCTTGACTGTACAACACTTTGTAACGCTGTTTTGAAAAGTTATTATAGATATCAACAAAGATTAGTACAGATATGATTTTGGATTTGCTTGGGTGTGATGTTCAGTAACAAAATAATCAATCAGTTTTGGTTGTTAAAGATAAAGTTTGAAATAGGGGGATAGGGATATGTGAAAATTAGGGCCAAGTCAACACACCGTGACTCGAAGCAGTCACGTACCGACACCCCTCCACCCCCTCCCTCCCCTCCGCTCTCTCTCCCTCCTCTCCAGTCGCGCTTGGCTCCTTCACTCCACTTGCGCGCTCACCGAGTCACGGCGGGGCTCAGGTCCGTGCGGTCGGTGTTCTCTGGGAAACCATGCCGTTCGAGGAGAAAGCCTGGCTGCTTTGCACGGTGCTGGTGTCGGTGCTGCTGGTAAGCCGCGCAGAGCTGGTTACTCTTGTGCAGGAACCTGTCCGTCTTGAGTCCCCCATGCTGAAGCCTAAGGTGATGATCACCATCCTAGCTCGCAACGCGGCGCACAGCCTTCCCCACTTCCTCGGCTGCATCGACAGACTGGACTACCCGAAGGATCGGATCGCTATCTGGTAAGAGACAGAGTCAAAAAAATGACTTTTTAACCCCACCAACATCTTTATCTTAGTTGCTCGATCTGCTTACATGTAAGACTGTTTCTTTACGATGTTGCCAGTAGATGCACGTTATCTTTACGGTATGGTGTTTCAGAGAAATAATGAGAACCAGTGGTTGTCAGTGGAGAGCAGCTAGCAGCGGGGGGGCGAGACCTGTTGCTGTTTTACAACGCGCTCCCTAGCGCGTGTCTGCTGGCCCTTAATTGCCGGTTAGACTGAGATTAAAGGGGTTTCGGGATGCCCAGGTGGAGCACTGCATTTTGTTGGTCCGCTGAGGGGAAACGCGGCTGTGTAAAATCCGATCTCAGGTTGTGGTTAGACACTTCGGCGTCTTCTTTCTTTTAAAACCGGTGTTCCTCAAGCGAATGCAACGAGTAATCGGAGATGCTGAGCTGTGATGACAGCCGACGGATCTTGAAGGCTTCAAGTCATGCATGTTCAGATGCGCGGCAGCGAACACGAAATGCGCAAAGAAATATAAATATAAAAGACGTGGATCTGTAGGGGGGCGGGTCCAAGGAAGACATGCCATCAAAATATTTTGGTTATAACTACCTACTGTCTAATCTGCACTGACAGGCCGACGGTCTGCGTATCACAGTTTCCACTGACCCGTCTCATAGCCAGGTGCGCTATATCTGAAGCCAGCTGGAGGCATTCTACTGTAAACCGACTCGGGCTGACAGTATTTTCACCCAAAATACAATATGACTGTAGGTTCATCCAGAGTCCAGGTGAGTAAGGCAGAAGCATGTGCCTTAACTCTGTGTAAAATACCATCAATACACATGTTCTTAATGGGTAGCTTGTGCCTAATTCACCGAACACTAGCTCAATCTACCTACTCTAATGTGGTCTTATTCAACAAAACAGCTCACCCTAGAGGAAAATAAACATTTTAACTGTGTGTATGTGAGAGAGAGAGACAGAGAAAAGGGGAGGTCAGTGTTTGATAATGACCTGAATTCAGTCTCCACCCCACACAGATAACTAGAGGAGTGAAGACCAAACAGAGAGGGGTGAGAAGGACTCTTCACAGCTTTGTGAAAAAATTCAGAGAGAGGGTAGAAGGAGGTTGAGGTAGGGAAAGAGAAGGAGAGAGGGACAGAGAGGGAGGAAGGGAAAGCAGTGAGAGAGGGAGAGGTAGAGAGGAAAGGAGTGTAGGAGTTGCTGCCTGCCTGAGTGTTGCCTGGGGTATAGTCTACATTTAGACAAAATCCATCCTCACTGGAGCTCACCTTTCCCCCTGGGGGCAGTGCAGCAATTGTACAGTGTTATGTGGCTCATTGCAGTGATTGGGTGGGGGAACAGGGTTGAGTGAGGTGATCGGACAGGGGAACGGGGTGAAGTGCAGTGCAGTGTCTGAACAGTGAAATCCAGGCTGTACCAACAGATTATCTCTAGTAACAGAAAGGCATTGGCTGCTCAAAGTAGCTCACAGCGCTGTCCCTGTCAGAAGTGAGTCGAGTTGCATCATACTGTTGTTTGCTACTCTTCCGCTGGTGTACTTGCACTTCCACTCATAGTGCTGCCCTTACATCACACATACCTTTCAAAAGAGCAGTTTATGCCAATGAGGTGTGTGAGCTAGTCTGCAATCAACTAAATTACAGAAGATCTTGGTTTGGTCAGGATTTGTGACTCTATAGGGCTAGGTGTCAGCTTAGCCCATAACTCCCAGGTGAATGAAGTTCATATTTGATTTCGTAAGGGACAATGTGATGACCCAGATGAGTGAAATTTAGCTGTGTTTGTGTCACCGGTGAGACATTTACTCAAAGGTCTGCAGGGAGAGCTGGTGGCTCAGGTCCAGTGGTAGTCTTTCCTGTTACATCTCCCATAATTCTCAGCAGCTCTGAGTTTACCCTGACTGGCAAGACAACTGTATGAACGACAGACGCATATCTCTGTGTTTGTTTTCCCGGACTGTCATGGCAATATCATCCACCACTCACAAACCTGCATCAGAGGCTACAGGTGGGACTGCAGGGTGTGGAAGACCTTTTCTGTGTTGCCATATGGTCCATTGGTGAAAGATCAAGGTCAATGTGCTCCCACACTCTGGAGATGAAGTTGTTGTGACATATCCTAACCATGGTTTAGTGTGATGATTTCACCTTTTGTGAAATTACTGTTTATTGTAACCCACATGTAAACTTTTGATTTTTTATCGTTTAGTCTCAAAGCAGGGGCGTTTCTAGCTATTGAAAAGATCAGGGATTAAGTCAAGTTTGCCTGGGGCTTGTCTTTTTTTTTTTTTTTTGAAGGGAGATCGGCATCGGTTGGTTGGGGAGGTTATATCTACTTGATTACTCCCCCCTGTTCGGACGCTGCAAGTCAAGTTCCTCTCTTTTACACAGTCTGTCTGTGGTTTTGCAATAAACGCCTCCCTTTTCAGGGCGAAAATATTCGGGGCTAGGCTTAAAATATTCAGGGCTATAGCCCCGAATGATCAGACCTAACACCACTGTCTCAGAGCCATGCTTAGTATGATCACAGTCTAAAAACCCTGACCCCATTTCAATGTTTGGCTCATATGATAAACATACATAGTTTTTCAAGCTTGCAGCACTCCACACCTTTTGTCCTGCCATACATATAATGGTGTCCTCATTATGTTGCCTTCATTAATGTGACATGACTACCTCTACTGTTTCCCTTCTCTACAGCTTGTGTGGTATTAGTCCATGAACAGCTACCTGGCTTGGTATGTCTGTGAGACTTTATGGTGAGTGCTGTGTATGTGTGTTTGTGCATATGTGCATGTTGTTTGTGTGTGTACATGCATGAATGTGTACATGTCCCTTTGTGTGTCTGTGTGTGTAAGTGTATCTGTGCATGCATGCATGTGTGTGATTGTGTAAGTGTGTGTCTGTGCATGCATCTGTGTGTTCGTGTAAGAGTGTGTATGTGTCAGTGTGTTTGATTAGAATCAGAGTCCTGGCACTCTGTTAGGCAGCAGGGGTCTGTTCTGTTAAATTGCAGCAGTAAAGCTCTCCTCCCTGGGCCAAAATCTCTCGATCTCACCAGGGCACCACTTCAGAAGAGTGGAAAACAGGGTTGCCAGGTCTCTGTGATATCCCCAATTAAAACCAGCCAAAATGGTCAATTTAAAAACAATGCAATGAAAATTGGATTTTAGTACAGCTGCAAACTGCCCTTTAGTGCAAGCCCTTTCTTTTTCTCCATAAACCTTAAGAAAACGTTGTTCAAACATTCTAGTGTTTATTCCCTCCCTCCTTGCATTCATGTATGATGCAGTTGGTCCTTATTACTGGTTGAATTAGATGCATGCATTTTGTGTTATTATGTGTGGTAATCACCTCACCTCCTGTGATCTTTCAGTCAGAGGTTCATAGCTCCAGTCAGTCAGCAGCAATGCAGAGGCTGTGTGTTGATGTCCATTGTGGAGATCGGATAGACACAGGAGCAGGGGGTGGGAGAGACAGGGTGGGTGTGTACTGGGACGAGCACGCTTCCACAGGTCCCACATCCTGACATGTGGCGTCCACATGCTGTCGTAAGAGGAAAGGGGATCGCTTCGGGCCTGAAAGCAACAAGCCAGAGACTTACTGTAAACTTCAAAGGGGAGAGTGGGAGAGTGTGTGTCCAGCTCTCTCTTCGCAGGTCATAACTGTAGCCTATTGTGGATTGACTGTCTCTCTCATACATACACAAATTCACCACTCCCTCTCTCTCTCTCTCTCTCTCTCTCTCTCACACACACACACACACACACACACACACACACACTCTGATCTATGATATGGGACTGTTCCCAGGTGAGGGGTGTGTGTATAAAGTGCAAAGCAGACACTGCCCCCTCCCACCCTACCCTCCTAATCCCACTTACTCAGGGAAACTGAGCGGAAATTATGTGGCCTGGAGACAGTAGGAACAGCAGAGCTGCGTGCACAGAATATGAAAGAACAGCCTGTTTCTTACACACACACACACACACACACACACACACACACACACACACACACACACACACACTCATACTCTCTTACACATGCATCCACACACACAAGCATGCATGCATGCACACAGGCACACAAACGCACTCACTCTTGCACACATGGACACGTAACCACACACACACACACACACACTCACACATATGCATTCTCTCTTACACATGCAAGCATGCATGCACACAGACGCACAAACACACTCAACATGACACAAAAAAACACACACACACACACACACACACACACACAGAATTTGCCCTGTGGCCTACCAGGCTCTGCCTTCAGCTGCATTGGTTCAACGTGGTGCTCTGTTATGCCATATCATAATGTGTCAGCCCATTGGTATCTCTATTGGTACGGTCTGTGCTATAACACTGGAGTCTGGATGATGAGGCTTTATAAGGAAAATTCCAGAACTCATCGGCAAGGTCCAATTGTGTGATGGGGAGTGGAGTGGAGGGGGTGGGGTGCCGGTCGTTGTGCTATTGGGCATGATGTGTCCATAAACAGCATGTTCAAATTACCACATAGTGCAACAATGCACCCACCACCACCCCCTCCAGATTTTCAGTTCTCACAGGGCCATTGTTATAGATTAGAAACACAGCAGTGTGTTTCAGAGATGCCACTGTGGTTTTAAAAGCCTCTGCTGTCAACCAACAGGCTAGCATCTCACTGTGGTTCTACCAGAGGCAGGGGGCTGTATTGGTGGTATGTTACAGTAAGGCAGTGTGCAGGGTCAATGCATTATGTTGTTTTGATGCATTGTATTCAATGTTGTGCTTATGTAATGTTGTGATATGTTATAAGGGTCAGATACATTGTTAATGTGTAGAAATTGTTGTGCTGTGAAATGTCACAATGTCACGCTAATGGAGTGTGCTGTGTAGAGATGTCGTCCCGCATGCATCATCTACATAATTACGTCATGTTTATGAAGCGTGCTATGTAGATATATTAATGCCACATGCTGTGTAGCTATGTTGTGTTTATGCAACATCCTGCATGTACAGTGTGTTGTGTCAGCGCAGTGTGCTGTATAGATATGTTGTCGTTATCCGCTCAGCTCGCTGTTCAGATATGTCGTGCTAGTATGGCGTGTTCCTGTTTCAGGGCAGCGGCTGACCACAGTGTGGATAACAGCACAGCCATGCTGCGGGAGTGGCTTCAGAGGGTGCAGGGCCAGTACCACCACGTGGAGTGGAGACCCATGGAGGAGCCTCGGTGAGTGGGCACACCCGGAGAGTGCTCAGCTGCTTACATCTGTTGCCATCTCGTGTGTGAGTGTGTGTTTGTAGAGGAAAACCCCTCTGGTTTCTGGTAATGACCCCCAGGGAGAGTGTTCAGCTGAGTGCACAGCAAAAACACTTAAGTCAATGGCCCTTACAGCCCAGGTTTATGTTATGTCCAACCATACGCTTACCCTGGGTTTTGTTCTCTCATAGAACTACACCAGCTGCCTTTATCATCAGTGTCCCCCTAACCCCGCCCCCTGAACGATCTCTCAGACACTTCAGCTACAATGAGCTCAGCTCAGGTCAGTCATACAGAAACAGAGCACTGCGTGGTAACCTTCCTGTCTGACGGTGGTGCCCCTCTCCGTCAGGTCCTACGCGGATGAGCTGGGGCCGAAGCACTGGCCGGCCTCGCGCTTCACCCACATCATGAAGCTGAGACAGGCAGCCCTGAGAGCAGCCCGGCAGCAGTGGGCCGACTACATGCTGGTGAGCATCCACAGCCAGGAGTGCACGCCACACAGCCTTATTGGCAGGATGTCATTCATTCTAGCGTGTGTTCTGTAGATGTTATTTTAGATATATGCATAAGTAAGCTTAAACACTGTGTAGTTTTTAAATATGCATTAGTAATGTGAAATATTGTATGTCATTTTTTCAGGTATGCATTAGTAATAGTCTTAAAGAAATTCCATATTCTTAAATTCTTCCATTCTGAAACGCTTCTCTTCTTGTTGAAATAATAAAAGAAGGTAAGTCATGGGAATATGATGGGTTTTTAAGACTACAGTGCATTAATGAGACAAATAATGTATTACATATACAATTTTTTATAACTGTTTAGAGCATTCAAATATTTCCCATGATTTCACATTTAAATAAAAGTTGGTGGTCTAATAGTGGGAACAGTGTGTGACTGTGAGGCAAGTGTCCATGTGGTGTGATGGTGCCTTTATTTGCTCCCAGTTTGTGGACAGCGACAACCTCCTAACGAACCCCCGTGTCCTGACATTGATGATGGCCGAGAACCTGACGCTGGTGACTCCCATGCTGGAGTCTCGAACCCTGTACTCCAACTTCTGGTGTGGCATGACCTCTCAGGTGCTCTGTGCTGTGATCCCTCTCCTTCAGTAGGGCTCTGCAACCAAAGACTCTGTTTCTCCTTCGGCTTCGCCCATCCTCTGTTGTTACGGTGATGATAGAATATGTATCGTCTTCCTCCTCCTCTCTTCCTCCCGCTCTCCCTCAGGGGTACTACAAGCGCACCCCCGACTACATTCCCATTCGCCAGTGGAAGCGGCCCGGCTGCTTCCCGGTTCCCATGGTGCACTCCACCTTCCTGCTGGACCTGCGGCGGCAAGCAAGCCGAGCCCTGGCCTTCCACCCGCCGCACCCTGACTACAGCTGGAGCCTGGATGACATCATGGTGTTCGCCTTCTCTGCACGGCAGGCAGGTCAGAGGAACACAAGGTCACCACAGTCACGTGTCCATCCGCACCCAGGCACAGCAAGGAACATTGTTGTGTTTGAGTTTCACTGGTTCTGACCAATGGGAATGCTTTCATCTGACACGCCCCCCCAATCTGGCCAATGGGAAGGCCCAGGAGTGGTAGTGCAATTGCTCCTTGTCTCTCATGCAGGGAGAGAGGAGACCATGATGTGCCGAGTCTGTACACAGTGACTCTACACCAAATGGTGGCTAATGGGGAACGATATGGGATGTTGCTATAATTGGTTCCATCTGCCCACCTGCAGAGACTGTTTGAAGTTTTCTGCTAAATTCGGTTAATGGCCTGTACAGAGCTTGAGAGGAGGGAATACAAACAGCACACACACAAACAGGTTTGGACACACATGTGTGCACACATTTACTCACACAAACAGACACACAGACTCCAATACACATACACAAACACACACACACACACACACACACACACACGCACACACAAACACACAAACACACAAACACACAAACACACGCACACACGCACACACAAACACACAAACACACGCACACACACACACACACACACACACGCACACACAGCCCCTGTCTTATTTATGGTATGCCTGTATGCAGATGTGCAGATGTACGTGTGCAACAGAGAGCATTATGGGTATCTGCCAGTGCCCCTGAAGGCCCATCAGACTCTGGAGGAGGAAGTAGAGAGCTGTGCTCACACCATCACAGAGGCCATGAGTAAGTACTCCATCTCTGCTCATGCTGAGTCTATCACAGAGGCCATGAGTATGCGTGTCCCTTCTTCACTCTCTCTGACCTGGGTTCCCTTTTTGCTTGAGACCCTCCACTCCTTCATGCCCTCATTCTCTGTTTCCCTCTCTCTCGCCATATCTCTCCCTCCCAGCTCACCTCCTGTACAATCCCCTCTCTGTCCTGTCAGCCAGCTCTCTCTCACAGAGCTGACAGAAGTCTCACTGCCCTGTGATTGGCTCGCGCTCTTAGTCTCAGATCTTTCTCTCTGTTGTTGTCGCTTGGGTCAGGAGAGACCACCGCCAGTGCTGGATTGGCCCGCTGGCTCAGTCTCAGATGTCTTGAGGGAACGGTATGAATTAACCCTGTTGTGTGAGCAATTTGAATTCCCCTCTAATTCAGCAGAACTGGGATCCGAGCCTGCGCCCCTCCGCTAAGTTACGCTCAAATTCATGTATGCGTGTGCGAGAGGGTGTGAGCGGGTGTGTTTGGGAATGTGCTCCATGGTTTTCCACTGTAGATGATCCCCGGTTTTTTCCTCCAGTCGAAGACCCGCTGGAGCCATCACAGTACCTGCACGTTCCCCCAAAACCTCAGGACAAGATGGGCTTTGACGAGGTAACATTCCCGCCCTTTCTCTGCATCAAATGCATATGTGGCTAACCCTGTAAAAATCTCAGAATCAGATAGAAGGCACAGTTACTGAATGAGTGCTGGAGTGGTGTGCTGTGATCGGTTTTCATTAATTGGGCATTCTGGCTCCCTCTCTCACGCCTCTCAGATCTTCCTGATCAACCTGAAGCGGCGGCTGGACCGCCGGCAGAGGATGCTGAGGACGCTGGAGGTGCTGGGCATCGAGGCCACGCTGATAGAGGCGGTGGATGGCAAGTACGACACGCTGGCACGTGACAGGCCGCCCGCACGCCCGCAGGGGACGCCCCTCAGTGTGTTAACTCTACTCACATTGTCCCTCTGACTCTCTGCTGTATCTCCTTTGTCTTAATTGTCCCTCTGTGACTCCCTACTGAGTCTCCTCCCTAACTCACTTTAATTCTCCCTCTGCTGTCTCTCCTTCTTCGTCTCTCAGGGCTCTGAACTCGTCTCAGCTGCAGGCCCTGGGTATAGACATGTTGCCGGGATACAAGGACCCGTACTCTGACCGTGTGCTGACCCGTGGGGAGATCGGCTGCTTCCTCAGCCACCATCACATCTGGACACAGGTACACACACCTGGGCACAGGCACATACCCATGGACACAAGTACAAACAATTCAACATAGCAATAGCACACCCATCTGGACATGCACACTGTATCCCTACCAGCCACCAGCACTCCTATCTCTACCAGCTAGCTTGTACCTTGTTGGCCAACTATTGAAACTTGGTCACGCAGCACTTCTAATATTGTTGACTCCTTATATGGCTTTTTGCTTGTGTCGTTCTCTGCCTCACTTGAGAGTCGCTTTGGATAAAAGCGTGTGCCAAATAAATAAAAGTAAATGTAAATGATGTATAGTCATTAGTTCCACTGGATCCATTAGTCCTCTCATGCACACCCTGTCTGTCCCCTGTGGTATGTGCTGTCCCCAGGTGGTGGAGCGGAGGCTGCAGCGGGTTCTGGTCCTGGAGGACGATGTGAGGTTTGAGCCCAGGTTCCGGAGCCGGCTGCTGGCTATCATGGAGAACGTGGAGCATGTGCAGCTGGACTGGGACCTCATGTGAGGACGAGACAGGCGCACCAACCGACGCACAGGTGCACACGGCCGGCTGGCCCCCGAGTCCTAAACCGCGCCTCTCTCTTTCAGATACGTGGGGCGCAAACGGCTGCAGGTGAAGCAGCGTGAGCAGGCGGTGGAGGGCGTGAGTAACCTGGTGGTGCCCGACTACTCCTACTGGACCCTGGGCTATGCTCTATCACTGCAGGGCGCCACCAAACTAGTGCACGCTCAGCCCTTCGGCAAGATGCTGCCCGTCGACGAGTTTCTGCCTGTGATGTTCAACAAGCACCCCAAGTAAGCGCCAGACAGACAGACACATACTCTCCTTATACTGCAATTCTCTCCTTCAGCATGTATGATCCCCTCTCAAGGTCAATAGGCTGCATGGGTCAGGGTTCAGAAGTCAGGGGTCAGAAGTCATGGTTCAGTTTGATTCAGATGTGGTTCAATGGCTGTGTTCAGTTATATTGTTATTGTCTGAATGGAGTCCTCATCTAGACGGGTTATGTCAGATTTAAGTCACCCTGCATGTGGAGTGTGTGTCTAAGACCTCCTCCCTCCCCTCCACCTCCCCCTCCCCATGTGTCTCAGAGAGGAGTACATGGAGCACTTTGAGCCGCGGGACCTGCGGGCGTTCTCAGTGGAGCCGCTGCTCCTGTTCCCCACGCACTACACCGGCGAGCCCGGCTACATCAGCGACACAGAGACCTCCACCATCTGGGACAACGAGGCAGTGAGCACAGACTGGGACCGGGAGCACATCCACAAAACCGGCAAACAGGGAGACATCCACCCCACAGCCCAGAACAGCGTCACTGGAGACGCGCCTTCTCCTGCTGCCCGCTCCAGCCGAGACGAACTCTGACGCCCATGGAGAGAGACTCTTAAACACACACACACATACACACATTAACATGCATACACACAGACATACACACAAACACACACACACACACACACACACACACACACATTAATATGCATACACACAGACAATCATACACACGGACGCTGACACACATTCATTAATATATGCACACATTCACTGAGTGACACGCACACAAACAGCAGCATTCTTGTGAACTCTGCTTAAATCCGCAGCGCAGCAGTGCAGCTGAAATTAAATGCCAGTACAGCAGTCAGGGAGCAGCAGTGCACTTGGATACCACTAGGGGGCAATGTTTTTTTGGAATCCTCACTGTTCTCTGGGGTCCGAGGATCACTATATGCTGAGGGTCCCCCACCACTGGAGCACAGTGGAGCAGAGTATCTCACACTGGAACACGCAGGAAGTTACACTGGGACACACAGGAAGTTACATCGATGGAGGCAGGGAAATGCTGACAAAAAAAGACAGCTGAGGTTTTATTTATGAGATTCTTACTGATGTAAATTTGCATTAATTGTGGATGTGGCCAGCCCTGCAAATAAACGATAACTGTATGACAACATGTGAATACATGTGTTCTTCAGACCCAGTACAGCGTGTGTGTGATTATAATTATGTGCGTGTGTGTGTGTGTGGGAGTGGCAGTACTGTGATTTTTGTTGCTTTAGTGTGACCATCTCTGTGTGTCTGTCCACCCCTGTATACCTCTTTACGGCGTATGTCTTTCTACATGACAGTGGTAAGGAGCATGGCTTGCAACTGAAAGGTTGTTGGTTTGATTCCCTGGTGAGGTACCACTGTTGCACCCTTAGGCAAAGTACTTATCCAGCTGTATAAGTGAATAAGATGTAAAAACTGTAAGCTTTGAAAGTCTGTTTGTGTAAGAGCATGTGCTAAGCAACCAATAATGCTGTGAGAGGAGAGAGGCATTATGCTGCCCTCTGCTGTTCAAATTGGGTATTGTCAGATGCTGTCCCGGATCAGTAGCATAGGAAATCCATCCCTTTTTATCACTCTCTGCGTGTTTTGGTACAGGCAGATTCACTGAAGCGCTGACACTGAAGCGTACCAGGGCACTGCTGCAGTTTCAGCAGCCTGCCCTGCACCCTCTCTGCATCAGCAGGTTGAATGACGTTGTTCCTCTAATGGCCTGAGGAGGGCAGTGTGCTAACATGACCCTACCATCACTTACACCCACAAGTTGTAGTGTTGTCCTAAGTGATGGCACCATGCATCAGATATGGTTGATATAATATAACCTCTCTCTACCATTCTCTCTCTCTTCAGCTCGATTTAAATTGCTTTATTGCCATGGCAAAGATATATTTGTGTTGTAGATAAGAAACCAATGGAGACATTAAAACATGAAGGTAATTACAGGGCAACCAGAGGGCAATCAAAAGAATAAATCAATGAAATGCACACTGACGTCAGCTCTGGATAGGAGGGGTCTGTTGAGTGCCATGCCTTCCCTGAACTCAAGGCTTTGTGAGGGAGGAAGAGGGAGGGAGGGATAGCAAAAGAGAAACCATAGGAATTATGTCATTGGTTGGGCTGGAGTTGTGAGGGCAGACAGATGAACGCCAACTCCACGCAGTCACTGGGATCAGTTCGCGGAAGCGGGGTTCACATCAGCAGCAAATCTGGACCAGGAGGACTCGATCAACGGACTTCATTACCAGAGAATACATGGAAGGAATTATGAACTGGTAATACAGCTGTTTCTACGGGAGGAGGAAGGCAAACTAACAAGCAAGGGAGTGAGTGAGAGAGAGAGAGAGATAGAGAGAGTAGAAGAGCTCCACCGGGGCTCTCACCCTGTTCTGTGTAGGGAAATATGCTCTGCCCATCAGTGCAGAGAAAGGGCGGGGCTCGGACCATGGCTCTGTGATGTCACAGCTGCTGTGGCCCCCAGCCCCACACGCCCGGGAGCCAGAGAGTGGCCTGCTCGAGGGGGAGGGAGGCGTGTCCCTGCAGAGATACCAGCTCCGGTCTCCAGACAGCGGCCCCTCACACTGGGTCAGTCCCTCATGTTCCTGTCTCCCTCTGTCTGCCTGTCTGTCCCTTTCCCTGTATGTCTGTCACTGTGTGCCTCAGAAGTTCTGTTCTGATTAGCCAGATGCAGCAGGTCCCTCTCGAACACATCTGCACGGTTGAGACAAGCTCCTCATAATCAGAAACAGGCTGAAAATTTGTTTTTTCTGTATATGAAATACTGGATCACACTGTGACATAGGCTGTGTGTGTGAGAGCATGGGTATGCGTTACTGTTTTTGTTGTGTGTATGTTCAGAGACTGTGTGTTTGTCTGTTGAAGAATTTACATTTACATTTATTCATTTGGCATATCATCTTATCCAGGGCCATTTAAGAAGTGCTCCTGTTACAGGGTGCACAGTCTTACACTTTTTCCAATGTGTTTTGGGGTGGGGGGTGGGGGGGGGGGGGGTAAGAAGTGATAGAGAGCTCACTGTGTACATGAAGGTTTTGTATGAATGTGTATGCGTGTGTGTGTGTGTGCATGTGTGTGTGTGTTTGTGTGTGTGTGTGCATGTGTGTGTGTTTGTGTGTGCACCATGCTTCTCCCTCAGTCCTTGCTGGTGTCTGGGCTGATGTATGCAGTGGGAGAGACCTCCGAGAGCTTCCATTATTCACAGGCTCTCCCACGGGCTGCTGCCCTGCCCCCTGCTGGGTGACAGAGGTGTCACAGCATGTCTGCATTCTGGAACACCTGTCCCCATGGAGATCTGTCACTGTGTGTTTGGAATCCTGCTGCTCAAATTCCATGCCAGCTTTTCCTGTAATGTTGCCTTTTTCTCTCCTTCTGCCCCTTTATTTCACAGTTCCTCTCCCTCTCTCCTCTGTACTCTGTCTCTCTCAGTCCTGTTCTACATTCTAATAAATAAACACTTGCATCCAGGGAACAATCAGTGCTTATTCATGGCCTAAAACAAGCATTGTTTGGCTGACTGTCCCCTTCCCCTATGCAGTCTTTTGCAGACCCTTTCTCTCTCTTTCTTTCCCCCTTTATCTTTCTCTCTCTCATAGTCCGTTCCTCAGATTGAAGGAGATCCTGCTTTGAAATGTGCGTAGTTACATATCAGCTATCTGGTCAATAAACTGTGCTTTGATTGCCCTGTGTTTTTTGCTTGGTGACGAGAAATGGACCAAAGTGCACCTCACAAGGTGTGTAAGAGCTGAGAAGTGGTCTGCTTGATCAGACCTGAAGAGTCGTAAAGGCAGATACGGAGCGGCTCCACCCATGAGACAGGGAATACGCTGTACCTACAGAGAAACAGAACAGTACACCCCAGAGATACTGATCCCGGGTCAGTAAACTCTGATTGATGGTCGGTACATGCACAGAACATTGCAGCGGCCAACTGCAATAAACCTGCAGCCTAAAGCTGTCAATTAAACAGTAGGGGCAACATGGCAATGCCGAAGGTCAGTCAAAAAAGCACAAACAACTGACCTGAGTGCAGCCTGAGAGCAGGCGTGGATGGAGATTCATGTGGAGAGAGGAGTGTGTCCTTTTCTCCTCCTTTTTCTTGCATTGTTTGCTCATCAGTGATTCTGCTCTCACAACACTAACGTTTTCCCTCCACTTTCCTGATTTGTAAAGTGTGTATGTGTATATAGAAATATGGGTGCCAGCTGTAGGGTTCTGTCAGAAACACACACTGCTATCCTCCTCCTCCCTAAAACAGCTGGTGCATGAGTACTTATTTCGTAACCAGGTAGGGGCTCCCTAGGTCCACCCAGTGGTCAGCATGTAATGGTCAGACAGTGTGCAGTGAGTGTGTGCATGTGAGCATAACTGTCAAAGGAAAACTGCTATTGCAGGAGGAGTAATACTGTACTGTAGCAGACAGAAGTAGTTCACTGTATTAAGTTGAGTATCAGTGGTGCTGCAGTTCAAGGGAACTTACACTGATGTAAAGTCAGTAGGTACTCCTGCTAACTCTGTGTGTCTGTAGTGCTGATAATTCAGTGTGTCTGTAGTCCTGATAGCTCAGTAACAATTTAGTGAAATTTAACACAGGCAGACGCAGGGAGGGAGAGATTAAGGGTTTGAGACAATGTGATTAGATATGAAACAGAAAAACAACTCAGTACCTTTATGATAGAAAAAGTATGATCAGTTACTTTAGTTTCTTACAGGAACATGATCCAAAGGTATGATTAATTAAACTGTTAAATTGCTCCTCTGAGCCAATACAAAACCCAGTGTGCCCCCTGCTGGACACCTCAAGCCTCACCCTATCGAATGCACTTTTTGTAAGTCTCTTTGAATTAAGGCCTCTGCTAGATAAGAATAGATAAGTGTAAATGTCAGTGATGTCATGAAAACAGATGTTCTACAGTTAAAAACAATCAAGAAGCGCAATAAAACATACAGCACTGCACTAGATTAGGTCAGATCTGAGTTATGACTGGCTCAGGGGAGCCCAGATGTGGTCTGAAGAAGTGGGTCTTCAGTGTGCAGGGGAGACTGGCCAGCAGCTGAACTGTCCCGATGGCTCTGGGAACATACTACTCCACTGGCAGAATTCTATGTAGGTAGGGACAGAAGGTCTGGTAGGATTTAGTGCAGTTCTCAGTTCAAGGACGTGAAGGGCATCTGGCTGCCATCATGCTGAGATTCTGACTGGATCTCCTGCGTCTTGAGTATTGACTGGCTGTACCATTCGTCAGCTTCTCTTCTTGGAACTTTTAGTCCCATCCTGTGCTCATGGTTCATAGCTTGTGACACAGAGAGAAGGGTGGTCCCTGTATCGCTTATAGCTGTGCATGCTGGTTTCACCAAATTCTCCCTCCCTGTTCCAGGATCAGTGTTCCTGTGTCTATATAACTTCTCTCCCTGCTTCTCAGACAGTGTTCTGGTTTACGCGGAGCACGTCTTCCTTTTCCAGGGTCAGGTGTGAGGACAGCGGGAGTAGTACAGCTGGAGGGCAGCAGACAGGGAGTGGGAGATTTTCTTGGAATTTGTCTTTCCCTGCAGCAGGGTAATAACAGCTGTCTGCTCCTAATGGTTATGTCCTGTCATGTCTCTCCATGCAGTTGACAATGATGGAACTCGGGCCTGCTGAAAGGTACACTGGGAAATGGAGTCCAGATATGGAAGGAGTAGGCCATAGACTAAACTCTCCTTAACACCTTTCTAAAAAAGAGTAATAGCACCACAGTTTACAGTGCAGTAATGTTCCCCAAACACATTTCACAACACGACCCCTGAATTTAATGTTGTATTGTTATTATAAGGATTTATAATATCAGCTGGGTTTTATTGGATGTCTGACTTTACTTTGCCAGCAAAGTGAGAGACCAAATGTAGTATTAATCAAGGCCCAGCATAGACTCAGTACTGCAGTGCGTGCACCTATATGAGATATATGTGTGTGTGTGTGTGTGTGTGTGTTTGTGTATATGTGTATTTGTGTGAATCTGAATCAAGCTCAGCAGCAACAGTGGCGTTTGGTACTGTTGTTGTTATGTAGAATGATGACATCACTCTCCCCCTTGAGAGCAGCTGTCCTCCCAGGCAACCGGGGGTCGTGACCTCTCCCATAGCTGGCTGATGCTTCCCAGACACCTGTCTCCATGGAGATGGATGCACGCAGCAGGCGGGGAGGCCTGGGAACTGGCCCTGAGCCAGCAGAGAGGGAGAAAGAGAGAGGTGCCCTGAACACCCGCCTGGCCCTCTGTCTCGGCCTGTCTGCACAGTTACAGGCTCTGTCTGCGCAGTTACAGGTTCTGTCTGCGCAGTTACAGGCTCTGTCTGCGCAGTTACAGGCTCTGTCTGTGCAGTTACAGGCTCTGTCTGCACAGTTACAGGTTCTGTCTGCGCAGTTACAGGTTCTGTTTGCAAGTCCTGCACAACTGCAATTGTCAGACATGAATACACGGCCACAGAGATCATGCCTGTGACATCATCCCTGTCATATGTATGATGCAATTTGACACACATTAAAGAGGCACAATATGTCAGTGTTTGTGGTGCATGATCACCCCGTCCTGTACTCTCACAGTAAACCAGTTGGTCTGAGGCTCTTCAGGACTCTATACTGTAGACTACTGTACACTATATGGCCAAAAGTATGTGGACACCCCTCCTAATTACTGAGTTCAGGTGTTTCAGCCACACCAATTGTTAACAGGTGCATAAAATCAAGCACATAACCATGCAATCTCCATAGACTAACCTTGGCGGTAGAATGGGTTATACTGGAGAGCCCAGTGATTTTATCGTGGCACTGTCATAGGATGCCATCTTTGCCACAAGTCAGTTCACAAAATTTCTGTCCTGCTAGATCTGCCCCGGTCAACTGTAAGCGTCTAGGAGCAACAACAGCTCAGCCACGAAGCGGTAGACCACGCAAACTTACAGAGCGGGGCCGCCGATTGCTGGAGTGCATAGCATGTAAAAACCGCCTATTTTCTGTTGAATCACTCACTACAGAGTTTCAAACTGTCTCTGGCTGCAACATCAGCACAAGAACTGTGTGTCGGGAACTTCATGAAATGGGTTTCCATGGCCGAGCAGCTGCACACAAGCCCAACATCACTATGCGCAATGACAAGCGACGGCTGGAGTGGTGCAAAGCACACCGCCACTGGACTCAGTGGAGACGCGTTCTCTGGAGTGATGAATCACACTTCACTATCTGACAGTCCGATGGATGAATCTGGGTTTGGCAGATGCCAGGAGAGCGCTAACTACTGGAATGCACAGTACCTACTAGGTGGAGGAGGGATAATGGTCTGGGGCTGTTTTTCAGGGTTTGGGCTAGGCCCCTTAGTTACAGTGAAGGGTAACATAAATGCTACAGCATACAGACATTTTAGACAATTGTTTGCTTCCAACTTTGTGGCAACAGTTTGGGGAAGGTCCTTTCCTGTTCTAGCATGACTGTGCCCTGTGCACAAAGCAAAGTCCATAAAGACATGGTTTGACGAGTTTGGTGTGGAGGAACTCCAGTGGCCTGCACAGAGCCCTGACCTCAACCCCACTGAACACCTTTGGGATGAATGCCAATTGCGAGCCAGGCCTTCTTGTTCAACATCAGTGCCTGATCTCACAAATGCTCTTTTGGCTTAATGGCCACAAATTCCCACAGACAAACTCCAAAATCCTGTGGGAAGCCTTCCCAGAAGAGTGGAGGCTGTTATAGCTGCAAAGGGGGAGGGGGCAACTCCATATTAATGCCCATGGTTTTGGAATGGGAAGTCCAATAATCTCATATGGGTGTGATGGTCATGCGTCCACATACTTTTGGCCATATAATGTATGTTGCTGAGTTTACCTTAATTGATAGTGAAGTGTAGGAGGTGTATATGCAGCAGGTGGAAGCAGAAATCTCTGCTCTGATGCAGACAGGGGCAGTCACAGCACAGGTCACTCAGTCACTGTGAAGGCTGCATTGCGTAAAGACTGAAGTTGTCGCTCCTGGTGGTGTTTCCAGGTTAACTAGGCTGAGTCAGGGAAAAGCTGCCTCTCATCTGTCCTATATGTTGCGTCAGTTTGAGCAGCTCAAGAACGCTGCTAAGCGTGAGCAAAGTGATGGGCACAATGTACAAAGTACACACACACATGTATTACGCATGCACATGTATGTGCACGAACATGTCAGCTATTCTTTATTGTCTTCTCACCGGCGTAATACACAAATATTCCCATGTCTGACGCCTATTGCTGCGTAGGAGGGGACTTAAAAAAAACTGTTGTCGTTTCGACTTTTAAAAATCAAACAGTAATGCTAAACTCTCAATAAATCTAAACTGCTTTTTAAGATGAACCTCACCGGCCGCGAGAGAGCGAAGGGGGAGAGAAGAGATGGAGAGCAAAACTGGGCGGAGCTGCGTGATTCAGTACCGGAGGGACGGAGTCAGAAAGAGGGGGTTCTGAAAGAGAGAGGGAGGAGTGGAGGGGGGGCAGACGAAAGAGCTGTGACGGATTGTGTATGTGTGGCGGAGGAGAAGAGATTTACGGAAAACGACAGCACTTCAGTGGATGCAGTTCGGTGCTCTGTCGGAACTGAGCGCACTTCTCGCTGAGACGGACTAGCTCCAAATGCGGCTCCTGGACCACGAGAGACAAGCTGACCATGAAATTCGCCTGGACAGCTAAAATGGTAAAACCACCGCAGTACTGTTCTGCAGACTGTTGATGTTGCAGTTCAAGTTCCTGCTGAGCGCTCTCAGAAAGAGGGGGTGTATGAGTTTTGGAAAAGTAGCGGATGAAGGAAGAGAGCATGGAAGCGGGTGGGAGGATGGGCAACAAAAACTTCTTTTGTCAATATAGTAAGTGAAGTTATGTAATTATCCGGCTCGCCACCCTAATAATATTTCGATGTAAACTGTCTCCTAATTGCGTGGAAAAAAATATTTCGAGATGTTTTCTTAACGAAAAGAGACGCGAGAACTGTTTGCTGCGTCGAATTGCGAACTTTTGTTTCGCTGCCGAGGGGTAGAGCTGTGATGTGGACGGTCGGAAGCACGGCGAAGGCTGGCGATGCGAGGCCCGGCGCTGTTTACACTGCACGCAGTAAAGATAAGATTCCTTCAGACTTGACGTTGTCGTTGTCTGGGGTGACCTCCTGATGGCATTTGTTCTCAGTCCGTTGCTTCAACGCACACCCGAAAGGGTGGGAGCGAAGTTCACTGATTTAAACAGGAACACCCCCCCCCCCCTCTCCTCCTCCTCACATCTTCAGAGGCAGGACAACTTTGATGGAGTGATAAAACACGTAAGCGCTCACATTAAGTTAGGGAACGACAAACTCATGTCAAACTCATGTTAAACGTTGCAGAACAATGCAGAACAATATAGGAAAAGTATAGAAATTTATTTATTTGCTATTTTAGCTGTGTTGATGATGTATTGTCGTCTCCGACGATGCTGTAGACTATGAAAAGGGGGATCCACCGATGCTGATTTTCTTCCATCTGCGGTTTGATTGCGGTCTATATATTGCCCTTTACTCATTGAGCATGCTTAAATTAAATACTTAGTTAAATATAGTCAGTTTATCTTATACATTCATCGTGAAAATAATGTGCTGCTTGGGGAGTTTTATGCTAATAAAAGATAAAGTTCTTTATCTATCTTAAGTTTGTTATTCTGGACAAAGTTTGGGAAGCCGTCTTAATTGACCTTAATTAACCAAGCGGTCAATTTGTTCACTAAAACTTGGCCCCATTGAACAAAAAGCATTTTTAATTTATAAACCTATATCCATTACTATTTTAAGGGGCTCAGATTAATAGAAATATAGATATCTTTTCTTTCCATCTGTTCGAACAAGCACACTTCCAACTACTCCTCTCTGCAATGAAGAACTGCGAGAATATGTTTGTTAAGGAAGATCCAGATCAGTGTTCAGCTGACAGCTCGATCGATCCTGAATGATGAAGAGTTCTCACACAGCCTGTCCTAGGTTCAGGGATGGGGAAACGCCAGTTGGTGTGTCTGGAATTGTTTTGTATTGCTCTGAGCTCCATTTCCACTTTAGGACTGACTTTAATTGACCAATGGGAGTCTCTCTTACTTTTTGGGTTACTTCCGCTGTTTATCTTTCTGCACATTTCCTGTGTGCAGACTATTAGCTGCAGTGTAAGTTTATTGTATTTAAGTAATACTAATAGCTTTCACAAATGTTTAAATGTTCCACAATGAGCAGACTCAGGCTGCCCACTGCAATAGTGATGTCATCTCCCACAGACAATGAGTAGTTCCCAGCATGGCTCCCAGAGGCACACCGTATGTACCAGGTTTTCCTCCGTCTGAACCCTCAGTTCATGGGTTTTAATTGCAATATTATCTGAGCGCTGATTTTTAATGGACATCTGTGCACATAGTTTGGTATAAATTATTTGTGAAGGAAATCTCTGAAGACATGTGAAGGTATGTTTGTATAACAATACTTTAATAAAGGTTTTTTTATTCTACATGTTGTTAATGTCTACAAGGGCAAGTGTTTCAAGCGAGATTAATTAGTTCAATTAATGGATCACAGCCCTACTGTACAAGTAATTACTCTTTAATCTAATTAATCAAGTTGAACACCTGTCTGTGTCGGAAACTTGTTTATGGGAAAAATGTGAAACACAATTAAATACCAAAAATACCCCACCTGTATCCTGCTGTTAGATGTGACCTAACCTCAGTAAGTAGTGTCACATCCAGATGAGTGTTCATTTTAACAGCTTGCACACTCTGAGTTTCCCCCTGGGAACAGATGTAAGGAAATGCTAGACTGAATGACAGGATGAGAGAAGTATAAGCCAGCATCCTGAAAAATCCCCATATCCCCGCTGGCTGGGAAACACACAGCAGGCAATGGCAGCTGTATGGAGTGCTGATCAGCAGCAAGGTCCCTTTTTGCTTATGGACGGGCAGCCGTATGGATGTGCTCACTCGGTATTGAGAGCATTGATTTCAATGGCTGAGTCTTTATTACTTTTGATTGCTTTTATAGAAAGAAAGCAACCAAACTTGGATTTAAATAACATTCAGTGTCTAACATTTTGAAAATGTATGTACTGCTGAACATTGAGTATGTGTAGCATAATTTATTTAGTTCCACTTCTGAAATGAAGTAGTTTGAAATAAAGTAGTTTGCTAAATCAACATGACAGCCATGTACATTTCACAGTTAACATACACTGTCTGACATTAAGACATGTCCAGTGTTTACGTTTTCAGATATATTGAAGACTTGACCCTGCATAAAATACCTGTACCTGACATTCACTATCATAATTTGATTGTAAAATAATGTAAAAGGTTTTTCAAATGAACCAATATGTAAATCAGTTTTTGAATTCATGATACATTTTTGAGTGTTATAAGAGGTTATAAGTGTGGTTCCGACGAGGACAGTGTTCCCCGGTGTGATTCTAAAGGGGACAGTGTTCTCCAGTGCAGCTCCAGCATGCTGATATTGGCATGACCTCATTGCTCTTTCCCGCTCCATCTCGGCTCTGACTTTTCATTCCACATCTCATTTTGTTCAAAGGTGATACTGGAAGCTCCGATTTGTAATTGTGGGGAAAAGACTGTAATGGCTGTTTGGGAAATAGCTGGCATGTCCCTATCGGTTGCGACTGTGCTGTTGTTAACAGCGTTTCTCCTGCCACAGAGCTCAGTGCAGGACTGGGGGGAGGAAGTGGAAGAGGGGGCCATTTACAATGTGACACTGAAGAGGGTCCAAATCCAGCAAGCGGCCAATAAGGGGGCGAGATGGCTGGGGGTAAGACAAGCTCACATTGTTGTGTGGTGCAAACACCCAGACACCCAGACCCAGCTGTAATTATATATATGACCTGTGGAGCTGAGAGGTGGTGACACTGTGTGATAAAAAGAAGATTCTTACACTCAGTCCTGTGCTTATTCATCCCTGTAGATTTCTTGTAAAAGCAGAAATGCCTCTCTACACATACATGCACACACACACAAACACTTGAAAACGCATATACATGCACACACATACACACGGACAGGTGTAATACACACACATACAAAGCCACACAAAAACAGACAGGCAGAAAGACAGACAGACAGGCTCACACACACACACACACGCACAGACACACACAAACACAAACACAGTGAAAAAGGCTGTACATCTCCCTTGTAGAACTGGACTTACTGGCAGTCAGGCTAACAGAATGAGCTACAGAATATGGATTTCCTGTTTTCCCTTCCTCCAATTCTCTCTCCGTCCCCGGGCAGGTGGAGGGGGACCGCTTGCCCCCCGGCCACACGGTCAGCCGGCTGGACACCTGTAAGATCCGCAGCATCCGCGCCGGCACGCTGGAGCGGCTGGTGGAGACGCTGCTCACCGCGTTTGAGGATAACGACCTCACCTACACCAGCGTCTTCCTGTACACCTACCGCACCTTCGCCAGCACGCAGACCGTGCTGGAGCTGCTGCTCGCCAGGTACGCTCCTGTGCGGACAGTGTAGCATAGTGGGAAGGAGCAGGATTCGTAACCGAAACGTTGTTGGTTTGATTCCCCACTAGGGCAGTGCTGTTCTACCCTTGGGTAAGCTACTTAACCCCGATTTGCCTCCGTAAAACATCCAGCGGTATAAATGGGTAATGTGAAAAATTGTTACTGATGTAAGTCACTCTGGATAAGAGCATCAAATAAATGACAATAATCTAATGTAATGTGCAGCACTCACATGTAAGGGCAGTGCAATAATAATAAATACATGAGAAGAAACATACAGTCTCTCCCTCCCTCTGTCTCTATCTCAGGTATGGGCGTGTAGAGGAGAATAAAGGGGAGGAGCCTAGCCCCTCAGACTCCAGGAGAGGAGTTCGAAAGTAAGTATGACATCATCAGCCCTCTGTGTGTGTGCTGTCTCAGAACAGTGCTTTCTGTGTGTGTGTCTATGTATGTGTTTGTGTGTGTGCGCGTGTGTGCTCATGCATATGTGTGTTCTCAGAGCCCTATGTGTGTGTTCACCTCAATCCACCTCAATCCATGTCCCCTTACACCTGCTACTTGTAGTACTTGCTGTTTATTTTATGTGTAGCATGGCGATGTGTTTTGGGTTCGGGTAGTGACTGATGCATGGTAGAATTCTTGGCTTTCCTTGTCTAGTCAGGTTGCACAAGTTAACTTGTGGTAGGGCTTGAGTAGTGTTATGCTCACACTCACTGGTCTGGGAGTGTTGTTAGCCTGGTCTGACACTGTTGCCCATTCAGCTTGAATGGATACACTTATCTTCTAATGTGCTGGAAGTCACTGTGGATAAGAGCGTCTGTTAAATGAATGTAATGTAATATAATGTAATGTGTTCTCTGTTAGTGCTCTGGCCTCTATCCTGAGAGCCTGGCTGGATCACTGTCCAGATGACTTCCAGGAGCCTCCCTCATACCCAAGCTTGCACAGGGTGCTGAACTTCCTGCAGAGGGCGCTGCCGGGCTCAGAGCCCCTACGAAAGGCACAGAACCTGCTGGAACACCTGCAGGATCAGGCCCGTGTGCACTCTGAGCCTGAGGGTGGGGCCTGCTTCTGCTGTAATACAGAGGGAAAAAATACATACAATGCTTTAACTGTTATAGAAAGGAAACAGACACACATCCTATGCCTTCCAGGTGGTGGGCAGAAAGGAGGTCAGAGAGAATATCTGCATACCGTCCACTCCAGCAGTTTATTTTGGGAGTGAATATGAGTTTGTGTCTGATGCAGGTAGTATCCATGGTAACAGTCCCTTCTGCCTCGGGGAGGAAGAGGAGGTGGAGATCGAGCAGGAGGACTTCCTGTCGTTTGACACAGATCTGGTGGCTGAGCAGCTGACCTACATGGATGCAGTAAGTGCAAGACAGAGAGTTGGGGGGGATTAATTTGGAAGGGCAGGCCTGAGAGTAGAAGGGGTGGGGCTGAGAGTGGAGGGGCGGGGCGGGGCTGAGGGAGGATAGACAGGGTAACTGACAGGCTCCCTCTCGCAGGAGCTGTTCAGGAAGGTAATCCCGCACCAGTGCCTGGGCTCCATCTGGTCGCAGCGCGACAGGAAGCCGACCGCACCCACCATCCGCGCCACCATCACGCAGTTCAACGCTGTCGCCGCCTGTGTGGTCAGCACTGTGCTGCACAGACGCCAGCTCCGCCCACACCTGCGTGCACGCATCATCCAGCGCTGGATTGACATCGCCCAGGTAACCTGGCCCACCTACATACAGGCACACAAAAACACATACAGGACAGTGCACAGACACACCTCTGAACATACCTGTATATATAGTCAAAAACACAGCATGCCTGCCGCAGTTCGTGCCTGCCTGTGACCTTTACCCTCTGATCTCAGGAGTGTCGGATCCGTAAGAACTTCTCGTCCCTCAGAGCCATCATCTCAGCCCTGCAGTCAAACCCCCTGTACCGCCTGAAGAAGACCTGGGCTTGTGTGCACAAGTGAGTCTCTCAGTCAGCGGGTCTCTCAGTCATTTTGTTAATGAGTCACGCGATGAGTGAAAACATATAGGAATGTCAGTTGTGATGACATTTTTTTCTCTCTTAATCTTTCTCTTCCTCTTCATCTCCTTCTGTCTGTCTCCTTTCATCTCTCCCTCTCTCCCCCTGCCTTCCTATCTCTCTCTCTCTCTCCCTCTCTCTCTCTCTCCCCCTCTCTCTGTCTCTCTCCGTCTTTAGGGACGGCATGCAGACATTTGAGGAGCTGTCAGAGATCTTCTCCGACCAGAATAACTACCTTACCAGCCGAGAGCTGCTGATGAAGGTGAGGCCCTGGCCTGTGAGTCCTGTCCTTAAACTCTGCTTCCCCCACCGACTGCAGCGTGTGCTCCTCCCTCTCCCCTTTACAGGAAGGCACCTCTAAATTCGCCAGTCTGGAGAGCTGCGCCAAGGAGCACCAGAAACGCACCCACAAGAGACTGCAGCTACAGAAGGACACGGTGAGAGGGGGAGAGAGGAGGGGGGCCACGGCGCAGACTGCTTCAGCTTCACAGCAGATGAACTCCCAGAATTCCTGCTGCTTCCTGGCAGTGGAAACAGCAGGTGGTCCTGGGGGGGTGGGGGGGAGACAGACTGGGAAGATCAGTCATGTACTTGACTCTCACTCAGTACTGACATTACTGACATCTTCCTTTTAAGGAAAATGCTTTTGTTGTGTATTATACCTTGTGTTTGTGTTAATTGGGAATATGCACTGGCAATATGAACGTGTTGCAGCAAAGTAGTGTAGTGGTAAGGCGCAGGGCTTGTAACTGAGAGGTTGCTGGTTCGATTCTCCACTGGGGCACTGCTGCTGTACCCTTGGGCAAGGTACTTAACCAACAATTGCCTCAGTTAATATCCAGCTGTATAAATGCATGTAATTATAACTGACATAAATCACTTTGGATGAGAGTGTCTGCTAAATGACAATAATGCAATGCAGTGTTTGGCAAACAAAATCAACTGAATTGATCAGACATTGCAAGAGAGTGAGAGAGGAATAGGTAATGAACATGTGAGGGAGCAGAGGTGTTTTGGGATGCTCACGGGAGGGGGGAATTTAACCTGGGTCTAATGGTCTCCCCCCCCCCCCCCCCCTCTGCCACAGGGCGCAATGCAGGGAACCATCCCCTACCTGGGAACCTTCCTCACAGACCTGACCATGCTGGACACAGCACTGCCTGACCTGGTGGAGGTAGGAGCCAGTTGGTTTTGTGCTGTGCGCTGTTCCATTCATTGTGGATTCACACAAAGCATCCATGTGTCTGTCTTTCTCTCTCTGCCCATCACCTCTGCATCGTAAACTATCACCTGGTGCACTTTTAAGATTTGATTGTCCTTTTCTAGTCAACATGTGTTGTTAAAGTGGTATTTGTGCATTGGTGTTCAGTGTATGATTGTGCAAAGTTTTTGTGTGTGTTTGCAGTAATAGTTTAGTGTATGGGAGTGTAAGGATATAGTATATGTTCTGTAGTGTGTGTGTGTGTGTGTGTGTGTGTGTGTGTGTGTGTGTGTAGTCAATGTATCAATTCTCTGCCTGTTCTGTCTCTCATAGGGCGGTCTAATAAACTTTGAGAAGAGAAGGAGGGTGAGTGTCATTTTCTAATAGTTCTGCATGACATCCATATCACCTGCCATGCAAAGTCCCAAATCACTTTGCTGAGCGTGCAATTTAGTGGAGCATGCTCAGATGTGTAAAAGCAGGAAAACAAGTGAGCTGTTAGAATGAGCATGGATCAGTTTTTTCTTTGTTTATAAAGATGTCTATACCAGAATGCTTGAATATGTCAGTGTTTCCAAAAAGCATCAAGGGCTGATCCCTGAAGTTTACAATTATCATTTAACACTTATATCTCTAAGGGCTCCCAAGTGGATCAGTTCTGCCTTAACTGACTGAGTTTGAGGCCTGCACCCTGCACCCGGGTTCAGCCAACAATAAGCAGTAGTCCGCAACAGTAGAACACAGTTGCTTTGTTCTGCAAGGGTAGGGTGGATTTTGCCAGAGAGGGCTCCCCTTACCCACTGCTCATTAGCACCCTGGCTGAAGAGTCACCTGGGTGATGTTGGTGAAGGTGTCCCTACCCTCTACTTTCTGTTTCCTCCACTGTGCTGCACTGCAGCATGAAAACATACTTTGATTGAATGTGTGTGTGACAGACAATTGCATTCATCATACATTCCCACTCCTGTACAAGTACAGAGTGTGCTCTGGTGTAGCAAGCTTAATGTGGTACAACTGGCAATTCCAAAGTGGTGAAAGAAAAGCATGAGGGACATATGAACCATAGCCTGATAATAAAATTAGTCATACACTTTCTAAAAATGAACCCAGAGGAAACAGTTACATTAGACATTCCAAGTACACACCCAGCCAGTGACCCTTACAAAGCTTCCACTGGGTTTTACTCTCTCACACAACATTCCCTGGTGCCTAAAGATGTCCCTGTGTGATGGGGAGTCTTGTCCCTCACTGTCTCTCTCTCTCCGTCCGCAGGAGTTTGAGGTGATTGCACAGATCAAGCTGCTCCAGTCTGCATGTAACAGTTACTGCCTGACCCCTGACCCTGTCTTCCTGCGCTGGTTCAACAGCCAACCACAGCTCAGCGAGGAAGAGAGGTATATAGCTGTCTCTCTTTTTCTTTCTGTTCCTTTCTCTCTCTCTCTTTCTCCCTCTCTCTCTGTATCTCTTTCTACCTCCACGTTTTTTTTCAAGGTGCTTTATTTGCATGGCACACTATGGCCAAAGAAAACAGGTCAGGAGATAAGACACAAACAGATGATACATACAGATTATCTCACCAGTTTACACAGTGACTAATATTAAATATTAAATATAAGAACTGCCACTCCTTGTAGTTACATGAATACAGATTATCATAATAACTCTTCTGCAAAACTGTTGTCTGATCTCTCGTTGTACCCTGGTTCGTGTCTCTAATGTGTATTTTCAGTCTGTCTGTGGTTTAGTTTGGTATTGTAAGCTCTTCTCTCCCTCCAGCTACACCCTTTCATGTGAAATCGAGGGTGTGGGAGACAGCAGTCCGACCTCTCCCAAAGCCTGCCAGAGCGTGGTTAAGAGGCTGAGTCTGTGAGTACCACTGCTTTCTGCTTTTACCAATGTACTGTCTTGTATTTCCTTACTTGTCTAGCGCCCCCTGTTTTCTTTCAACAGACTGTTCCTGGGTGCGGATCCTGTGACAGTGAATTCTCCAGTGAAGGACAGCCCACGGTCGCCCCCTGCTGGTAGCTCGGGGGAGAGCGTGGACTCGGTCAGCATGTCGTCGAGCGAGTCTCTCCTGTCGGACGGCGAGGGCCTGACCCCGACACAGGCCCCTGATGGCACGCAGAAGAAGGTAGCGCAGATGGAGTGAGCGTGCTGCCAAGCAGACTCCCTCAGAGGGAGGACAGAGTTTTTGTCTGTTGCCTCTTTCAGAGTCAGATGTGCATCTCATCCGCTCTGTGTCTCAGCCGTCAGATTCACCCTCGTGCTGCTCCCTGCCCTTGACGGACACGTCTTCATCCGCCAGCACACCGCTGACTCCCTCCTCTCCCTCCCCGCCCGGCCCTCCCTCTGGCCACCACCCCACCCCCTGCTCGTCCCCTGCCCCGCCCATGTCGCCCCGCCTCCTGCCTGCCTACAACACACAGGCCCGGGATGCCTGCATCATCCGGGTCAGTCTGGAGCACAGCAACGGCAACCTCTACAAGAGCATCATGGTGAGGGGGAGCAAGGGTGTGGCCACCAGAAATGAAAATGAGCGGGGCTGCAGTGTAGCATAGTGGTAAGGAGCAGGAATCGTAACTGAAAGGTCACTGGTTTGATTCCCCGCTGGGGCCCGGCTGCTATACCCTTGGGCCAGGTACTTAACCCAGAATTGCGTCAGTAAATGTCCAGTTTTATAAATGGGTAACGTAAAAATTGTCGTAAAAAGTCGCTCTGGATGAAAGTGTCTGCTGAATGCCAAAGATGTAATGTAATGAGTGAAGGTGGGGCTATCAGGTATGAAAATGTGTGAGAGCAGCTATTTTACATGAAAACGAGTGAGAAAATATGTACCAGATAAGAACATGAATGAATTTTGAATGAAACAGGTTTGGAGGTTTGTTTTAGGTGAATGTAAGGGGTCATGTGTTTTTGGGGTGAGTTGGAGCAGTCAGGTGTGTTTTAGGTAAGTGAAAACAGCCCTTTCCTCTCCTCAGGTGACCAACCAGGACAAAACCCCTGCTGTCATCTCACGAGCCATGGCCAAACACCACCTGAAGGGGGAGCCAGTGGACAAATATGAGCTTGTGCAGGTCATCTCTGAGGAGAAGGGTAACCACAGTCCTCTATCCACTCAACCCCACTGTTCTTCTCTTCTTCTTTCACTGTTCTCTTTTTCTCCTTCATTTTCTTTCTATCACAATTTTCCCATTTAGTCTGAAGCACTCTGGTATGCTCTCACTTGCTCTTCTCGAAACTCTCTCCCACAGTGTTTCTCCTTGCTCTTTCAACCCTTTATTTTTTCATTGTCACTGAATCTGGAAGAATCTCAGGGCAGCCTCTGAGAATGAGGAGTTTCAGGTTAATGTTTCATTTGTGTTTGATTCGCATTTGTTCACTCCCATTGTGTCACCCCTTCCAGAGCTGGTTGTCCCGGACAACGCCAACGTGTTCTACGCCATGAACACCTCGGCCAACTTCGACTTCCTGCTCCGTCTGCGCGGCTCCCCTGACCGGCCTGTCCAACTGCGCAATCGCTGCAGCTGCACCCTCTCCTGCACGTCTCAGCACAGCGGTTCAGCGGAGAGACTCAGCAAGGTCACTCTGTGACCCCAGAGATGTGTGTATGTATGTATGTATGTGTGTGTGTGTGTGGGCTCTGGCTATGGAACTGACAAACTCGCTGTCATCAATCTATGATAATGACATGAATATATTGATGTTAGTGTAAAGACCAGTGGATCTGAGCAGTGGCTGCTCTAAACCGATGCCCATGAACAAGCAGTCATCTCTCTCCACATTCTGACAGTACCCCCTCCATGCTCCTCTGCACAGACAGGCTTCCCTTTCAGTAAAGCCACTCAAACAGGCTGCCCTACCAGCAAAGCTGAGGGACAGGCTGCCCTTTCAGCATAGCTGTACAGACAGGTTGCCCTATTAGCAAAGCCACTCAAAAAGGCTGCCCTATCAAAACAAAGCTGAGGGACGGGCTGCCCTATCAAAACAAAGCTGAGGGACGGGCTGCCCTATCAGCAGATGTAAGGCACAGGATGCCCTACCAGCAAAGCTGTGCGGACAGGCTGCCCTATCAGCAGAGCTGATGGGCAGGTCACTGTCTACATCCCAACCCTCACTGTGAGGAGGTGATTTGCACACACAGGAAAAGAGCTGCTTCTCTCCTCCATTTGTACTTTTATTCAACCTCTTCCATCCTCTCCTTTCCTCTGTTTTTTTTTTCCCAGCGAAGGAGAATGGGTGCAGGAGATGAGGATGTGGCTGCTTTCAGCATTGTTGCGTTTATTAATGGTGACTGGACTCTTGTGTCAGCATAATATCGCAGCCTCTCTCCCAGCATCCTTTGTGCACTACTGCGTACCAAGTGCGCTGTAAATGTATTCTCACTGGCTCCAAAGGGCCCATGACGCTTCCTCCCATATCCCATTGGTTCATTATCCTTTCTCACATCTTGGGAGTTTCTGACTGGACATGATACCAGCCTGCCCCTGTTATCCAATAGAGTTGCTCTTGATAGCAGGTGGGCAGAGACAGAGACAGAGGATATGAATCACAAGGTTTGAGGATCTTTGTGCCCACCATTCCATCACCAGATAAAATATTATTTTTGTTTGTTGGACATGTTAATTTTGTAACACCTTGCAGAAAAAAAAACAAATAAAAAATGAATATAGAGAAGGGAACCTCAGAAACAGAGGATGGTGTTTTCGTTATTAGCGCTGAACTGTGTTCAAGGCAATCACTAATACCATTCAAGGTTCTGCACGTCAATGCACATATGTAAATTTACACATGTACAACAGTTCACAATGATACTCTCCCGCTGAAACTTATTCATAGTGACTCTCTCCACCTGAAACACTGATTCATAGCAACTCTCCCAATGAAATGCTGATTCATAATGTCACTTTCAAAATCATAGGAAAATGTAGCATCTGAAAAATGGCTGGACTACTGCTCCTTCATTCTTCGCTGGGTACATCTGTTCCTTGCACAAGGTTCAAGCTTGAATGAGAAACACTCCACACTGCTCCAGGGTCCAGATCTGACCCCTGTGGTGTTGAAGATCTGGGTATTTGTGTGAATGAGCCCTGCTGGAAACCAGAAACTTCTGGGGAAACACTGAGACAGTTTATGCAGTAGAAATCTTAGAGCACATGCTGGTTTGGCAAATGAAAATCATTTCTTGCTTTAATGTAGAAGTATTTTTTTAGTTTTATCATTCTGAACTTGGCAATAGTGATTGGTTCTTGTGGTGGTCAGTCTAATGTATTACTGGTAACTACAAAACTGTTGTGAAAAAGGGAAAAAAATGCAAGAATAATACAAAAATGTTTAGGAAATGCAGGGCTGTAGCTACAGGTCTAGAGTGGCAGTTTCAGCTACAGGTGTGCTTCCCTGGTGGGTAACTGTTCTTGTACATTTGAGCAAGGTACTTCATTCAGGTTGTTTCAATAAATACCCAGCTGTTAAAATGGGTAACGTTAAGCTATGCAGGTGCATCCACACACTGCATCAATGCCATACACAACAAATACCACCAAGCAAAAGCTGCTTGAGACTCTGGTTAACATGCATGTTTTGAAAATACAGATGCAGTTTAAATTTTAAATTACATCTAAAATGAAGACATACAACTAATCGGGCGTCTTTTGTTAAATCAGGGGGTTATAATAACCGTAACTTCACCGATATCCATTGATTCAAAGGAACAGAATGGTAGGTGTTCACAGTATTGCCATGAGAAGATCTGTGAAGTCCTCCTAATCTGGGCCCTGAACCCCAACCCCCTACTCCCCATGGGGACACAAGAAACACACACAACACATCTACACACTCTGACACACTCAGACACAGACACAGACAGTGTTTCCTTAAAAATACCATTGCATGCGGTACACTGATTTTTGAACGGTTTTATTTCGCATTTAAAAAGCACTGGCAGTTTTCTTTGCAAACAATGAAACCAATTATTATTTTTGTTGTTCCATACCACAAAATAAGCTATAAAAATGATATTTCAACCACACAAATATGTAATAAATTAATTAGAGGAATACAAAGAAACAAAAAATACATGCGTACAGGAAGGTGTTGCACCAGAAATTTCAGCTCACAAATCTAAGACACCTGAGAAGAAATACCCAAGAAACCATCCCAGTCCTAACCCAAAGCATGACCCCCTCCCAAAAAAATCCAAAATCAAATGATATAAGATGGTGTGTAATCCTGCTCTACTGTCTAAGAGGACTGCCAGGGCTTTACTTTTAAGATTAGACTCCACTACAAAAAAAGAAAAATCACACACACCCACACTGTGTTTTTAGTGTTAAAAACACTGTGGAAAACAGGCCACAGGGCACCTTGAGATGTCATAATTCTGTGAACAACCAAGTACATAGTACACATGTATAGTGTACGAAGCATCTTAGCAAATATTCTATACACAGGTCCCGTTCTTGCAATTCAAAAAAAACAAAAAACAAAACTGGTGCAGTCAACATCACACCCCTATTACACGAGCAATCATCATTTCAGTGTGAGAAATGCCATTTAAATACATTACAACTGTAAGTCCAAATATTTTACAATTCATACACATATCTGCTGAGAGGGGAATCGGGTGAAAGAGGAAAAGTTTAGTATCTATGTTGAGACGGACACATTAAGAATAAAATTCACTGGAAGTATGAAAATATTGGGAATCTCACTGTCATTCTGATGCAACCAGATGCTGTGTCCTGTTCAAATTAAAGATGCAACTCTTGAGTGTACTGCTTTCAGACAAACGGTACGATGGTCCCCGAGGCAACAGCAGCATGCCTTAAGGATACTGACGCGGCAGTGTCCAGCACTGACCAGCAGAGGATGTACATGTGAACAATTCCAAGACATCTGCATCCTTTTTACTTAAAACCACCAATGCAGGACCTGTAAGCACCAGAATGCAGTTATCACTGATTCTCTTTTCACCATTTCAGTCAACATTATCTAATGCATTCTGAAATATCTGATTTCCAATAAGAGTAGCATACACTTCTATATTCAAGGTAACTGCCAGCAGTTATTTCAGATTAATCCAAAATGCAATCCAATGTCTGTAAATGTGTATAAATATCCAGTTACTTGTAACTTTTTTAATTTCCCCCTGAATGTTGTGGATATGCAAACACAGTCAGAATACAGCAACAGTTAGGTTACATTAAAAGTAACATAAGACACCTATTGAGCTGGTATTTGAACAACGCAAACATCTGAAGTATGTAAGGCCAAAACAACCCCCCTTGTGGCCAAATCTGCAAACAGAGGCATACCCTTCCATTTGTCTGTAGACTGATGCTCATGTAACTACACTACTGAAGGGGTTAGCCCGTTAAACCATGAACAGCTAAAATATGCAGGATAACCTGGACACATATTTCACTGCAGAAATAAATGAAGCCAGTAAGAAACAGCATATCATGTTGATCGGTTCTTTATCACACTTTCTCGAGCACTTGGAAAAACAAGGCGTGCTGAGAAAGCCATCCAGTTCATGACAAATCCATCCGAATTCCACAGTGTTCAATCACAGAAAAATGTTTTAACAGTGTACGCTTTGCCCACCAGCAGCCTGAATAAAAAAACACATATACCTGTAAGAAATGTGCCATATTGCATATACCTGTAAAAAAATGTCCCAACTGTAAACTATGTGCAAATAATTATGAAATATATTAAGGCTTTCTGAATTTCCTGACATGTTCAGAGAGATAAAGCCGTCCACCCAGAGTACGGATGGACAGCACAGACAGTGATTGTTTTAACGAGATCTTTCTTACACACCTGCGCCCGCACATGCGGCCACACGCACACACGCGCACAAAAAAAGCAGCACTAGCCTAGCCAAGCATATATACTCGGTCACCCCTAATATAAGGACTATAATTAACAATACTTACTTCTAATAGTATATATAATATTGCCTCTAATGCAGAAGCTTTAAGCTTGTAGTATGTGCACCGCAGCTGAGCACAATGCAGCAGCCGGTTCCAAAATTCAGCGGATACTGCAAGACAGCTGCAAAGCACTGATGTGGCAGAGCAACACCCTCTCCAGAACCTTCCAGAACATCTGACCCAGACCAAGTTCCAGAGGAACTGGAGAGTGTGTTGACCAACATCAATAAAGGAGCAAAAATGTGCCTAATGCAATAATAATACTAATATGTTCAAACAAAAACAAACAAAAACATGGAATATGCATCGTGTGCAGCTGATGCCGAGTCCAGCACTTTGCTGGAAACTTCTGGAATGACGGCCTCCTGAACGCCTACCCATAATGCCCAAAAGAGTTCCAATAGCAGGCATGGAGATCCAGCAGGGCCCTCGCTGGGAAATGCAGCAGGTGGCTATTGTAATGAGGGCATGTGGTTAGAGAAATGCAGAGTCCAGCAGCTTTGTACGTGAGAGAGTTGTGGAGTTTGGATATGTGTCTGTACGCTCACGAGCGAGCGAAAGAGAGAGAGGTCATCTGTCAATCAAACCGGGACGTTCCAGCTAAGGTCCTGAGGGCGGATCGCATGGGCGATGCGGCGTCGCCGTGGGTGGGGTTACAGGCCCTGTGGGGCGGAGGGCAGGCCCTGACCCACGCCCTTGCGGCTGATCATGGCGGGGTGGAAGTCGGGGTGCCGGCGGGCGTGCTTGATCAGGTGGTCGCTTCGCATGAAGCGCTTGTCGCACAGCGGGCACAGGAAGCGCTTCTCGCCCGTGTGGGTCCGGGTGTGGCGCGCCAGCTCGTCTGAGCGGGCGAACTTCTTCTCGCAGCCGGGCCAGGTGCAGGGGAAGGGCCTCTCACCTGCAGGAGAGACACAGTGTCAGCAGCGCCACACACAGACAGGACCTGTACCCCATTACACAGCAGCAGGGGGGAGGTGCTCTCAGCTCTCTGCATTCTTCTTGCTGAAAGAAATTACGCTTAACTAATTCAACCGTTCAATTATAGCACCACATACACTGCTGCCATTCAGCAACACTTGGTTAAGCTGAACCCTCTGCTGGAAGAAGGTGAGACCATCATACTCTAGATATCATTAAAACAAATGTTCAGGTCTAGTTTGCCTAGAGATACTTGCTAAGACTGTACACTCAGCATGGGCAGAAAGGTTAAACAGCTGAACTTGGAGACCACAGGCAATGCTGTTACACCCTTGAATGAGGCACTTAAACTCAGCTGCTTCAGCCAACAACCGCTGCAATTAACCCATAACATGGGTGGACACTGGCACACCACCCTAAAACCATCGTTGGAGTAGATACAAGGAAGGCGCCTCAACAGGCGCCATTTGTGATAAGAAATATGCTTGTGTCATGGTGCAACAAACTGTACTTGCAACAATGATAATAAAGTAAGCCAGGAGCAGGATTAAAAGAGTGAGTGACCTTTGACTTCAATATACCAGTGAGATGTGACAATGCGCATTTACAGTCTCAGCTGGAGCACTGCACAGTTCTTTTACAGTCTGCAAATTCTGATAAAGACCCAACAGTAAATGCATACTTGTCATAATATAAGCCATCTTAGATTTTATTCACTACAAGTTACTACTACAAGTTACTATTTGCAAAGCCATCAACTACACATTGCATAAAAAACGGTAAACTTGGCATACCCAAGTACAACCACCCAACACATAAAAGCTTAAGAGCATAATAAAAATCTGTAAACTCAAACTGTGTCATGTGATAAAAACACATTATGCTGGATTTAATATTGTTTTACAAGTTATTTCTCACAAAATCCACATGCAATTTGTGACTATGAATGATGTTTAACATATTTAAAATGGTATGGTATTTTCATGAGACTTTTTAATATTTAACATGTAACTTATTTTTGGAGTTAGAATGCTCAGCATTTTATCTCAAAAGATCTGCAGTCCATTCATTTTAGGGGAATGAGGCCCAAGACACTCAGAGTAAGTAGAGAACACCACATTCAAAATGGCCACCAAGATGTAACCGTTATCTTCTCCTCAAGGTCTAATGCTGCTTGAGTTCTGCATTTAGTATAAGGAAAGGGGAAAGCATATACATAGAGAGTAACAGAGTTCTCAGCTCTCTCTGGCACCCCTTGACGTTAAATGAAAGACCAGCTATTACACTTCAGTGCAGCACACCTGCATAGTCTTGTGACTGGGGTCAACAACCCACCCACATACCTACTCACCCCATTGGTTCTCAAGAGTGAAACTGACATTGCCAAATGTGACCACCAGCATTTCAGAAATCTACCAATGTGAAAATTACCTAAATTTTAATGTTTTGGTACACCATGGCTTTTATGCTGCCAACCCAGATACTTTTTGATGCTATGCGTTAGACTAAGGTAAAGATCACTGTTGGGTCCATAGAGGGTGCTCTTCCCTATGTACCAATCAACACCTCCTTAAAACAATGGGGACATTGCAGTAATGTATTCTCTGAAAGCAGGCATCATGCTGTGGTTTGCACACAATGTGGTTGTGAAAGACGCAACAAAATTATTTAAAGTGTTGAAGTGGTGGCCCTGGTGCCCTGGACAAATTCTATTGTTGTAAGTAAATTTGATCTGAAAATTGCCACCAATGATTAATTGTCTAGTCAAGTCTACTTCCTTGTCATTTACCCCAAGATGATTTGCTTGCAAATTAAGTCTGCAATTACGTCGGTGTTTCTGTATACGCCATAGCCATCACAAACAAAGCAAAAAACTATCTTAAGTTACCACCACATTTCATTATCCACCTACCGGACGACAGTTTGGGTCAACACATGGAGAGGCGTTTGGCGACGCCTACACCCCAGAGACGGTAATTACAAACAGAGGCACAACTTACAAAAGACTTTCATCCAAGTTACCAAAAATATAGCAAACAAGCCGTGTGCCTCATAAATGAAGGCCAATATTTTGCCTGTAATGTACTTAATTACCAAAAAAGCACTAAAGTCGAGAAGAACGGTGTGAATCGTTTGTGTTACAATCTTCCGTAGTATTACACATGGCTACACATAACCGTTTTGGCTAGAAAGTTATGTAGCTAGGTGACAAAGAATCAAGCGTCAAAAATAAAGCTCGGTGGGTCGTACAGTAAGGCTATGTCCACCCACGAACTCCCTTCACATTAGCTAGCTAGCTAACAATAAAATTAAAATGCCCGTCAATGTGCTTTCATTCCCTGTTATTATCCCCTCTCTTTGTTCGTTAACTTCTTTGTTCCCAGTTCTCAATTCAATTGGGACTTTTTTTTCTTTGTTCGTTAGCTGGTATTGACGTATTAGCTAGCAAACGACGTTAGAAATGACCCCCCTCCACCCTTCCCCCATCAGAACAAAAAAATGTTAGCAAGTTAGCTTGTTATCATATATTACAACTACCTAGCTAAGAGTTTGGATCATGTAAGGGTTTGAGTTAATATAATTGTTTCATAACCGGACTTTTACAAGTGAAGCGAATTACTGATTGGCTAACCAGCTAACTCGTTTTTTTCCAGCACTAATCACTTTCCCAGCCCAACGTGGTCGGAAAGTTCACTCCAGCGTGGTGGGCTGCCTGCACTACAGAGATAATGTAACAACGCTCTGAGGCCAGCTGGCTAACGTTAGCCAACAGCTGTGTGCATCCTATTTTCTGTTACCGTTTCAGCTAGCAATTTAAACGTATAGAGACGACTGCAAAACGCAATCCACGCTATTTCGTACGAGACTTGTCCGATCGTCCCATTGTTTCAGACTATAGCCGCGCTGGCTACTAGCAGTTGAGCTAGTTAGCTCACTGTGAAACGTACCTGTGTGAGTCCTGATATGCGCCTTCAAATGCGACGATTTTCCGTACACCCTGTCACAGCCATCGAAAGTACACGGGTGCCGTTTCACGGGGGACCGGGGCGGACCTCCTCTCCAGAGCTGCTGGGGGGGATTGTGCTGTCCGGGGGTTGGGGTAGCGGTGGGGGTCATGGTCGGGGTCGGGGTGGTTGAATCGGACAGCGTGGTGTAGCCGCTTTCTCCGCAAGAGGAATTGCTGCTTTCCGAATAGGCCGACATGGGGCGGAATTTGCCGTTGAGATTCGTAAGAATCCCGGCCACCGTCATCATGTTCGCCCCTTCCAGTTTCAACGTGTCGCGTACTTCCCTGTCCTCGTTCGACCCCTCTGGCTCCACGACAGCAAGGCCCTGAGGGGGACCGATGGCGGTGGGGGCGACCGGGGTAGGTCGGTGCAGGACAGGTCTGCTAGATATCGACACCAGGCACTCAGCGGCGAAATAGTCCGGACACGCAAACGACATTCTTCTTTTACAGCGATCCCGTACCACGCAGGGAATCCTTCCGTGTGCTCCTGGTCGGGTCTGCGATCTCGAATTCAGTCTGTTACCTACCACGATGGATCAGTAAAACAGTGTTAACCGAACACAGGCCGTTGTTTTACGACCGAATATTTCGATTTATGGAGGCTGGACGAAACAAAAACTTTAAAATTCTACACTTCCCCCGCGCGAGCACACTGCCAGCCCCAGTTTGCGTGTTTTACGTAGGTCTCCGGGTTCATTGTGTCTGAATAAGCCGGTGCACGGTAGAGGGGAACACGCAGAGTGACGCCGCTTACTGACGTGAATCACAGGCGTGGAAGAGGATATTGCAGGGAGAGCATTATGTGGGAGGTGCGGGGGGCGTGGGAGCAGAGTATGTCTCCAACGTTCTGGTTGTTTTCGCGCAAGTAGTTGGCTACGTTGTGCGGTAGCAGCAGAGCACCAAGGACAAACATCGTTTGCGTTTTGGGTGTGTGGCTGATTACATTTTTATAATTAAACTTCAATAGCAATCCTTTAAAACTGATAATTAAAAAAACTTATAATTAAATAAACACAAATAAAAGAATGACTTAAGCGTAAATTAAGCGGAAAGAAAGTGTCGGCCTTGGTTTTCAAGAGATGTTTATGTGCACGCCCTGAAAACTGAAGACAATGGAAAACTATTGTGAGCAAATAATCTTGTTAGTTATCCAAAGCTCAGCATATTTTTGGAGACGGAAACTCGTGTATAAATAAAGGAGCGTCCTCTCCTAAACCTTGTGTAATATTTGATAGGGATGATTAAAATATTTTCTCACATTATGACGTCAACATTTATTCATGTTTGTAGAATGGGTACTGTGCATGGAACATACTAAATGTAAATTCATAAATCAGAACGAGAAATATATCAGAACTATTCTGGAAAGTGGGCCAATGACTTCAGTTTCAAGTAAGCATGTCAATCATAACTTAAAACATAAATCACAGACGATCTATTTTGAGGATCAAGTTCAGATTTAAATCACGTTTAAGCAAGTTAACGGATTTCGTACGAAAGAGGCAATGCCGTTTTCTCAGTGCTGTACACTGTAGTTGGTGTGGGGGATGGGCAGGCCACGGTAACTGTAACACGCTGATGTAACCTTATAATCCAGGCATGGTGCTGTGCGTACAGATGGAATGTCAGGGATTTTACGGTGCCATCTACAGCTGACCCTCTGAGCGTTTGAGTGGTTTCTGATGCGTCTAGGACCAAAGCAAACACAAGACCATGCCCTGCTTCTATTGGCAAAGCAGAGTTACCGAGGGCCCTTGAGAGCGCTTGCAGTGCAGTCACTTCTGCACCTCGTCTTATTTTTGGAAGTGGCAGAGGGGGGGGGGGGGGGCAAAAATGCATGCACAGTAATCTGTGAGCCAAGCCTTAAGAGCATTTGCGTATGAGTGTGTATGTGTGAGCGCGCAGTGCTGTATGCTGTTCCATGGTGTAGAGCAGGGAGGGGGGGGTTAGCACCCATCTGGTAGTATTACAATCCCCTCCCACACATGTACACACACATGTGCACCCACCCACGCACACACTCTTCTCAAATCCTCTCCTCGGCGGCTCAGGGACAAGGGGAAGAGGGGGACTCAGGGCTTGTACTTTAATAATTAAAACAGACAGATAATTGGAGTCTCTTTGTTACAGCCCATCTGTCATGCTCCCTGATAGCCCCCTCCTTTCCGGCACGTAGTCATAAGCGGGAGCCGTCCACTCTAATTGCAGATTAATTCTGCTCTTTGTTTATAGAATGAAATCCCCAAACTCTTCCAGTCAGATGAAATAGCCTCCAGTAGCTTGTGCTCTCCTGTTTTTTTTTTTTTCTGATTCATGGAGAGCTTCAGAAACATCTCCCAAGGGAGGGAAAGGGAATAAGTTAAACAAGTGGACTAATTAGGCCGAATGTCTAGAGACACGGAACACGAGATGTGCAGAGCTGCTGGCTAGTGCCACTAAAAATGTCCAATTTTTATTCTCCAGATAACATACTGAAGCAGGGAACAAAATTCATTTCTCATCCCTGTAACTCAGGGATCTAGAAAAAAATATTGTGGTAAAATATTTCTGTCACCTTTAAATGTCATTGATATGAGTACATAAAGTACTATTATGTCCAGGGAGTCAAGACCAAGTTCATTTTATTGCTTATGCCTAAAGATTCTTAAATGGTCCCAAACCTGCGACTGTCGCAGAACCAATCTAACATTAGAATGTAATGCATCAGGTAATGGAGACCAATGAATTGCAACTGAATTGTTTCACTGAAATTCAGTGCCAAGTGTGAAGACTATCTGAATTTAATCATTTAATTCAAAGAGAGAACTTAATATGTTTTGTCTCATTATGACCACGAGACACAGGGAGGAGGGAAGGGAAGAAATGGGATAAATATGTAACTCATATTTGGAGTCAAAATGGTAGTTATGCAACTTAATGCCAATCAAATACATCAATTTACCAAAGACAAAACAAAAGGCATGTAACCCAGTATTTTTTGTCATCTTTTAGAATGACTTACTCCTGTGTGCGCATATATGTTAATTTTGCAAAGGTGAAAATATAATTTGTGCTGAAATGACTGTTTTCCCTTACATTGTGAAGCTTTAACAACAGCTTTTTGGGAAAGAGCATCAAACTACACACTCATACACCCTTTGTTTAGTTTATCAATTCATGAATTTATTCTCTATTACACCATATTTTTATTACTTCAGGAAAAAATGTATTCTTAAAACTAAAAATTACAAATTGTAAATAATACAAACATAGTTTAAGTGGATACAACAAAACACATCATTGCAATTCCCCCCGATTTTCCACCCCCACCTGAACCAATTCAACACCCCCAGAAAGCCAAAAACAATATGATACAGCACATTTCAGGAATTTTTTAAAAAAATGAGAAATCCTATTCACTTCTTGTTAAAAAACAAACAAAAAACATTGTTGCATCTGTCTGGCATTCAAATTCTGTCCTCTTTTACTCCAGGTAAAACCCCCCACCTAAAACCCTCCTCCTGTTTTAAATGTTGGAGCTCTAGCCGGCTTATACACCTTCCTCTTACACTCTGCATGTAACTGCATATCACAGGAAACAAATGCACAGTGCACAATTCAGATCCCGAGGAGCTGTAGCCACACTCTAGACCCAGTTCAGAACAAGGTATGGAGAGTTCACTGCAGGGTTGTTTCAGTTGGACATGGCCCACTTACTGCCCACTACAAAGCCTAGGAGAGTAAAATGATGGAGGAGACTGTTGTCTTTGGTTCTGACGGAGTGGAATCTCCATGCCCAGGGCTGACACCCTCAGGTCCAGGGACATGTCCTACACTTTGGTTTTCAGGTGAGCGTATCTCATGTTTTCCGGCCCTTTGTGTAATGGTACCTGCTTAGTATGCAAGTGGCACGCTTGCTGCAGTGCTGGAGACATGCTGTTCCACACCCTCAATCCCCTTTCAAACCAGCTGCTCAACCCAGCTCACAGCCTCTCTAGGGCTTACTCCTCCAAAAGCCATGGAGGGGTTCACTGGTGTACACAACCACATTCTCCATGCTGGAGGACACAGTCTCTCCATTCCTGAAAAGTTTTTTTCTTAATAGAACAGCAAAGGCAAATAAAGAGGAGCAGGAGATGTTTGGATGAAGGTACATGAAAGAATGTGTAATTTTTCGTAGACTGGCTGCAGCAGAATTCATTTAAAAAATACCTCACTTTCTAGTTTTAGTGTCTTCTTCCTAATAGAATTTGGTAATCAAAACATGCATTGTTTAAGGACACCCAGTTCTGTTCTGGCTGGTCGCAACAGGCATAATTATTACAATCCGACATGACGGCCAAACAAGCACCTTCACCTTCCACGGGTTTTTACTGTCAAATATGAAATCACTTCTTTAAATCCATGTAAAGCGCTTTTTAGATACACACTGGGACACAATATTTAAATATTCCAATTTTACACAGCAAACCCAAGTGGGCTCTAAATCAGCTAAGCAGCACGTCACCTCCAACCCCAACCAGATGCTACGCTGCCGCTGGTGTCCATGTTCCCTGGCAGTCATTTACAGTAAACCAATGGGAAGCCAGAGTATGGCACATTCAAACATTATTCTGTAACTGAGTACTATGGGCAGCCCTTACATCTCCCGTAAAAGCAGCCCACCAAGAAGGTAACAGGAATGGTGCGTATTCCCACACGTCAAATGTTGTTCTGCTACAGCCTGCGTCCCTCAGTACACGAACCGGCATGGGGAACTCTGCGGCTCATTTCCCTCTCTTGGCTTAGCTGAATTAGTATATAGCAAGAGTGCAGGAGTTCAGACCTCCCGGTCTTTCATCCTGATCTTTAGCAGCAAGTTCAGCTAATACTTCATATCCAGCCAAACGGCTTAGCATAAATGCGCTGACCCACTTTTACATTAGAATGGCCATTGCTGGCATTACCCCAGCGCTTTACAATGACCGAGTTTGTCTGAAGCTATAAGCCAGCCCAACATAATCATTCGCTTCAGCTGCAATTTTCTCAATTTTTTATGGAACAGAATTTATACAACGCTTTGTGTACTGTGGCATAGCCTTCTCTGTTTAAAATGTTTTTTTTTTTCCCACAGAAAAGGAAGAAAAAAAAAAAACAAGATAAACAGAAGCTGCAAGCAAATTCAGACCTTCATATAATTATGAAGGCTTTCTTGCTGTGAGAGGGTTTGATGAGTGTGAGCCAGAAAAGCATAGAGGGTGGAGGGAATCTCAGCAAGTGTGTATAACAAGAGCCAGACCTGAGGAATCAGTCCCATGGTGACACAGGGCCTAAAGCCTTCCAGATCTCTGGTATCAGAGATCTACGCAATACTGACGGGTTGCTTTCGTAAGTGTAACTCACACAATCAGCATGTCAGTCAATGTATGTAATGCAGCCAGTGTTACGATTCTAATCCCGAAATGCCCCTGCATGCCACCATCTTAACGCAGTTCGTTACTGCGGCCATGAGTGTTGGCCTGTCATCTTTAAAGCCATTAATTTGGGGACATTTTGGACAAGAACCCAAAGCAATTACATCCAACAAGACATTTAAACAGAACAGAAACAGATAACATAAAAAAACTGAAAAACAGGACAATTTCTGTTCTCCCCATAGCTCTTCTCTGCATTTTAATCTGATGAATCCTACAACTATGAATCGAAAGCCATACCCGGATTATGGAAGGGATTGCTTTATAAATAATGTTAAGGAGAGACTTGATCACTGCTGATGGTGTCAGAAAAAACAGTCAGGAACACAGCTATTGATGGCACTCAAACTGTTCTGGGATCAGGCTCACCCACTCTATTCAGTACATTAGTTCTCACACACACAGCATTCTGCTCAAACTGTTAGTTTGTGAAGGCGTTCCCAAGACTTGCAATTGCCTTTTTATATATAAAAATAGATTTGTTTTTCCTTTGCATTATTTTTAAAGCACATAATTATGAGAGAGAAGTTACAAAGTAAATGCAAAGGAAGTTTTACCAAAAGTGCATTATTTTTTGCAGTTGGAGTTAAAGGAGTCACTGATCAAAAAAAGAATATTGGCTATTTTTTTTTTTTTTGCAGATTTTCAAGCACATGACTAATATTATACATGTTTAAAATATACCCTTTCCCACACTGTACAAAATAAACATGAGCATGTTGTTTGCTGTCGAAGTTCACGGCAGCAGTTGGTGCCCCCTCCCCCAGCTCATTCAGGGAGGGGTCCAGGTTCTGAGCACCCCTCCTCCCTCAGTGTGATGGCCAATACAGACTGACCCTGGGACAGTGTTCCTCGTAGCCTGAGCTCTTCTCAGCTTGGTGCTGTGCCTTCATAGCGTGAGCTCTACTGACCCTGGGGCAGTGGTTAACCTCAGTGCAGTCCGTTCACCTCGAATCAGCTCACAACCGCAGCACAAAGGTATGCGGGGCCATCGGAACATGCAGGGCCAGGAGTCTGAGAGTATGTCAGGGAGGAGGGGTGGAGGTAGAGAGAGCTGAGAGATTAACGATGCACAGGTGCCTGGCTCCTTTTCTCATCAAGTAAAATACAGACTGTGAGCAGAACAACAGAGAGGACCTGACTCCATTCTTTAGACACACAGCCAATGGGACACATAAACCCAGAGGTCAGAGGAGGTCATGTGGGTCAAAAAAAAAAAAAAAAAAGCAGAGTGAGGGGGATCATCCTGTAACTTCTTTACTCTATCTCATTTACCTATGTGGGGGATGCAGTGAGGACAGACAGACAGACAGACAGACAAAAAGGACAAGACACAGAGTGACATGCTACCATCAGACTGATGAACAGCCCTAGGACCTCCCACACAGACAGGCAGACGGACAGAACTCCAGACAGATGACCACGGCCGAAGGAAAGACGTATGAGCTGCACATATCCAGTCATCAGAAACAAAGACAAACAGACAAAGCTGCCTCATAACACAGGCCTGACCAATCCGCAGGCCTCTGCAAGCACTCACTCCCAGAGAGACAGACAGACAGTCGCTCACACAGAGGTGTAGACAGACAGACTGGCTGGTGCGGAGCAGTGCGAGGCGGGGCAGGGTGGGTGGGGCAAGGCGGGGCGGGGCTCAGGTGTGCTGAGACGCCAGGTCCTGGCTGATGAAACGACGCAGGCGCTCCAGGTATTGGCTGTAAAGTTCGATGTCGTTGTGGCCTGCGCCCTCCACCCACAGGGGCTCCACGGCCTTGGGGCAGCGCTCGAACAGGGCCAGGCCGTGCGAGAAGTCGATCACCTCATCCTCTGTCCCATGGATGATCAGAACTGGAGACGTGATCTTCGACACCTTCTCAATACTGTGAGCCAGTCAGAGATGGAGGGAGGGAAAGAGAGAGACAAAGTTACTTACATAGTTGTATAGGACTCCTCCAGATTAAAAAATGAATAGCAGCCATGTAGGAATAAACACATACACATATAAACAACCCAGACATATTTATAAAATACAGGCAGCTATCATTTATCAATTTCAGCACAGAGCACAAAACAAGAGTTGTCCTCTCTGACACATATTAAAAGCACACATTTTCTGCTTCTATCTTAATCATAAAAGGACCAAAAGGAAGTCCATGGCAAGTTGCACTGATCCCCCTGGCCTACACTTCAAATGAGAAGCATGCTCACATGGGTCTCAGCAGTGATCAAAGGAAGATTACAATGAACTCCCAGCAGGCCTTTCTGTCCAGAAATGGCAGCCAAAATCAGATACAGTACAAAGACGAGCAGGAGGAGGTGGAGGACAATGGAGAGATCAAGAGGATTCTCACTTGGGGAAGGCGTCAAAGCAGTAGGTCTTCTTGGTGTCGGGGAAGGCCACCCTCATGCCGGAGGTCAAAGGTGAGTGCAGAACCACGGCCGCGCACTCGTAGCGCGATGCCAGGTCGACGGTGGGCACGGTGCCAATGCTCTGCCCGTACAGGATAATGTTTTCTGGGCTGATGCCATACCTGTGTCACACAACAAACACTAATTCCATCAGTAAAGCCACAAACAGCATCGTAAAACAGTTTTATCAGGTGCAGACACTCAGCTACAGTGAAGCTTTTATAGCACAGAACAAGCTGAAAATGCTCTTAGGGCAATGGTATTGGAGGGAAATTTGACAAATGCCTGCTGTTAGAAATGCCAGCTAGAACAACCACTGACTGCTAACAACAGCTGCTTTCAAGAACAAAAGTGTAAGAAAAAAAATCTGCGGTTGTGATCATAGTATATTTACTTCTGTGGTTCGATATTTTACCAGATTTAAATGATAATGTACGGTCGACAAAATCTGGTGCTAATTTACGAATCCGGATTTCCATCACTGCTCGCGGGACCTTCGAAAAAGGCAGAGACGCGGTTCAGTCCTGCGCCGTCAATGGATACTTTCTGCAAGGTACATTCCTCGCCAGGTGTGAAATCTCACACCAAGCATTCAGACTGCCACGGCATGAAAAACGAACACTTGCCACGCAGCTCTGCGCGTAAAGCAGACCGAGGCTCGTCTGCCTGCTTTTTCAATATCGCAGTCACTACGTGTCCGATACGATCACCTCACATGTATTATACTCTTCTCTCCAGTTCAGTCTTATTGTGTGCCTGCAGTTGATAATTTAATAATGGCAAGGCATGAATAAGACAAAAGATACGGAGTACATCAATATTTGATAAACATCTAGTTTTGCAAGGCTCAAAATCTGAGATTAACCTGAAAAGCAGGCAACTTCCTGCACGCTACATCTGCTACAACAGTCGGCACTTATTTCAAGCCCTCTCCCTGATTTCAAGAGCTGGTCACAATGTGGCATTAATGCGGAGCAGTGGAGTTGTATGTAGAAGTCAGCTGAGCTGCTCTCGTTTCCGGCGATTTCTGTACCGTGTGCGGAGGGCGTGCCAGGCTGCGTCGATGTCGGCGTACAGGTTCTTCTCCGAGGGCTTGCCGGTGCTCACGCCGTAGCCCGAATAGTCGTAGGAGAAGATGTTGCAGTTGATTCGCGTCCCCAGGCCGATGTAGAAGCTGCTCATCTGACCCAGGTCCACCGCGTTACCGTGGGAGAACAGGACCGTGAATCTGGAAGACACACCGACAGCATGTTGCAAACATAATCAATATGAATAAATGCAAGAGGCACATAAAAGAACTGCTGTGGGGGGGGGGGGGGAGGGGGGGGGGATTGCATAATGGCCTGTCACACTGTGTCAATCTAGCTGTGCTTCCATGCGTTCAATCCACACTCGAAATACAGTATATTCTTATGCCTCCATGTGACCACAATTGGCGATTATGAAAGCAATCAGAAAGCGTTCCTTGTACCAAGACAGGAACTACAAAAAAGCAGTGATCTGTTACATGTACGAGCACACATTAGCCAATCCCCTCAACTCCACATGAGTGTCATGTGATTTCTTCAGAGGTGGGGGGGGGGGGGGGGGGGCCTTCATCATTTTCATCATTCCTGCAGGAAACTGCTGCCTTCCTTCCACATGCATTCTACTTTCTGCTTGCTTCAGTGGTAGTCTGCTATACATCGCAATATATAACACAATGCAGTTATACATTCACACAATGAATATTACTTCCTGGTAAAATTAAGGATAAATACAACAGCATATTAAATGCTTTACTTTACTGCATTGCTTTGTTGTCCATAAATAATTATTACTTGTTCAGAATGTTCTGCTTAGTAAGTGAAATGCTCAGAGTTGTTGCCCATTTGCTTATGGTAGACAGTGAATGGGCTGCAGGCAGAGAGATTACACTGGACCTGAGAGACACATGAAAAGAGCAAGAGGAGGAGGAAATGTGCACCACAGGAGAGATGGCAGGCACAAGGAAACAAACAGCAGCCGAGAGGACAAGGGGAGAGTTCATGGATTAAAAAAGAAGCAAGCAGGAGAATGCCACAGAATCAGGAAAGGAGCAGATGCCAGAGGGAGGGTTCATTAGAGGGCAGGAGACAGAAAAACAAAGAGGGAGGGGAGACATGAGGTAAAAGAAACTGAGCAGGGAACAAACTTAAACGTTAGAAAATGAGCAGACCTTTGGAAATGCCTACAGCTAAATGTCAGCCTTCTGCCCAGTTAAATCCATCCTGGCTACAAACACTCCACTGACAAACACACAAAAAAAGCTGACAAAATGAAACCTGACATTCACTGCCTTCCTTCCTCTTGCGCACTCATTTCCTCCTAATGGCCCACTTTCCTCAACCCCAGCCCCAGCCCCCCCTTACTCGTCGGCCCTCTTAGAATCCCTCGGGCCCCACTCACCTGGCGCTGGGAGCGCAGCGGATGTACATGCAGCCCACTCGGTTGCCGCGGCTGGAGCGGGTGAGGAAGACCTCGGTGCCGTCCAGCTCTCGCTGGGAGTACTGGAACTCGGCGCGCTCCGTTAAGTGGAGCTTCCATCTTCCGTCCGCTCCTCCGGCCCCACCGGCCCCGCCTGCCCCACCTACCCGCGACCGGAGGCCCGGTGCGCCCAGGCCTGTGTTCCCCACGGGCCCGGCTTCCAGGTCAGGGAGGAGAGCGTACGTGGGCTCTGGTGGCAGGAAAGCCAGTTTGGCAGCGATGCGGCTCGGGCACGGCGGGCAACAGAAGAGGCAGCACAGCTCACTGACAGACAAGCCGTTCATCTTGCACTGTACAGGGAGACATTGCATTCATTACAAACTCTTTACGGACCTCATGAAGATACATTATGAAGAACAGCCAACTGTAACGCTTCATGCAACTACACAGCACTGCTTAACAGAAACCCCACTGTCAGGCTGCTGAAGAAGTGTATGTACTGTAGCGAGAACGAAACGTAAAGATGAGGCAAGACACTACTGACGCCTCTATTCCACGCGCAGTTCTTACAGTTACTATGGCTCGAAGATTACGGTTTCAGATATGAGCCAGAAGCTAACAAATCTGGACTGCTTCACAGCTCTACAAACCAGTACAAAATCCACATCGCAAAACACACTCACATTGAACATTGCTATCCTGACATATTATCAGGTAGCCTAGCCTACAACACATTTTTTTGGAGATTTACAGAGAAACTATAACAGCTAGGTAGGCACACGTCTGCTATAACAAGTTAGTTATGGACACAAAATTACCTGGTACTCAGCTCCACGGAGATTAAAACGTAGGTAAAACGCACAAAACTAACGAAAAAATAAAATTAACGCATTCCCGAAGCTACTTTGTATAGTACACGAGCCATAACATAGCTTGTCAGTTGTCTTGATGAAAAAGTAAGAGTATGAGAAACCAGCAAACTAAAATACTAGAGATAACTGTCAGAACAACAAGCTGGCTAGTCTGTCAGAATACAAGGAAAACCAAGACTCAGGAAGCTATCTTGTTATCTTGGTTGCTGTTTTGCATAAATCAAGGGATTTGGTTAGTTACCCGTTAATGCCAGATAGCTGGATACAGTGATTATAAAAAAGAAAACGGCCATATTTTCAGCTGAATCGCTAGCGTGCGAAATTGCTAGCTAGCTATATCTTAGTTACCGGTGTGGAGAGGAAATAATTTTAGCTAATGTTAGCTAGCTTGCTGGCTAGCTATGAATCGACATTGAACTCTATGAGAGTTGGGCAACATTTAGCTAACTAAGTAACTAACTGTGACTCTGTGTTAGATAATAAATAACTATTTAAATTCACTATCGCTAGATATCAAGCTATTTCGGTATAAATGACTATCAAGTTCTACACCTAATACTACACCACTAGCAAACCTGTGTTAGCTAACGTCACCTAGCTCTGCTTTTGTCGGCTAGCAAGCACTCTTTATTGACCTTCCACTGATCTTGGCTTAAAGAAAAACGTTTAAAGAGAATTAAACGAAACAGCCTCCGTCATCCTAGTAGACTAAAAGTCATGGTGTAGTTAAAGAATAAATACAAGTCATTTTCACAAACCCAAACGTAGAGACGCTAGTTAGCAATGAGGCTAGCTAGCTTTTATTAGACCACAGGCAGATCTCCGGAATGAAAACGCGAATTCTTCAGATAAAATAAAATTAAAACGCAGACAACAGGCGGAAAAATGTCCCTTCCGTATCCAAGAGGTTGCGGTATCCGGATCATCCGGCTTGCGCATCGACAAGCCTATCTCACTATCAATGTTATCACCGATTCATCTGTTAATTGTAGCAAGCTTACGATACAATGTTTTTTTTTTTTTTTACATTCCTGCCCGACTGCATGCGGAAATGACGGGAAGGATATGACGGCAGAAACCCCGCTTAAGAAAATAGCAACAGAAACGTTGAAAGGAGACGTTTTCTGTGGTTTAATACGTAAGACAATCAAAATATCCTGTCATTCACGTTTTAATATATAAAGATGCTCCTGAACTGTACTGTCTATGGCATAAATTGAGTTCCGTTTAAAGTCAATAGACACCTTACAGCTTGTTAGGCTGTGGTAGTTAAAGAGACTGAGGCTGGAGTTGTTGCGGTGTCGAGATGGACGTGTGACTCCCAAATAATGGATGGTGAACTGAAATTGCGGTTATATTTTACGCACGTCCAGACAAAACAGAAAAGTGAAAAGAAGAAATGGACCTTCATTTCTGATAATGTGGGACCACAACAGCCTCATAAATACTGACCGTTTTCGTTTCCTTGCTGTCTTGATAGTAAGCTAACCCCTTAGGATATAGCGAAACTATCGATGTCAATTAAGTTTGTGATGCGGCAAAAGTTGCCCCATGTAGCCTGTTTTCGGATCACTCAAGGCAATCCCAACGCTTTTCGGTGTGCATGCAGTCATGCATATGGCATGAATGCACTTTTAGAAGGTGTGTTTAACTCCGATTGGCTGTTTGTGTATGTGTGTGTACGCATAGTAGGCTATCATGCATAAAAGTGCTGTGTGTCATTGAGGAGAAAACATTTACTTATTTTATTGAACATGCCAGCCGCCCCGCCAAAGTTGCCCTCAACAGCAATTGTAGATGAAGTTATAGCCCTACCATCCTGGTCGCGTTCTTGAAAATACATCCAATTGATTTAAAGAAGAGATTATTGTTTTATACGAAACACAACACAGTACTCATACTGGAAATGGACTGCGATAATTTGGTTTAAGGAACTGTCTGCAAGCAACTGGCCGCAGCAGCTGTTGGGGGCTTGAGGTTACGTTACATTATTTATTTGTTTAGCAGACATTATCAGTGTGATGTATTGGTTAGACTTTATTTATTTATTTATTTATTAGCTTTTACACATTAGCGATTTGTACAGCTTAATATTTACTGTTACTATGGTTTAGTACCCATAGCACTGTTGAGTGGAGACTTCCTGTACAGAGACCAATTTGGGCCAGAGAAGGAGGAAGGCCAGCAAACACCCACAGTTTTACTTAAATTGTCTCAGTTTCCACACTCACATACAGTCCGTTCATTTAGCAGGAGCAAACTTCAACATGTTAGGCAGGAAACCAGCCAGATCTCATAAAATAATTCTTCACAAAAGCATAGATTGTCAGGTAAAAATGTGGTCAAAAAGTACCACCTATTATATCTAAAGGTGGGTTCTTTACAAAATTCCACTTTGAACATTTTGAACTTCATGAATCAGCTGAATGAGGCTGGATCATTTTGCAAATGGCTGCTTGTGTTTTCTGATCATGGCTGCACTGGAGATACCAAAGAAGAACTACACAAGATGTCAGACTGTCTCAGTATTGATTACCAGAAAGTTCAATAACAGGACAGCCTTAGTACAGGTATTTAGATATCAACTAGAACTCATTAGTCAGACTAGGAGGGAAGGGAGAATGCACGGTCTCCACAGTAATAAACAGCTTCTGGTTAGAGAAATGCCGAACTAAAGCTAGTTGCATGTTCAAAAACAGAAGCCATTCTTAAGGAGTGGGGAAAACGCTGGAAGTCAGCAGAAGTGACCGCTGATGTGGTGGTAGTGCTGTCCGTACACATACCGTATGCCTGACAACATAAACACAAGCACACACAGCTGCAAATAACCACCTTTCACACTGAATAGCTGTGATTCCTTGGAGAAGCAAAGCCTGCCCTGGCCTCTATCCATGCGGAATGTTAAGGGCGCCTCATTCCTTGAAGCTACTTAGCCCATCTTATGGGCTTCTGAGGATTAATGAGTGAGGGGCTTGACATTTCACACAGGGGCTGGTGTTATGGGTACTGTAAGGACATATTCAGCATAAATAATAGGAGTGAAGCTGCATTTATATCGGATTTCAAGAGACCATAAGCTTTTAATTAGCAACCCTCAGATTATGCTTTAATTTCTGTACGTTTAACTAAGCCCTTAAGTTGCAAACCACAAACTAAGATGAGTTATTTACAGAACATGCTAGCATCTTAGTTGAGGCTACAGTGATACTCAGTCTGGTCAAAGTGTTTGGTAATAGGAAGCAGGGGCGTGGTACCGGTTCCCCTGCAAAAGCCTTTGAGTTCATAACGAAATGAGCTCATTGCTTCCTCAGAAAAGTTCAAATGTACTCTTTGGCTGCACTAGATCAAACTGAAAAATCGTTGGCACCTGAGTAGCTCAGTGCTCGTGCCATTCTCTTTGAGGGCAAGTTAAGCTCTGTGGCCCAGGTTCAGTCTAGGCTGTGTCATCAACTGATGGTAACCAGGAGCCCACAGTGGTGGAACAAATTGTCTTTGTTCTGCCTTGCATAGGGATAGGTCAGCCAGGGTTTGACTGTCTCATTGCACACCAGTGACCCCTGCTGGTCAATCATACTTACAGTCTACCTGCATGAAGTGTATTTCTCCAACTCATGTCTGTACAAGCTTGGCATGGGGACTGTGGTGTGAAAAGAAGCAGTGGATGACATCATGTTTCGGAGGAATACACACATTTGCCCGTGGTCTCTTGGAATGTTAGTGAAGGTTGAAATGATGAGGAACATCTCTATGACACAACTGGACATTCCAAATTGGCAGAAAATGGGATAAAATCACATTCTCAATCACTCAAAAATATGGTGTTCAATAAATACACATTAGGAAACCCAGTATACAGTTAAAATAAAGTTTATTTTGACTTGATTTTATTGTTTTATAGTTTATACAATCCGTAAGATTAAAAGAAAAAACAAGCAGTGTGACCCATGGGTTCAGTAATAATTTGTCTGAAACACCAGTCTGTGGGCAATCATCGACAGCATCTTCTCTGATTATATCAGCATCATACAATTTCAGATGGGCCTCCAACACTGTGGAACCCAGACAGATGAACAGCCAATGAACTTTTGTGGAGGGTGGGCAAGAGTCCTACATGGTTTTGACTTGAGAAAATTAGAACATACTCAGTGGCACATTTTTAAATATAAGTCCAATATAATCCTTTGAAGTCAACTCTAGAACAAGCAAACCACAGCCCTTGGTCAGAATCACAAGTCTCCACGCCAGTCCTTACTAATTTGCACCTTCTATCTCAGGGATCTCTTGTTCCATTAATCATACCTCTGTCTTTATTAACACTCATCTTACGCATCTGCAAAACATTAGATATACCACTATGCAATACCATAACAGTGCTTTTGTATTTAACTGCATTAAAAATCATGCTTCATGTACATTTTAGTTATCAACAATCAAATACATTATAAGAAGGCTACAAACCATTATTAAGACAAGGAATGTCACCAACAGAGCAACGGTTTCTTACCTTTCTGCCTGTGAAGAGCAAACTGCAATGAGGATTTCCATTCTCTGCAGACTCAACCAGTCTGAACCGGTGCAAGGCTGACTCTGGTGATTACTGTGGGAGTATGTGGAACCCGAAGCCTTTATGCTGGACCATAGCAAACGGTGTTCTGACCAGTGTGAACCCAGCTCCAGTTTGTCTTCGTAGCCATTTCATTTATTGCAGGAAAACATTAAATACACATTCCTCACGCTAGCTCGATACCACTGATATAACCAGCCCACGGGCCCTTACAGACACCTCATGTTCTTTTGGTTAGGGCAGAAGAGTCACATACAGTGTACACATATGATGTTCGAGTCCCATTAATGAGGGCTTCGAGGTGCCCTTTTTAGTAGTCCGTTTCAAAATGTCTACAGCTTAAAGGGGGGTTTTTAACCACATTTAAATACTATGCTGGACCTCAGCGGACAAAACAACAACACATCCATGAGGCACTGCAGTACATACAGGCAGGTGATCCAGTACGGGGTGGAACATTCAGCACAGACAATTCATTTCTAGCAATCTGGCACCGTATGAAACATTCAGTCTGAGAGCAATGCATTTCCAGGAGGAACTCCATGTCCGTTCTTACAGCTCTGCAGGTGTTTAAATCGTGTGGGACTTTAAGAGTTCAGAATGAGACTGGATGAAAACCAGAAGTATTACTCACTCTTATCAAATGATCAATGTGCTCCATGTACTTTTAATGGTTATTTACCTGCTAGAATAAAAATAAATTACTCATAGTGGCATACAGTACGTTTTTTGCATCTTTATTTCTGTTGCATTTGTGCTGCGTAATTGATATTCGTATCTGGATTAGTTGTGCTTGGATTCCAATACAATAAAGTCAGTATCTGCAGAATGTGCATCCCATCTCCCTACTTGCACAACTGAACAGGGCTCTACTCCATCACATACTTGTTTGCGTTTTTTCCAAAATCGGTTATATAATTAAAAGGCTTAAAACATAACTGGAAGGTCAAGAGAGCTATCTATTGGTCTGCTCACACATGCAGTCTGTCCTCTGATACAAACCAACCAAATGATCATTAAAAATAAAATAAATAGAATGCAATCACACAATCCAAGCTAACTACAATATATTAATATAGATCTTCTGGTGTCATACGCTCAGAGCAGAAAGGGGGAGAGGGCAAACACACAGTACTCAATCACTCTTGTCTCAAATTTTACCTCCCCTCAGCAAATAACTACACATGCATTCAACATTAGAGGGCTAAAACAGATCAAAGAAAGAAAAAAAAAAAACATTTTATGCAGACTGGGAATTTGAAATTTGCTTGCATTTCTGACGTTGTCTGTCCATAAAAATGTCAGAGGGGAAAAGAGCATTGAAAATAAATCAGACCCCCGCCCCCCCACCTCCCACCCTCCCCAAAGAGGGAAACTCAAAAGTACTGCATGTGAGAAACACTGTGTCCATTAGTCCAGGAGTATATACCTAATGTTTAAGGGCATCACAAACCCTTGATCCAAAACACCACAAGTCTCTGTATGAAGGATCCCCTTTTAAACCTCCCCCCCCTCGCCCGTCCCCTAAACTCTTACCCCAACCTCACCAATTGCCCAGGGGGGCAGATACAAATAACCCCACCCCTCCAAAATACAGAGCATATAAAATGGATAAAACAAATTCAATGGCAACTCCCCAAAGCACACTAACATATCCCCCAGAGCCCATTCCTCCTCCCCCTCAAGCTAACGCACTAACTCACTCACGGAGTCACTCATTCACAACACACTATCATTCAATTACACGCGCTCCCACACTTACCACTCACTCGCTCACATTTACACACACACACACACACACACACACACTCAGCTGAGGAGAGAGAGGAGAGGGGCTAGGCGGGGAGGATGTGACCCCCCTACTTCCTCCATGATAAAGCCCTCAGCGGTGAGGGAAGAGTCTCGCTGTGTGGTGTTCCTGTCCCAGGATTCGCAGTTCGGTTCACAATTTCTGGATCTTCTCGGCCACCACTATGGGGTTTTCCTTCCGCAGGCGCGCGGTGGCGGCCCCCCGGTAGTCGAAGGGGCAGTCGTGTTTGTCCGAGTAGCGATGGATGCTGCAGAAGACGTTCCCGCAGCGACAGTCGAAGCCTGGACCGGACAGACAAGAGCAGGAGCAAAGTCAGGAGCAGTAACCGGCAGGAAGTGCTTTCAACAGGACCAGTGGCCCGCAGGAAACTAACTAAAGAGGACAGAGCACATCACAATACTTCACTCAGGGGGGTGAGGGAGTGACAAATTTAGAGTGAGGGCTGTGGTGTATGTTTTTCTAAACTCCATCTCCCATCAGCCCCCGTTCCCAAACATTATGTGGCGCTTTTCCAACACAGTCCTGTATTTGACAAGTGTGTATCATGATGCAGCAGGAGGTCTGAGAAGATTACAGATGCTGAATCAGTCACAGGCTCTACAGGGCTACTTGCCTAATCCTGTTGAATGCACTTTTTGTAAGGTGCTCTGGGTAAGAGTGGCTGCCAAATGAATACATGCAAATGTTTTTTTTTTTTGGTTCAGCTGAGCCCCCTTTATTGTGATAAGTGAAAGCTGTGAAATTTGTCATTGGCTTGTAATATGCAACTTGTACCGTCACCAGTTTGCAGCCATGTGCGCTACCTTGTTGACAACCAACACGGTAAAACACAAGCTTAACTGTGTGTTAAGCACAGCCGTTCATAATGGGAGCCACGGAGCGGTTACACAGGCTTGTCGTCAGCCCCTCTCTCTAGCCATCCTTTCCCCATAAACCCATCACTCAGGGTCTCACAGCTATTTCTGCAATGGCCTTAATAAACCCCTTACACTCAAACGAAAACAGGTGCTGCATGTCCTTCAAGCTAAAACTAAACGCCTGTCTAGCCAAAAGGTGAAATGACACACAAACACGTGCTGAATTTTCACACCCCACAGCAAAGATTCACGGTCGTTTCCATTTAACGGTTCAGCACTGAGGTCATGTCAGTGACGGACTTCTGGCTTTGTGTGGGATATGCACAGAGTTTTAATAAAAGAACAGGTGAGTGGCACAAAACAATTTTCAAATTTCTCCATAAAACTTCTTATTATTTTCCAATTCATTTCATGCATCTCAAGTGGCACCTGCAAGATAAACTGTGTTTATGGATAACCGCTGCTGGTGCCATTTACAGTCCACCTAATGACTTCCTTCAAAGGGCCTGCCCCTGTTTTAGTGACAGTGCGGTCCCCTTCACACGTAGGCCCGCCCCTCGTCTTGCTCTCACCTGTGAGGCCCACTTTCTTTCGGCAGGTGAAGCAGCGGTTCTTCTTCTTGCCTTTGTCAGGGGTTTGGTCTCCATCAGAAGTGGACTCTGTTGCTTCCACAGTCGTCTCCCCTATCAGACATACAGCAATCTAACCACTGACAAAAACTCAAGCTAGGTGAGCCTATGAGTTTATGAGCCTACGTGGCACTGAATTTGGTTGGAATAAATTTAAACAAACCGATACGGGATGTTAAAATGTCTATGCCTATTAGAAACCCAACCACACCAGAATAATTTCAGCATCAGATAAAAGGAAAGCACGCTCATTTACCTAACAATTTTTCTTTGAAGTATTCCAGGATTTTGTTAGTGAAACCTTTAGTCTGTGTTGTTCTAAGTACAAATATCTGCTCATATCTCCAATCCAGTGTGAAAACTGTTTTCCCAAACTGTGTTACTCATGAATCACGTAGCTATTATAATGTCCCAAGACCTCTTGCAACATAACAGTTCTTCTTGATAAATTTTTCTCTCTAAATACCAGTTACCTAATATTTGTCAGCAAATACGGATCTCACCTGAAGGTTTGGATGGCCCCTCCTCCGCCTCTTCCTCCTCCTCTGCCTCGGCATGGTCAGAGTCCATGGCCGCAGTGTCCTGGGAGATGCTCATGGCTGTCATCTGCTGGGTAACAGGACTGGGGGAGCTGGAACACATGCAGCACGTACCCATCAATCCCTCACTGGAAGCCAAAATAATACCAGCAGCTGCCAAACAACAGTACCCGAGAAGTCTGGTAAAAAGAATACTTAAGAGGAGAGACAGGCGTGGGTGTGCTGAATGCTCGGGCACAGAGGTAGTGGTGGATCTGATGTCTTTGCAGGCCTTTGTGTTGGGCAGAGTTGTGACCCCCCGCATACCTAGACTTGTTCTCCTCTGTCTGGACGAGCTCCTCTGTGGTGGGGTCAGAGGTTGTCTCCACGGCTACAGGAGCATCTGTAGGGGTACCGGCTGATGTGGTGGCTGGAGGAAGAGAGAAAGAGCGCAGATGCATAGAGGGAAACACACGACCGCTGAGGACCTGGAAGAGCACATCTGTGGCAGACCTCTGTGTTTTTACAATAAACCCAAACATAAACAACAAGCTTCAGTTGCATGTCTCAACCAAGTCTCTCCCTCTCAAAGTCAATGCCTGGTGCAGCGGACTAAGGCATTAAACAAAGGCCATCTGCACTTTGGCCAGATTGCCTCAGACAAACATATTACCACATCGGAAGCCTAAAGCACCACAGAAACAAACACAGTGTGCACACCACACAGCTCTGGCTTCCTCTACACCAAGGCACCTTCTTATCTCTCTCACCTGGGGGGCTGGTATGGCCGCCGCCCTGCTGTCTCTGCAGGTGCTCCTTGTAGCAGACGGAACACATGCCATTGGTGCGGGGATTTCCATAGAAACCGCACCCCATAGTGCAAAGCATTGGCACTTGCGTCTGATTGGTCTCCTGTGCCATGCTCTCTCAGGGGTAGGGGGGTGGGGGAGGGTCGTTCTGGAAGCGAGTTTAAAAGTCAGTCAGCAAACTGCAAACCTCTCCATCTCAAATAACATTTGGAGACCAGTTCAACGCTACTATGACCTTGACAGATTTGTATATTTCCAAGGACACAAGAGTAAAGGTCGCCAGCTAACTTTCATTGATTGAAATGCGCGTGTGCTCAGAAAAAACTGTACCCACCTACTTTAATCGCTTATTAAAATACACGCTGGGGCGGAGGACTTGCTCGGCTAGTACCTGTTGTTAGTATTTATGAACTATGAATTACATTCATTTGTAAATTGTTTTTTTAGACTCCGACAATAACAGCTTCGACTGCACAAGTATCTGGCCAATCAGAGAGCGTCATCTGCGAGCTCGCTGCCCCCGAGCAGCGGGCCTGCACGGACGAGGGGGCGGGGTGTAACAACCCCAAAAAACACAACCTGGAATTGTTCCAGACGCCGATACGCTAGTGCGAGGCTTTGTGGCCTAAATCAAAACAAGGTATTGTCAGCCACACATCCCCTACGAGTAAAACAAACAGGGACAAAGGCCGATGCGCTAAATAACAACGTGTGACAAACTAGCGTTCCACTAAAACTTGTCTGCCCGAACTGACGTTAACAAACCGCAACAGATAACGTTACGAACAGCTAGCTAGCCGCTTTCAATTTAAAGGACAGTCGCGAGTGCGCAATTTGTAGTTCTGCAAATAATTAGCCTGGTACACTGAAATGATCTTTTACATCACAGCGCTGATGCACCTTTTTAGCTAACTAACTAGCCAGAATTACTATGACCCCACCTATGCAAACTAAGCTAGCTAGGTAGCTAAGTGCTAGCTACAAAGTGGCTAAACGATTTGCCCCCTGTAAACAAGAGGGCTAGCCAGCTTTTGTTCCCAAAGCGTAAAACTGTAATATTCTAACAGGGATCGATCGCAACAGCATCGTTCCGGTGATTTAGGTAGCCGGTTATGTAGCTAGCGAGCTCTCGATAACAATGTTGTTAGCCATCTAGGTAGACACTGTTTTACCAGTAGAAGTCTCACCGACATTAGCTGGCTAGTTAGCTACGCTATGGCGGTGTTGACGACAGGTTCTGAAACCGATCGTTTTTAATCTGTCTTTAACCGTCAGGTACAGTGAAAAGCAGCTCTAATTCCGACTCCGTGTCCACCTTACCTGTTATACGATTCGCCGAAAAATGTCAGGAAACGTAACCTTCAAGAAAAACAGAAGGTAAGCAATCCTCCCAGCGCTCGCGGCCTCCTCACCACTCAATCTCCAGTCCCGTCATTCTAAATGACTACTGTGACGTCATGCCAAAGAAACAATCCATTCTTTATCACAGCACCTATGGACTGTTTCTATTAATATATTTTTCCACCTAAGTCATTGCGTCCGTATATGAGTGGATAAAATCAAAAACATTATTTTTAATGTTTGAAAACGAATTAAGTGACACAATAAAAGGTAGTGCATATCCATTACAAATGCTGACCTGGATTATATTGACACAGTACCTGTAAAAGGTAGTGCATATTCAATGCACACGTTAACCTGGCTTACATTAAAGAAACATTAGCTACAATATGATATTGGATGTATATTTTCGGAGCGCATATTGCCACTTCTAATTACATTTGTAAATTGAATTGGATTAATATTTCATACTGTGTTATCATAGTTGTTCTTTCAAAGCAAAAACGTGGTCCCCGTGATTGAAAAGTTATGTTATTCTTTAGTAAAAATATACTTAATAAAAGACGGTATTGTACGGTGTACTGTAAATTGAATAGCATATTTACCGTTTTACTATTTGGAGAATTATCTTTGAGGATTCGATGTTAATGTATCACTCAGAATTCGTGTATTATCATATGTCAGTCAGTAACCTGCAGCAACAATAATAAAATCATTCAGTCAATTCTCATTAATCACACGATTACTGCACTGTTGAAAATTGCAGTTAGCATTTTTTGCAGACTAAGATGTGATCAGAAAGGGTTGCTTGTAGAATTTAGTACATTAAAAGAAATTATTTCACAAAGCAACATTATGATATTTAAATATTGTCCACTGTTCAACTGTCTCAGAAAGTCTTTCCTTTCTTATCACCAAGGGCCTAGATGGTTAGTAAGAAACATAGGGTACATAGGGTGTTTGAAATGTTTGACTGAACCAAAAACACCAGCTACTGGTCTAAGATTTGTAATTGATTTATTGAATTTGTAAAGCTGCACCTGTTGGTCTGTCTAACCCCATTCTCAGACAAGTCATAACACTGTAGTTTTCTTAGTGGCCCCTGAAGAAGTCCTTAAATTTAAATACTTTATTAGATTTACTCAGTTGCAGCCCACTTTCTCAAAACAACTCAGCATTTCTTCAGTAGTGGCACTGATATAGGGGTACAGGAAATATATCTTGCACAACACCTTATTCTCTCTTGAAATGACTGAAAATCATAGTTAATTTATTGATGTTTTCTGGAAAGAGCAGGTGATGGGTGTGTTGAAAGAACTCCAGTGACATCACCTGTTCTTTGGCAGGTGCATTTACCGGACAAGGGCTCAGGACTGGGACTCATCCCCCAGATTGCTCTGGACCTGTAAGATGTTCTGTCAGTTCAGCTGAGGGAGACAGTAAAGGATTGTAAAAGAAAAGGAGAGAAAGAAGGAGAGACAAATGTGAATGAATGTGTGTCATAGGGCAGCGGCTTCTGCATACGGGGTAGCAGGTGATTGTTGAGGCCAGCGATGCAGCGGCAAAGTACCATCAGAGCATTTTCTGTGGGGCTTTTATGAGGAGGAATTTTACCAGGACACCAGGGTCAACACCCCTACGCTTTTTACAAGCGCCATGGGAGTTTTAAAGACCCCAGCGAGTGAGGACCTCAGCTCAACATCTCGTCTAAAGGACAGCACACTGTTTTATTGCTTCACTGCTCTGGGGCACCGGATTCACTTGCCCTGTAGGGAGAAATTTCCCCTGCTGACCCACCACTGCAACTTCCAGCGGCAAACCCCATTTACTCCCGTGGATTCCCTGGAGGCCAATTCAGAAAGGTAATTAAAACAGCTAAATAGGGGCTTAAATTGATTATTTCCATTAGGCATTAGTGAAAGGCATACGAAAGCTTCTGGGTGGTTAGGCCGCTGGCCAAATTCTGAAATGACCAATTAGCGCCGTGAAATTATCAATAGTTAAATTAGACACTGCATTGCAGTGCCCCTGGACGCTGTGAATGCTTGTGAGTTTCTGGAATGCTGTGGATGAATGCCTTTGTACATTGTTAACATTCAGGAAGAGACAATGACTTGGCTCAGTGTTAGGTATTGTCTCAGTCTTCTGGCCCTCACCCTATATAACCTCTGTCCCACTATGCATCAGGAGAATGGACATCCTCTGCACCATTGTGGGTAATGTTTTCAGGTGTTTTCTGTGGTAAAATCGCCCTTTGTTGCAATGGTTCATTTGTTATAACAATGTGCAGATGACATTGCCTAATAAAGGCATGCTGAAATGAAACCAGGTGGTTTTGCTCAGTGTAATAACCGATACAACGTCCACTGCCATTTGTCTTGATGTTCAGTTGTTCAAGTGGTTGCAGCTTGTTGAATCATGCTCCACACATTTGGACAACATGGAGAAGCTGCCTGCCAAATTGAGTCTTGCTGAAATATATGTATTGGTTAATAATGTAGACACAACAGCCTTCTCATGTTTCACTGTCTGGTCCATGTAACCCTGGTGCTGCTCTAACTTTACTGCTGAAAGTCACACCTTACTGGTCTCCCTGCCAGCACAATCTGATCACTCATGCTCGTCCCAAACTGTGTGGCTCGACTGGTCTCCGCAGAAATCTGGACATCAACATAATTCAGTGGCGTCATTATTGTCATTGAAGACAAAACAAAAAACACTGCATGCTCATATGACATGTGGTGGCATTCAAAGACCACCCCATGAACTAAGACATTCTGATTTTGCTGTGCAAAATTCAGTATGGAGCACACAAACAACCTCGCTCTATACAATGGTGGGGCTATCGCCTCCTGCTTGCGCTCCATGTCTCCACCACCTGGACTGTCCCGATTGAGAGTCTGCTCGCTATTGTCTTTGGCCCTCTAGTGGTGTATTGACCTACCTACACTCCAGTCTGTATAGAGGCATTGATCTGAATAATAATATGCGAAGGTGAAGATTACTCTTTACTCTTCTCATTACTCTTATAATAACATTGAAATGTGATCAAAGTCACTTCTGTAAGTGACCCTTGAGCAAAACATTGGCTGCCAAACCTCAATAAACTATGACCACGCTGAAAGAGATTTGCGTTGTTGGTTTTATCAGTCACCTTACCTGACCAATGTTCCCAATGCGTCTTTTCTCCTCTTGGGCGCAGTGTTTGCTTAGAATGCAAACAGTGCGGGTATGTCTCATAGGCGCCCTCATCTGGCACTTCTGCGCATCATTTTCAGACCGTCACAGTAAAATCAACATGCTCATTTGCCTGTATACTGAAAAGCTCTACTTTGCTTAATCGGATCATTTTTTTGCTGCGCTACCATCATCAGTTGTAATTATCATGTTGGTATGCTATCGTGCAGTTCACTGGGCGAAAACAGCATATCTGTATGCACAGATGTATCTCTCTGCCAGTGTAAACACCCATCTGTAAATGCGCACAACCACAAAACCTCCCTTTTAACCTGTTAGAAAAATGTGGGAAGCCAAGAGAGATATATTAGACAATAACAAAGTCCCTGGATGCATATTGATCATATTCTGAGCGCAAAACCCAGCCTGCAGCCTTAAACTGTGGTTTGAAAGAAAGCAACAGCTTGACTCCATTGCCAGATTTCATTAAAGCATGATCTGGCTTTGTTCGCTAGGACGACATCAACTCTGTGCAGCTTCAGTAGAGATTTTCATCAGCACAGAATATGAGCCATCAGAGTTTTCACTGTATGTGCACTCATGCAGCCATTAGGGCAGATACCCTACTGGGACATGGAATTAAACATCATTTTCCTAGAAGCCCAAAGATTTTATTTTTATTACAGTGGTGAGTTGGGTCTAATTCATAATAATGATAGCAAACCCCCTGAAAACAGGCTGTTTGGGCATATCAGTGTAGCTCAGAGGTGTGTGTGTGTGTGTATGTGTGTGTAGTAGTAGTAGTAAGGAGCTGTATATCTGAGTGGAATTGTGATAAGTAGGTGGGCCCGTAACCCAAAGGCTGTGGGTTCATTTCCCAGGTTACTCCCCATTACTGGCAAGGTACTTCAATCAAAATCGCCCCAGTGAGTATTCAGCTTTGTAAATGAATAACATGAAAGCTGTGTGAGTTGCTCTGGACAAAAGTGAAATGTGTGTGAGACAGTTATGAATCCTGTTGTTGCTCATTGTGCTTTGTTCTCTTTGTCTGTATTTCCCATTTGAAATTCTGCTGGATGCTTCTCTTTCCCCTCTCTGTTTGCCAGATCTGGAGCCAGGAGTCTGAGCTTTGAAAAATTCAAACAGCCATAAAACAATGACAATCAATAAATGAAATAAAAATGTATAAATAACTTGGAATATCAAAGATACATTAAAATCTCTGCACAACTAGAATGAAACTATTTCCACGTTCAGTTTAGTCTAGAATAACTCTAGTGTCTCTACTACAAATGCTGTCAAGCTGTCCGGGCCATTAACAACTGTGTGTACTCTCTGTCTCAACAACTCTGAAGAAGTGCCTTCTAATGTTTGTGTGGATCTTCAACTGTTTACTGGATGCAGCCTTAACTGGCACAGCTGCCAGTGCCTTTGAGGAATTCAGCAGCTGATAAATGGACACATCTTTAAAGAGTCTGAGCTTTTAGGAGCGAGTCATCTGCCCCTTGTCTAAGGAAACGTGAATAACATTTTAGGGAACAAACTGCCCCTTTGGCCGAAAATCCAGGCCAGAGAGCACCGTGGCTGCTCCCTTTATCTGTTATCATTCAGGTCACTGGCTTGGTGTCCTTTACCAAACAGAAAAAAAACCACAGAATTCTCAGAAACCAGTTTTTGAACCTTTTGAAACCAGCTTTGAAGCTCTGTGCAATGGAAGACAGTGACCTCTCATATGCCATACCATCCAATTCATGACTATGTTGAAGCGCACAACTGAAGTAGTTAATCCTTCGAATGATGCTCAAAAATATGTGGATAAACACTCTTCAGAGGAAGATTAATCCCAAGGCCCTTAGATAAGGTATGGAGCATTAATCATGATCTCAGAGCACCTGTGCCTGCCGCAGACAGGCAGCCAGCGAGATGCCGTGCTGTGCGATGCCGTGATTATGCTGCCGTCTTGTGATGTCGTGATGTTGTGATTAGCGATGATGTTATGCTTTGCGAATGCTGTGATGATGCTGTGATCTGCGATGTTGTGATTAGCGGTGATGTGATGATGGTGTGGCATTGCTGTGATAATGGTGTGATAGAGGGTCTCAGGGGGTCTTGTCAGCTTCAGATGCTCGTGGGCTGGATTTAATATGAGACAACGGCATGTCATATCCATTCATCCGAAATCGAGCGCCTTCCGTCACAAACCCGGAAGTGTCACAGGTTGCCACTGCTAACACCTCCCTCCAAAAAATATTTCACACATTCTCTTTCACTCCTGCCTTTATTCAGTCTCGCACTCCTTCCTCTCCTTCCGTTTCTCCCTCTGTCTCTCTCCCTCTCAGCCCCTGCACACTCTTGCGTAATTAGATTGATGCCTGCACTGACAATGCCACCCCCTGAGTTATAACATTGTCATCCATGGCCAGGACGGTCTAATCAAGCCTGGCCATCTTCCAAGCGAGAAAGACAAGTAATTACATTACCACGGCGACGCTGAGCTTGATCACAGAAGATGTTCATTGTAAAGTAAAGCATACAAGTTTTTGATGTAATTAGTGCATGTGATCATCGCAATGTCGTTGTTAATTATAATTACAGTCGGCCTAAAAGATGCAGCGGTGAGCATTCTTGTCTATTTATATAAATGTAGGCACCAGTATACATGTAAAGTCCCTGCTATAAATGGTATAGAAGCAATACAATGTCTACAGCCATTTCCTCCCATTTTCTTCCAAGGGTATCGTGGTGGTGCAGACAAGCAGTCAAATTCTTTGAAAGATGTATGTATGGTTCTTAAAGAAGTGGGGGCTAACATTGATGCAAATCAACCCATTTGCTCCCTGCTCCTCATTATCAGAATCTGAATTAGAATCAGTCTCTATTGGCCAAGCATGCCTCTACACATACAAGGAATTTGACTCTTGGTTCCAGTGTCTCTCACAGTGCTTTCATACAACATGAGAGGGACAGCAACAAATATCAAACAACAGCAGTGATACAACAAACAACAACAGTAGTGCAGGACACATACATGGAATAAGGATGGAATGAATGAGGTATGTAAAAAACACATATGAACAGCTACAGCACAATAAGTTAAAATGTACATGAATGCAGGCTGTGGGTCTGTAGAACTATTAGTTATACACAACTATTGCACAATGAGCAGGAGATACAGTGTACCTGAGTACAGGCTATGGATATGTACAACTGTAGTTACACAACTATTTCACTGTGAACACGCAGTAACAGAGAAAAAAATATATATTTTTATTCATATTATTATTAGCATCGTCATCGGGGAAGCCTTCCATGAAGCTGAAGATACAGTTATTGTACTGGACAGACACTTCCAGTTCAGTTTTCATGACAGCTTTTCTCACAAGAGCCGAGGGCAGTTTCCCGTCTCTCTCCCGCTGTTGCTGGAAGATTAAAACCTGCCATCGTCTCCTGTCAGGACAGACTTCCTGCCAAAGTGTTTCGTTCTCCAGCTGCCTGCTCTCCGGCCCCGGCCAAGAGGGAGGGTGCAGCTTCAACACATCGAGTTGGATGACATTATTTCTATTATGCTTATTGCTTTTTTTGCCTTTATCATGGTTGTGTTGTGTAAATATGGATGTCATGTTGTTTTCTCCTTTTTGCTGAAGGGCATTGTACAAATAAAAATTGTTGTTTATGTTACAATTACTATTACAAACAAGATTGACAGCTGGCTCGGGCAGTGTTGAGAGGTGCTGGATTGCTTCAGTGGGTCCTGTTGTTAGTGCCTTTTCCCCTTGTAGGGGTCCTGTCTATACATTTGTGGAGACACTAAATAAGCAAGTGAAATGACGGATTCTTCTGCTTCCAGGGCTTAAAAAAACAAAACAAAACAAGCAATTATTTTGTTTTTGACAGTATTTGAATTGTCTAATGAATGCGACAGAACTGAACATTTTATGTTGATTTCAGAAGTTTCTTTTCCACTATTTAATACATAAGTACATAAAGAGGCTGAAGTTATACAGCAGAAATGTGCAAATTAAAAGAACTCAAGGCAAGCACTACCATACAGTGCCTCAAAGAATTTGTCAAGGTTAATGATAATCCACCACAATCATACACTGCAATGACATACTTTGCAATCATCAGAGCTCACAGATATTTGAGCTATCTCTTTATTGATGGGTGTGACAGCTTCATTCAATCTCAGGACACATCTTCACATAGCTGTGCGCTGCTGAAAATGCATTAAAATTCTTCCAGGGTCTTTGAAATTTTACCTGTCAAAATGGAGCCCTTATATCATTCCTGCTTCAAAGGCAATACCGTAAATTCATTCAGTCATCCACAGGCTACACATGCACACACACGCAGACAGACGCACACACACAAAACACACACACACAATCTGTGCAGTATATCCTCTTGCATGTTCTAAATCAGTCAGTTCAGTTGACTATCATTTAACAAATTCATAACAAATCCACACACACACATCATTAGCCCTCCCACCTAAATCACTGGAGGATGCCTAAATCATATCACACGCGTCTCTAATAATTTTTTCAGGATTCCCTTCGTGCCCAGGCCTCTCTCAGCTTGGCTGGCAGACCGTGATTACACGCCGATGCCAAGCAGAGACTCCTCAGTCCCCTTGCTTGGCCCTCCTTACTGCAGTGAGGCGGGATTTTTTTTCCCCTACTCTCCGCAGAATGAGTTTCAGTCTTTGATCTCTCTGACAGCGCTCATCATCCTACGAAGGGGATTTCTTTAACCTGAACACTTTCTACAGAGACAGCTCAGCTACAGCGCATAGTATTAGTCATTGCAATCACTGAGCTCTTTAAATCCCCCCCCCCCACCCCCCCCACCCCCAGCTGCCACCCCCTCGTCAAAATGTAGATCCTTTTACACTGGTTCTCCGCGCAGTGTGATGTGATTGTAAGTAATAGCCTTGATGATGAGGGAGACTAATGGACAACTGCCATTTCCCTGCTTGATTGACAGGCTCTAGTGGCCCTCCCTGTGGTCGAAGCTTTATCGCACCCACATATTCCTTTCTTTTTTCCTCTGTCTGCCTCCGAGTCACTTTATCCTCTGATTTTCTGAGGTGTGCAAGTGTAGGTGTCTTCTGGCTTCCTATGCACGCCTTCCTGATCCTCTGAGAGTACCAGGAGGACAGGTAAGCTGATAGGATATTTTCACCAGGTGTGTTGTAAAGATTGAATTCCTGTCCTAGGTGGCTTGTAGGGGTGCAGTGACCCCGTCACCCCGCAGGTCAATGTCTATATTTGAGGGTAGTGGGTGAGTAGTGGGTGAGTGAAGCAGTGAGTGGCAGAATGACAGACTGAAGAAGTGAATGAGTGACTAAATGAGTGAATGAAGAAGTATGTGCGGGCCACTACCATCTCTAGAGCTTCTTCCTACACTCACAGCCAGACTTACAGTATCATGACCCACTACAATGTGAATATTGAATCCATCTTACTCAAGTGCTGTATTATTCTGCATGAGAGGGCAGGAGTTATGGTGTTACACACACCTGTAAGTCTTACTTCACATAACCCACAGTTTTCTAACTCCTCTCCCTGTGTTGAAATTGTATCCTGAGTGATAGAGCAGGTGTTTAAGCTGAATGAAAACAACAGCCTTAGAAAAAGTACTGCCCTGCCCTGACTAACTGACTGACCAAGTGAGGTACTCGTGCAGTTACAATGTCTTTCCAGTAGAGGACAAAGAGGCTAGTAAGCTCCAGCAGTTCAACACTGCCAGCTAGGCTTGACTCCTAGGATCCGCTTGGCTCAGATTCTCTCACAGATTCTGGACGTGAGAAGAACAAGTTATACACTTGACAAGACTGAACTAATTTATGTGGAAGATCTCAGTCCTTTGGATTAGTTGTCAGAGAGCTTTTATAGTAAATTCTTTGCTTTGTAGGAACTTGTTGCTGTATTGGGCAAATCTATTTACCAAAATATTATATTCCATCATCACAGTCTGGCAATAGATGACTGCTCAGGCGGAAGTCCTCTATTCAAAACCTAACTATTCAATTTTATTGATACAAAATGGAGAACCCCTGTTTTTTTCCAAAGTAAAACAGACATATTGAGCATCTTTCACAGGCAAAGACTCGAGGGAGCTTACAGGATCTATGGCGAAAGAGCACCTTCTGAGTGTTTAGCTTGATATGGTAAACACACACACACACACACACACACACACACACACAAATGCTCGCGGGCGTTCCATTCCAGTCGCAGTGGAAGTCTGCTTCGTGTTTTGCCGTTGGTTTCTTTGAGTCGCTGTAGGACCGGGACTCCGGGCAGTATTGGAGATTCTGTATTTCATCGCTCGCGGAGAGACAGGGAGCTCGTGATCCTCCCACCTTGACAAACTAACCATCACGAGAGAGAAGAAACAGTGTTGCGATCAGCAGCGGACGCGGGGGAGCCCTTTGCTATACGCCTCTCAGAGTTGGAGTTTATTGCTGAAGAAACCGTATCCTACGACAAGAAAACCATAAACATTATTCTCTCTTATTCATCCTTAAGTGAAATGAAACCATGGTATTTCTGCTGCTGGCAAGAGCAGCTGCCGCGAGCTGCTATTCCCGGCACAGAATAACTATTGTAAGGATGGGTGACTGATTGATAATGCTGCTGGTACTGCGGAGGCAAGACAAAAAGAAACAGATGTAATTTCATACAACGCAGCTGGTCCAGTCCCACGGGCTGCTGCAAGCATTGGGTATTACTATAACTCGTTCTGGCTGCAAACCGCCACAGCGCCCGTCTCATAGACCACATTACGCAGGAATTCAGGACGGCTGTCCAAGGAGCATCGCTGCAGAGCAACACGGGACTGCCATGTGCCGAGGAGTGGCTGAGGGGAGCATTGTGCTGTTTTTCAGCGGGGGCAGGTGCTGTTGAGTGCGCTTTCGCGGATAGAGGGGGCGTGGGACACACAAGCCGAAAGACAGTTGTTATAAACAATGCCACACTGGCGTGCAGGGTTTGGCTTGGACCGAGACAGGTGTGACTGAGGCAGGGGAATAGTTTACGAAGACGGGGAGAGGGTGTTACAGCTGGGGAACCTGGGAACCGGGACTGATCAGAGCTCCAGATTTCCTCTCCACGTTTGCATATTTGCAGTCCAGAAGAAGCAAGGGTTTTTAACGACACGACGACCGGCCAAGCTGCGTGTTCTGGGGGCACCTTCTCGCGACTGTCACCGGTGAGTAGATGGCCGCGGATGTCCGCCTGAGGTTTAGGTTGCACACGCTCTGGGGCAGAATTTTCACCGCGCCCTTCATAAAGCGCAGGGTCGGTTATCTCCATGCATTCAGATGAAAGAAAGCTGGTGCCGAGGCAATTGGAGATTCCAATTCTGCTGATTGTTTTAGATTTTTTTTAAAAAACCTGCTGCTGTTACTTTTTACTCTGCTGTCAACTCGAAATGTACACTTATTTCATGTGTTTTTTGTATAACGTAATTGGACCGATTTTACTGACTTGATGTAGGACATCGTCTCGTAGAATATGTAGTTTTTAATTGCTCGAACCTGCGTAGCATAGGTGTATGGTTTAGTGAAAATACACGTGATTTTCTTAATAATCGTCTCGGTTCATTGCGTAATACTGTTATGCCCTCATGAATATTACAAAAAGGCCTGTATCGCCATCAGTGGGTTGTGGCAATAATGCCATTACTATTGACAAAATTTGTTTTCTAATCTCTGCTAATCCATTTTATTATTTTTATTGATTATGTTATGACATTATTAACAAGTCATATTGATCATTCAGTATGTACTATTGTGCAGGCATGAATAAGATTAAGTGTCTCTCCTGGACATAAGTATTCATCAGGTCATCTCTCACTATGCAACATGTAGGCCTATGTTTATGCAGACCTCTGTTTACATGACCCACTGCACACATACAATATCCTCTATTTTCTGTGACATTGCAGAGGGCTCGAATTGGTGAGGCTGTGCATGCCATTAATGCTGAAACCTTTTTGTTACAACTTAAACACTTTTCATGCGTTTCATAACAGGGCAAGTCTCAGGGTACTGTCTTAAAGAGAAACAGCAAGGCGCTGTTCACAATTCAGTACATTTGTCAACATGTACCTACCGCACTGTGCTGTCAAGGCTTTGGAAGGTTTTTGGTGTTTCAGCAGAACATCAAAATCATCCCCTTTGTACAAAGAAGGTTGTTTATGTCTTTAACATCTTCTTGGATAATTCACCCCCCTGATGTTTATGGTAAAAGCTTAACAGGTCTGTTTATACAGTTATATTTACTGGATATTACCTGAAGCAGTACAGGTGAGGTACCCAATTTGAGTACAGTGGGGGGGGTTTGAACCTATCACCTTCTGATGCCAGGTCCAGTTTCCTAACAACCCAGCACACTGTTGCCCACCGCTCAGCACAGTTTGCCTAGCTCTTTTTTTGTGAGTGTGTGGAATTTCCATTGCTGTCTCCATATTCCGTTCCTGTAGTGTTGTGCTGAGTCTTTCAGCTGTGTGTAGTGGGGGGCAATGCTTAGTGTGTCCAGGTCTTAGGTGTCTGCACATCAGTGTCCTTCGCAGCCCTCCGGCCACTGTGTTCATCTCTAGCAAGCTGAATTAGCTGCCCAACATGATTTTACATGATTTCAGTGAGGGTATAGCTCTGAACAGCTGGCAATAAGCTGCTGAAGCTTCTTCTTCTTTTTGTGGAAGTGTAGTGATGGTCATGGTCAGAAGAACAGCCTTTTGTGGGGCTTTGAGGTTTTTGAATTGATATTAGAGTGAAATCAGAACATTATAACAAAGAGAAAGTGTGTGAGAAAGAGACAGGGGTATTACGAAACACTGCTAAATATCCCTCACTGTTTGCGACCACAAGCTCAATGTGCTTTCTAATTATTGGGGAAATGTTATGGCCGCTACATTACATGAATCCAAGGAAGGATGCATGTGCCAGGTAGACTCCTTTATCTCTGTAATAAAGTTATGTAACAGACTCTTTAAACTCTGTAACAGCCTCTTTTAGCTCCATAGCAGACTCTTCAAATTATGTAACAGACACATTAAGCTCTGTTACAGTATCTCTTGTCTTTGTAACAGACTTGATAAGCTTTATAACAGCCTCTTTAAGCTCCGTAACAGACTGTTTAAGCTCTATAACGGCATCTTTAAGCTCTGTAACATCCTCTTTAAGCTCTGTAACAAACTCTTTAAGCTCTGTAACAGCCTGCTCTCCTTTTAATTTCTCCAGAGCTCAGAGGTTAGTGTTTCACCAATGCACCGTGCACAGCGGTTCCTGCTGCCGCTGCTCTGCTGCAGATTCTTGCAGGAGCCTCTGTATTTATGCAGTGGTTTCTGCTCTCTGCCGGGGCTCCCAATTCTCCAGTGCCCTTCGCCGCCTTAACAAACTGCTCACTGGAGCTGTGCTAATCCTCCACAAGCACAACACACTGATTTATTGTAGAATTACTTAATTTGGAGAGATCTGCAGCTTCACCCCCCCCCCCCCCCCCACCCCCCCCCATGCTCTCAGGGCCGATGAATCCCTGCTGAGTTTATTGTGGAATTTTGCGGCATGGAGCCGCTAGGAGCACGCGCGTGTGTGTATGTGCGCATTTGAGAGAGGGTGAGAGAGCTGGACATTTGCTTGTATGAATATGTGTATGTGTGACTGTGTGTATGTGTGTGTATGTGTGTGTGTTTGAAAGAGGGAGAGAGGAGGAGGGAGAACTGGACATTTGCTTGTATGTAGCTGTATATGTGAGACCGTGTGTGCGTGTGTGTGTGTGTGTGTGTGTGTGTGTGTGTGTGTGTGTGCATTGTAGCGTAAGAAGTGGATCTGAGTAGTTCCCTCCATATAGTCACTGAACGCCCTATAGAGCAGGTGTTAAATCTAGGTGTCCTAGGACAGGGAATGGAACCTCCTCTCTGTCCTTCTTAAGGGCAGAGTCACTACATAAGGCCAGCTCAACAGGCCTGAGTCTTTACATGTTGCTGCTGTCTGTATTGTGCTGTACGTGACCTCCAAGGCCCTGCTGCCGGGCCTCCCAGCGTGGACTCTCTGGAGGCCACCAGGAATGCTGGGAGAGGGGTCAACTGACCTGAACAGTGTTGCCACTTAGGTCTTTTCATTCTCATTAGAACCCTTGACAGTGGAAAAGGGATAAAATGAACCAGCTTGGTTCAGCTTTACAGTGGAAAAGGAGTATAATGACCAGCCTGGTTCTAGTGGAAGAGGGATATAATGAGCCAATCTGGTTCCAGTCCTGCTGTAGAAAAGGGGTGTAATGACCCAGCATGGTGTGTGTTTGTGCATACGTGTGTGTGCGCGTGTGTGTGTGAGGTAGTGTGTGATTGTGCGTGTAAGTGTAGAGTCAAGAAGGGGCTGGCGAGTCTCGCTGCAAGACTTAATTCAGCCCACAGCACTGCCTTTGGGCCGGTGCCTTTGAGGTTGTTTGGGGGTCACAGGGTTAACCTTTCTCCCAGGGAGAGGTTTGGCACTCATCCAGCCCCTCATCTGCCCCCCTTCCTCAAGGTCCCCCGGCTGTGCAGGGGTTACCCCCACTCCTGACCTGCTGTTCTAGTTACTCCTCTGGGTGGGAGTCCATGGGAGCCTGCCACAGTTCAGGGGCTTTGCCATCCCTCACATTAAATAGCAATAAACATCTCCCATTTCAGGGAACCAGCCTGTCATTTAATCTCACTCTCAGCTCATCCCTCCCCTTCGGTTCCCAGACAGCCAATCGTGTGTATTTGAGTAAGGGAATCAAGGTGGTGAAGTGCGCCTGTGTGTTTGTCATTGTCTGTGTTTGTCTGCATTGGTTTGGTTGACTGCATGTGTGGGTGAGTATTTTTGTGTATGTGTGAGTGTGTGTGTTTGTGTCTGTATGTGCATGTGTATGTATGTGTGTGTGTGTGTATGTGTGTGTTGGGGGGTGGGGGTTATGTTTGTCCGTGGGGGGGGTGTATATTTCTGTGTGTGCATGTGCGTGATTTAGTGGGTGTGTCTTCATGTGTGTTTCCCCTGTTTCATTCACTTTGCGTCTTTTCTTCAGTGTATTTAGGTGAGGGCATATTTTTCCTCTTTCCTTTAAGCTGTTACTGTAGCCACAAAGTGTCTCACTAGATTCTTGGTTTGCTATCTGAGCTTTTGGAGTTATAAACAGACCGAGTTATGGTCCAGCATTATCACCATGAAATAAGCTATCCGCTGAGAATTTATGTGTGCAATGCATTATTTGGACATGATAAGATTAAAGAATGCAAAAAAAGACTTTCAGCAAGTTTATGTTTTCATTCCCTGCCATTGGCTTGAAAAGCAGTTTTTGTGATTCTGATATTGGCCACTATCAGAGAAATCAGAAGCATAAAAACTGTATTTCCGTTCAATACGTTGTATAAAAATGTATCATCATGATGCACAAGGCTAAAAAAAAAAAGTACAAGCACATACACAATGCACAGTAGTTTCAAAGTACAAAGTGCAAAATTCAAATGTGCAATGTAGTGCCTGGGTGACTAACTGCCTTATTTAGAGTATAAGCGAATAGATATTAGGTAGAAACTGTTTAAAAGCTCCGCTGTTATAGTTTTGACGTACCATTTCCCCGATGGCAGGAACAGGTGATTGGCAGGATGTGTAGGGTTGGTGATTATTTCCCAAGAGAGTGTCTCTGTGCCCGGTCGATGTACAGCTCCCCGATGGCAGCCAGCTTCCAACCCACAATCTTGACAGTCATTTTGACAGTTCCTTCCAGTTTGTTTCCTGCTTTCGGAGTGGCATTGCTGGACCAGACAGAGTGGGAGCTGGTTAGACAATACATTATCCGCTTATGTAGCGGGATATTTACTGAGGCGCGTTTAACACCTCGGTCGAAAGTGTCACAGCAATCCCACACTGCAAGACTCAAACCCACAATGCACCGCTTTCTAGTGTCAGTCTGGGATTGCTTCGCACCTCAGGGTGCTTGAATGAGGCAGGAGCGAGTATGGCATGAAATTGTCATTCGAAGAATTAAATGGAAGGAAACAAGTTAGATTTTTTGACATCACAATGCTGCCTGTCGTAAGAGACCAATGAGGAGGCAGCTGCCAGGTACAAGGGACAGGTTTTTTCCAGGACCAGGGAGTGTGTATCCCAGGCAGTCTGTCAGCAAACCGGGGTGGGTATTCTGATCTCCCTTCTGCTGCATTATGAACACCCCTGTCTGAAGGCGCTGCTGTCTAATACTTGTAGCACTGAAGTCTTACCTCTTTCTCTAGCACTGTAGGTACATTATGACTATAATTGCACTGATTTGTACATTAGCTCTATTCCAAATGAATAAATGCAAACGTTAATCTGTGATGGATCAGCGCGGTCACATGTACCCTGCCATTATGAGAAATATTACTGCTACCCTCTACCAGATAGACCCATTCATTACAATGAGGAATACCTGTTGTATTCATTAACGACTGTCACCATTTGATTGCACAAAATCAACTAGCACGTAAAATGCAGTTTTCTAAATGTAATGCATTATTCAGGGGCCGCTGTAGGCTGTTTAACTACGACGCTGAGCTCTGTCATTAGCGCTTCAATGAGCGTACTTCTGATCATCATGAATCATTTTAGAATGTGGAATCACATTCTAAAATGTGTAGCATAGTGGTTAAGGAGCAGGACTCGTAACCGAAAGGTTGCCTCAGTAAATATCCAGCTGTATAAATGGATAACATTGTAAAGAACTGTAATCTATGTAAGTCGCTTTGGATAAAAGCGTCTGCCAAATGAATAAATGTAAATGTAAATTACATGACCGCTCTTATTGGGATAGTGAGAAAATGCAGTAAGGTGTACCCCTAACAGGAGAAAGCACGGGCACGTGACGCGATTTTGCTTCTGGAGAAATCCCTGCCGGCAGTGCCACCACATCCCAAAGCTGCCTTTGGCAAGTTGTTATTAATATTATTGCACTGGCACTTTTCGAACTATGAATGAGTAGAATACACAATTTGTCATATGTATTTTAGTGTAATCAGCAGCTTTGGGTAATTGGATCAGCACATTTTTTTTTTTTATTATTAATTGATTTTCCTGCGACTGTTATTAACTGTTGGTAGCCTGAAGTCTTGGAGGGGGGGGGGGGGGGGTTGTTAATGTTTGAAATCTGCTGTACTTTAATCGCACTGAATGTGTCGCAGTGTCATGCAGCGTCTGTTTCTTCAGACACACAGTACACACCGGAACTGTTTTCTCTTCCTTGGCTGTGTGTGTTTTTTCATTGGGTCCTGCTGCTCTCTTTGGTGACTTTACTGCTGTGGTCTACACAAGGGGCGAGGGCACAGCAGGAGGTGAACAGAGAGGATTCAGCGGACCTTGGGAGCTGTTTACACAGGTGGAGCTCCTGAATGAGCTAAATCGGGTCTTTACAGCATTAGTTAATGTGCTTCTTGGGTGTTTGGAGGGAGAAGCGCTGGCTTTGTGGGCTATTTGCTCAGTGAATGGGCAGTCGTATGGGCAGGGCAGCTACATGTGTAAAGTGGGTGGGGCAGATGTGTGGACATGGTAGTCAAGGGAGGGACTACAAAGCGGGCAGGGAGATATGAGGCATGACACGCTTATGGGAACAGTGTTGAGTGTGAGCGGGGAGGAGCATCCGGAGGCTGTCTGCTGTCCGTTAGCGCACCCTCTGCTCTGAAGCCCCAAAGAGGCTAGTACTGGGACCTGCCTGCACCTGGGTTCAGGAATATTTCTCCCTAGAATCAGATTGTGTGTTTGAACTTACCATTGCAAAGCCGATTGTACGTTTTCACTTTTTTGCGTACATTACCGGCAATCATATTAAATTGGACCTAAATGGAAAATAATTGGTCCAAGATGTTTGTAAAATCATGCAAGATGTTAGGATTGCAAGCTAGCTGACCCCAGCATTATTCATTTTTAAAATCAAGGCATAATTTGACTGGTTAATGTAGGTATGCGTGATATATCAATGCCCACACCCCCAGCCCAAACCACCTTATACCTCAATAACTAACACATGAGTTACAGCAAAGTTTAAAGTGGAATGTGAGTGATCAGGTATGAAAACCACCTGTTCTTTAATGGCCACAGAGGGTTGTGAACTCAGGAAAAGAATGTTTTTACATCAGCCTCTTACGGTAAATGACTCAATGTGTGATCTCTATGTCCACGCTCACTGACTTTCTATATGAAATGAAATTGCCAAATGAAAAAAATGAAACCTCTGATGAGATATACATGCTAAATAAACAACAAAACGTACACCAATGACTACTTGTTTGCAGGAGAGATGGAGGCTCCCTTTAAGATGGTTTTCTATAGTGCTAGATACTGGTGTTGTCTCCTGTGATAGCAGGGAATGACAATCCTCACAAATGGCTGATCAAGAATGATGGTATTGTGATGCAGAATGATGACATTGTGATGCAGTGATAACTTCGTGATGTGGAATGATGATATTGTGATGCAGAATGACAGTATTGTCTATGCACCAGCACTCCCCATACTGAAGATTCAGCCCATTCACCGCTATTAGGTCTGCTAGAGACTTCAGCCCCACCCCTAAGTATCTCTATCTGACAGCTGATTGGACATTCTGCCATGATTGACATATCAAGCACTCTCCATTATGATCCAGGCTGCCTGGATCATCATTGTGGTGCCACTGCTGCCCTGCTCCTTACCCCTACACCACACTGCTGCCCTGCTCCTTACCCCTACACCACGCACTGCTGCCCTGCTCCTTACCCCTACACCACACTGCTGCCCTGCTCCTTACCCCTACACCGCACTGCTGCCCTGCTCCTTACCCCTACACCACACTGCTGCCCTGCTCCTTACCCCTACACCACACTGCTGCCCTGCTCCTTACCCCTACACCACACTGCTGCCCTGCTCCTTACCCCTACACCACACTGCTGCCCTGCTCCTTACCCCTACACTACACTGCTGCCCTGCTTCTTACCACTGCATTACACTGTTGCCCTTTTCCTTACTGCTACTCCTCCCTGCTGCTTTAAGACCTTGGCTGCAGCTCTGCTTTTCTGAGACTAAACTGTGCGGTGATCATTGCATACAAACACGGCCGATTATCTGTGACCTTCTGCACACAACCACGCCCTCTCACCCTCCACTTTAGCAACATTTATTCCCTGCTCTCACTCTGCCCTTTAGACAGTTGTCTTCCTGCTCTACATAAATACAGAGGAGCTAGACCTTCCTGCTGCTATTGCCAAATTATCACACTCAGTCCGAATAAGCAAAGCAGAAATGTCAGAGAATCTCTCAAACAGCCCTCGAAATGTTCACAGTTGTAACTCTTAAGGGCATGGAGAAACCATGGGAAGATGGCCAAGTCACGATGATGTGGTAAAACGAGATTAGCCTGGGCCACTTATACCATCCACCAAGTAAACCAGCAGCAGATTTTTACAGCTTGTTTGAATGGATGCGGTTTCCGGTGTATGCAGGCTTAATTATGCTTGCTCCGGGGGGCGAACACTCTCGCCTCAGAAACACCGGGGATGTATGTTTCTGCAGAGTTTTAAAAAGCACCAAAGTTATTTTACAATTTGCTGTTGTTTTTATTTCTCGTGGACTGAGGCGGTCGGCTCCGCAGAGTCTTCCTGTGCTCCGGCCAGCGGTCTGCCTCGCTGATGTGGCTGGCAGCGTTATCAGCACAGTGAACTGCCCCCGAAGATCTGCAGAGCTGCGGCTGTAATAGAGGCACAGCCCGGGGCTCGCAGCGTTTGCCCCATAACTCAGATTTCTGTCCTCTTTTACACGATAAGGATTTTCCGCACAGAGGGCCCGGTCCCTCGCTGCTGCCACCCCCCCCCCTGCCCCCCCCAGTCAGTTTTTCGGCAGTAAAACTTAAGCACGTATTTTGGAAGGCTGCGGTCTCTTTGGCGGTTTGGCAGGTTTCTATCACAGAGGGAGTTGTGAGGCAGGGGTCTGCGCTGGTCTTTTGGGGAGCAGTGATTTTTTTTTACCCATAGATAATACATACTGATGAGCCGCCTTGAATGGACCACCTCACAGCATCACGGGATCCGATTCTCCACACATTTTGTAAGTGGCGTCACACCCGGTATGGAGTTCTTTCTCTTTTTTCTGAGTGTGGCATGAATATGTCATTGACAGAATTAGCTGGAAGGAGAGAAGAAGGTTATTAGCATTTCTGTCAGGAGCCCAGCAAGGGACGTTTGGCAGGTTTTTCGCCTGGAAGATTTGAGGCAGCTCTGAGAGGAGGGTGGTGCTGATGGAGGCTCTGGGCAGTCGCATAGACCCTTCATTAATGTAATAACTTTTCCCCGGGATCCCACATCATTGGGCTTCTCTCCTCATCCAGACCAGACCTTGTCGCGCATTTTAATCACTGTCTTTCTCAGGTTTTGCCTGTTAGATGTTTATTTGATTTTTTGTTGTTGTTGCTTAGCTTTTTTTGTGACATTTGTCAAAAAAGGGGAAAGCGGGAGAGCTTATCATAGCGGCCCTGTACTCTGTTCCAGATACGTTGGTCATCAGCAGGGGTGTTCTGTGTGCAAGCTGTGTGTCTGCCATTGATTTGCCACACTGGCGCTGAAACATCTGAGATATTTCACAAATTGAATATTTTAATGTTGATGTGATGAGTCTGAATCCGAGTCTTTGTCTTGAAGTTGGTGGAGGTTTTTTTTCTTTTCTCCTTGAAATATCCCTCTTTTTTTCCTCAGGTAAAACAATGCCTCTATTCAGCTAACTGAATAACCTTTAAAAGTGCCAACGGCCGTGATGCTATGAATTAATCTATGGGATAGAGGGGGCAGATGCAGGAGATTTTTTAAGCAGAGACTCATCTTGATTGTGGTTAGTTGAGTCACATGCTTTAACTCAGCGTGGTTAGCTCAATCACGTGCTTTAACAAGCTGCCATCTTGACTGCAGCAGTGCCCTCGCTATCCTGCCTGCATCCAGGAACGCCACAGCATTAATGAGCCACTCAACCGTTATACCTCGCAAGCGCGTCCGAGTAGCGGATCTCTGCTAGCTGCTGGTGGACTGTGTTATTGTCCCACCGGGACTCCCTGACCCACTTAGCGCCCGTTTCAGCATCAGGAAAGCAGGGTATGCTGTCTGGCAGGTATCGCTGACCACCATAAACTCCCCTGACGCACACACCTGTGTGACTGTGCAGCCACACGTGCCGGTGTTTACCACAGAGACATACCTCTGTAGACCTGACCTGCTAAACACTGAATAAGCATGTTAAAAGCACATCACTCTGCAGCACTTAATTCCCCTGCTGTTATTGTTTTAAAGGAGTAAAAGGCTTGATATTATTTTTACGAAGCTGTCTTAGACGAATGTGATAAGCATTTCAAAATGAAACCCTTGGAAAGCATTTGGTTGGACCTGCCAAGTAAGAATGCATTTAGGCGGACTGATGAATGCTTTGTGCAAACACTGTGCCTCAGTTTCTTTTTTTCTGAGAAAGACCAGAAGATTCCCTTTGACACCTGGTCTTTGTACATATGTGATATGCTGGATCTTTTGCTAGTAAGTGTGTAATATTCTGAGAGTTTGTCCTGGGCATTAAGGCTGTGACTGACAACAGCAGTGTGCATTGAGTGTCAAAAGTGTTTTACAAGCAGGCATCATCGCTGGACCAGATACTGTGACGCACTGCTGTAATTGAAAGAGCTTCTCGACAGTTCTGTTTGGCCCTCTGAGCTAAAATGGATCTAGGCAGCATGTGTGTGATTATTATATAAAACGATACACAAAAATAATGTAATGTAATGATTTTCCCCTCAGTCTGATACCACACAGACACATTAAATGAGGAGAGTTTGGAGTGCGATATACCTGATACCTGGCTCAGGAGTTGTGCCATCTGTGCATGGGAAGTCAGAGTCACTGCCCAGGAAACTGAATGAGCAACACTAACCAGAGCCTCGTTAAACAGGCTCAGCACACAGAACACACAATAATACTTCCCTAGAAGGGTCCTACCCTTATACATATACCGTACAAAGCCTGCATAATGCATTCATAAGCATTGCACCGACGTTAATAAATCCTTACGCTAATTGGCATAGACTGCTGTAGGATATGAAGGATGACCATCCACACCATATGACATTAACATTGACATCCTGGCTTATTAACGATTTTAAAGGGAAATTGATGGTACTGATACACAAATTCTATGTCTTCGGCCAATGAAGTGTCAGCGGGATACACATGGAGACAGAGCGCCGTGCTTCTGCGCTTGTCCTAAATGACTTGCCCCAACATCGCTCGCTGAGTGACAATTATTCACCAATTAATATGAATTTTCTGAAAGGTTCTGATTTTCTAACAGCAGTCAGCGGTGATATCTAACACAGACCCGTAAACAGGATAAAAATAGACCCAGCCACCCGTCTCTATTAAATGGGATGTTGTTATGCGACACTGCAGCACAAATGAGGTAGAAATCATAAACAGCATGCTGAGAGCCAGGCGTATTTGCTGCGCGGTAATTGGGCTGAGGCAGAGTGGCGCTGTTTGGACTGCATCTGGATGGCACCCATGGAAAAACACTGCTTATGTGTGCCCATGTTTTACAAAATGGGTGGTTTTTTTAGCTTCCAGCATGTAAAAAAAAGGCTTATTTATTTCAGGCTTGTTTGTTTGTCTGTGTTGGAATATTTTCACAGAAATCAGACGGAATCTGTTTGCTGGAATACCGGCAAAGCGTTTTAATTGATGACCCCCGCTGCAGAGCTTGACCCAGTCCACCATCTATTAGCAAGCCAGCTCAGTGCTATAAGTGGCTGCTTCCATTCAGAAAGCCAGAAGATGACCTTATTGTTAAGGTGGGTGTGACACTGTGGAACCAATGTCTTTAAACTGTTGATGCAGCACTATAACTGAAGGAGAAAGCCCAAGTGGGGACAAGCTAAGAGGAGTCCTCGCTGACCTGGGCCAAAATTAGAGCCTAATATCTCATAACAATGTTAGCCATGCAGCAATGGTGCCCTAGTGTCCCTGTATGCCACTCTCTGGTTCAGAGACCTAGGGCTGCACATTAAGCATCTTCTGCGCTGGTTGTATGGCTCTGTGTTTGAGTGGGGCATTGGCACCTATGAGAGAGAGCACAGAGCGGGCTGGCCGCATGGAAATATCCTGCTGCTCTGGGCCTTGTTTAGTGGATGGCCATGCCTAGCGGAGATCCATTTGTTTCTGGTCTTTGTTCCAAGGTCTTAATACCTTCGTCTGGAGCCGCTGATTGGCTCGGATTGTGAATCAAATGTTGATCCGCATGTCCGTCTGGCTGAAGGGTGTGCCTGAAGAGGATGATTTTGCTTCCCTTTCCTATGGGTGTGGGGTTCAGTCAGTTGAATGTCACGACCAGGACGGAATCTGTTTCCTTGGCCTCAATAACATGCTATGTATTGTGCTCCAGACAAGTTTATATGCGATTAAACAAACATTATACAATGAACAGCTGTGAAGCAGAATTAGTGGGTAGGTTTGGGATCGAAGGAAGCCTGCTCATTGGCGAACACTGAGAGATGTGATGGTGACTTGGAACAGGGGGAGGAAGTGATGTGGTTGGCTTGGGTTCAGCTGTATCATTACGCTCAATAGCACTGTCAGTACAATGAGAATGTGGGCCTCAAAGATAGCAAAGGCAGGAACAGGAGACAATGACATTGTGCTCTGTGCGTGTGTGTGTGTGTGTGTGTGTTCATGCCTGTGTGTGTGTGTGTGTGTGTGTGTGTGTGTGTGTGTGTGTATGTGTGTGTGTAAGGGAGCATGTGTCACTTTAATTGAACACATTCTTACGCTCTGAGAGGCTTTGGGGGCAGAGTGAAGCTTGGCACACAGAGGCTACGATACAGCAGTCAGTTAATTGAGGAAAAATTCAGTCCAACTCATTAGGGAGATTAACAGGACCAAAGAATTTTCCTTTCAAAATGGAGATCTTTGGGTTTTACTCTCGAAAACAAAGAAGGGCTAAAGCAGTATCTTAATTCAGAAAGGCTTATGGCTTAAAACACCATCTGTTCTTAATAGTATGATGTTGATTTTTAATGATAATATTCAATACCCTGCTGTATGCAGGTAGCAGCTGTGCTATAAAAGAGATAATACAGTGTGTATATATATATATATATATATATACATACATATATATACTGTATATATATGTATGTGTGTGTGTGTGTGTGTGTGTGTGTAAATGTGTTACAGCTTGTTTGTGTTTAGACTGCGTGAAGCGCAGGTGGAAGGGACACCATGCAATACACCTCCAACGGACCCCCCTGCTTGTGCTTACATGCCTGCTTTGTTCAGGAGTCTGTCACTCCATTATGTGCACAGTGTGATACGTCTATGCGGCCATGTCTGTCTCATCTGAGACATCCGAGAATCAGAGGCGGAGCCTAGTGGCACATCCACCCAATAGGGGACGAATAGTGTTCAGAATACCTACACAACGCCCCCAGGAGCCACGCAGGGTGGAGCTGCTGAACCCGGGGCCTTTTCCTTCGTTTCTGTTTGTGCTGAAGTGCCCTTTCCTTATCGCCATTTGTCTGGCCTGCACCCGCTTAAGTAAATACTTCCTTTATTAGCCGTCATATCAGGGAATTAGCTCTAAAACAAGTGCAAGCCAAACAGCTGAAAGCGGCATTCTGCTGACTTTAAGATGTTAAGTTTATGGAAAATAAGCATTCTTTCACAGTGGGGGCAGTCGTGTTTAATTTATGTAAATATTTCAGGCAGGTCAGATCTAGGTCATATTGGGGTCATATCCGTGGAGACCAGGAGTAATGATGTCAGGGCTGCCCAGTGTCAGGGTCACAGGCAGTTTCCCCACGAAAAATTTAAATTCACTGACTAGAGTCTGTGTCAGTATGTTTGTGTGTGTGTGTGTGTGTGTTTGTGTGTATCCATGAATGCGTATTTGAGTGTGTATGTCTGTGTGTCTGCACTGTACTGTAAAGGAGTGTGTTTCCATTCTGTAGCAAAATCCTGTACCAAACTATGTTCCTGTCAGGCTCGCAGTGTTAGCAGTACGCTTGGACCAAAACATAAAATGTACTGGAATCCATCTGACTGTGAGATTCTACTGACCAAGAGACCGAAGCACCAATCAGAGAAGTCCCATCTCCTCCCTAACTGAGAGGTACTGTGCGTGACTGTACTGTGCATATTGCACGCAAGTGCTTTTCAAATGGTTATTGAAGGGCCGACACGGAGCACGATCTGATAATGGAAGCCACAAACCGCATCAGGCCCTGCTGCGGTCTGGTTTGTCAGCCCTCGGCTGATCCTTGATGATGGAGGGACTGAGTTTCTGGCCTGTTCGGACGCTGCTGCCCCGAGGCCGTGCTCATCGCACGGCAGAGACAGAGAGCCTCCTCACTCTGTGTCTAATGCCTGCTGTTCGTTGGACGGAGAGAAACATCTGCTACAGATGGCGCGGCGATCTCGATCGGCGGCGAGGGCGGCGACATGGCCTCCTCCGCGGGACTCCTCCGCTGTCGGGCGTGTTAGGAGCGCCCTCCGCTGTTGGACGTAATCACAGACCAGGTGATTCCGCCGGGGAGCGAGGTGCAGAGGCAGGATCAGGTGTAGATGTTCACACTGTTGAGTAATTTCAGTCACATCCCTGGCTTGGTGTGTTGGAGGCACGGTGGGTAGCCGGAGCAACCCTGCAGCTAAGTAGCATGCAGCCTCCCTCGTCTCCTCCATATCCCAGGGATACTGGCAGGCTGCATAGTTAGAGCTATTAGATAGAGCAGATACTATGATGGAGAGCAAATAAACTGGAACATGGGTAATTAAGTACAGTGAAGGCGTGGCCTATTTCCTGTACTGTCTCCCCAAGGCCCTGCCCCCTGCTGTTATATCCTCAGCAGAGCATCTCTGGTAAAAACTGAAGACTTTCTCTTGCCGCAAAAACCTTGCCGCATTGAGATCCAGCAGGCCCACTGCATTGGTTCGTGGTCCTGGATAAAAATGTGTATTGTGCTCAGTGCAACAGGCGGGGGGGGTGAGGAGCATTGATCTCTGAAGAGGCGCATTACGCCGCAATGTTCCTGCGTCTCCCTCCGCCTTTGTTTGCACAGCTCTGTTTGTTCTGTCTCAGCTCAACCCTCCCCTGTGCTTAACGGCTTTAGAGATCCAGAAGAAGACAAACAGACCAACAGACTGCAGTTACAGACACCAGTTACTGTTCCCAGCACAGGCTTAGCCCTACAGACACTGCTCAATAGCACCCTCTAGTGACGTGTCAGGTACCTTGAAGTTACTACACTGATGTCAGCGGGGGATGCCCGTATATTCCATTTGCCCTTCTGCGCTGCACTAGGACACTGCAATTGGCTGCATTCAAGTGTGCAGGAGGGTTACATTCCTCCTTCTTCAGCACTCCTGAGTGAGTGGTGAGATTAATATGTACAGGGGTGTAGGTTAAAGGGGTGGTAGGTCAAGGGTATGTTTTAGGGACATAGTGTTAAAGGGCTTGCAGGTTAGGGGTGTGTGATAGGGATGTAGTGTTAAAGGGCTTGCAGGTTAGGGGTGTGTGATAGGGATGTAGTGTTAAAGGGCTCACAGGTTACTGGTGTGTGATAGGGATGTAGTGTTAAAGGGCTCACAGGTTACTGGTGTGTGATAGGGATGTAGTGTTAAAGGGCTCACAGGTTACTGGTGTGTGATAGGGATGTAGTGTTAAAGGGCTCACAGGTTAGGGGTGTGTGTTAGGGCTGTAGGATGGGCAGGAGCGCAGCTAGAAGGACTCTGGCGCGATGTGGTGTGTCCCTTGGTCTGAGGTGTTACATTTCCTGTTAATTTCAGTGACCGCCAAGCTCACAGTGCAGGGTGGGTAATGAGGGAAGGCAACGCTTGGCTAATTTCGTTATTCAAAGTTCAGGACAAAGCTGGTATTTTGTTTGGAGGCAAGGCTTGTTGCTATAGAAACACTTCTGTGAATGTTCCCCATGATGGCAAAAGCAGCTCTAACATTTGTTCAAGCAGTGTGATGATTCTATGCACAACTATGCACATCAGTTATGTGGTTGCCGCGGTGACTTGGGGAAACCTGAAACAGTGAAGTACGGGTGACAGCATCAACCTGTTTGATGTACGGTTGTGGGGTATTTGATATTTGATATTTGCTTGATGTACATTTGACATTGGACAGCTCAAGGCAAATAACATTTTGAAGTTGGAGGTCATGGAGGCAGTGTCAGTGTCTGTGTGTGCGTAACACGTGCCCTTTCATAACACTGCAAGAGATCGAATTTGTTCAGCCTGATTATGAAGTGAGAATAATATTGCCACCATCCGTTAGCCCTGCAAATATTTACTTTGCAAATGAAAGAAAGAGCAAATTTTGTTATACAGAATGATATTACAGCAGAGCGACAATATATCACATGTGATTTAAACCCACAACCAGACCGCAGATTTACTGTGCTGATCCTTCGGTAAGATTAAGGAAATGTCACTATGTTCATTGCATTACATGAAAATTGCCATCGTGTGACAGCAGCAAGGGCTGATGGGAAATGTAGTCCTAGCTGTGCTTGGCTGAAGATGGGGGCACCACAGGTACATTTGGGTAGGAATTCCACGGAAAGTGGAGTAAGGATGTCTAAAGGTGTTAATTCAGTCATTCTCCATTTCCCCAACAAGGCATCTCTTGAGGAGAGAGACAGTGAGAGCAGAGAAAGGTGTTCACTGTCAAGACATATAGAAACCCATGCCCACCACTTATAATTATTAAATATGCAAAAGCTGGAAAAAAGCACAGATGAGAAATTTTCCTCAATTTGTTACTTGATAACCTAAGAGTATGCAAGGAAATTTAATGGAGATGTAACTTGCTCATTAGCATATAAATTGCTTGAAAAATTGAAAAGTACATTACAATATTTAAAAAAAAGCAATATTCCCCTTACTGCCTACTGGGACTGTGTCTTGAGAGACAGGCTCTTGAGAAAAGGGCATATTATCCAATAATGCTTCCTCCCTGATAAGATAAAGACCTGCCCTGATTGATTTCCTACAGTTCTGTGCCGAGTCACTGCCGATTTGTCTGCCTCCCTGCCTTTCCTAAGGACAGTTGTTTGGGCATCCAATGCTTCATTTACCAAGCGGTGATGCACTTGTGCTGTTTGAACACCTAATAAAATCCATAGCTTTTCACCCTCTAGTGGTGAAATGTCATTATTGCTGTTATTTTAGTGGGGAGCTCCACTAAAATGCATTGCTGACATTTAAAATGTGAATGAGCTCAATTTGCAAAATTGCTTTTCTCTTCTAAATACTCTTGCAATCGAAAATGAGGGTTTGTCATATTCCCATGTCTTGACAAAAAATTGACTCCTGAAGAGCTGACAGGTAACATCAGTTGAATGGCTCGCCACTTTCATTAGGTTTCATTTGCCAAACGGCCATTTTTTTTTTTGTATGAGATTTTCCTTTCATGTACACTTGATTCATTCTTTATGCAACCTTGTCTAGCCACATGCAACAACCCAATAGGCACACACTCCCTCCCTCTGTTTTGACACTGTTTTGACAGAACAACAAGTGGTAACAGTATAATTTGATCCCGTCCCACTGTCGGTCAATTGTATTTACAGTACTTTGTTCACTCTCTCAGCTGTTGAATGTGGTGTCAGAAGAAATGTGCTGCTTTCAGCCTGGTTAATGATGGCAAATACGACAAATAACAAGAACATTAGTATTACCACTAGCTCAGCTTCTTTGAAAGTTGATTGCAGGTTACTGTTTAGCATGATAAATGCACATTATATTCAATAAGGCACTTCAAAAAGGACTATTCAAGTCACAATTATGAATATCATATCAGCTATATCTTCACATAAAATTACATTTGCTAGTGTCGGCTATCAGTCCTGTCCTACTGGTGGGTGGATTGGATTGGATTGCTGGTATCAGTGTCAAGTGTTTTGGTTTAAACGTTAAGCAATTTTCCAAAAAAGAATAGTAAGTACCAGTACTAGGCACACATGCCTGCTGTTCTTGCAGTGATAGTTTCATATTCCTTCTGTTATTGCAGTGATCTTACCTGTCACACTCCTGGGCAGAGAGTACTCAGTGTACTCATCTTAACCATTATGAATACAAATTCTGCTCCCTCACATCACATATCTCCATACCACTCCACTGCAAAGGTGTCCAGGTGTAAACATGCACCTTTACCCACAATTCTACACAATTCCAACCACAATTCTGCAACCCGCTGATACACAAACACACACAGACACAGACACACACACACACGGTATTACCCACAATTGTACAAGTGTATTGTTCGTTATGTCTCCTTAAACAACGATATCTAGACTCAGGTCAGTTTTTGTGAGTGTGCGTATGTCTGTCACACACACACACACACCACACACACACACACACGCACGCACGCACGCACGCACGCACACACACACACACACACACACACACACACACACCTGGTAAGGTAATTGCAGGAAACAGGAGATGGCATATGCTTTGCTCTCTCCCCTGTAGATGTGGTTTGCCTCACAGGAGCGTGGGCTGAATGGATGTTGATAGCAATCGCCCTCATTCACGCAGGTAACACAATATGAGCCGATGGGGCAGACACACAGCTGCTGAAATGAATTAGCTGTAATCATGTCCCCCTGCTGAAATATGAATACCCTGTAGATTTGCAGACCCATTTGTGGTCATGTTTTTGGGTTTATGTCGTAATAACTGGTTATGTATATGTTATTTTCTAATTAACAAACATCTTATTTCCATAATGCTTGTAGTTTTGTTTTTTTCTTTCTTTTGGGGTATTTTCCAAAAACTTATTTTCCATAAACTTGTGTCAAATGAATGTGTAAAAACCTTGTAACAAAGGCTTGTGCCTCTTCCTGTCATTGGCCTAATCAAATATGTAATTCATCTACAGTGTGAACAGCTTGATTTTCAGGTTGTTTATAGACCAGATGTAGTCACAGTGCACACAGTAATACTGTCATAAACTCCTTTAAAGAAATCTTGTCAAGATAAATAGTGTGTTTTGCGATTGTAAATGTCTTGAGCGACGCAGGTCTCAGGGATACACATTAATGACTCTGTGAACAGCAATACCAAGTGCTGCTCTTAATTACCGTAATGATTTCATTTCACGTTCATGTTTTTCCCATCTATTCAGCCTCAGGGGGCTTGTTAGGGGACAATAAATTGACTGTTACCAGAGTAACAAATAATTTCAAATGCTGCATTTGGCTAAAATTAGTCTCACATTAATTTTTTTTTTCGTACCGATTAAAGCTTTTAAAGGGAGAGAGGGAGAGAGACACTCAGCAGTCCAGAGAGACGAATGAGACTGAACCGCAGCGTAGTAAGCCCAAAAAACAAATGCCGAAAGCAAGTGGAAATCTCCTCTCTTAAGAGGAAACCCTCCATCTGGAATGCGTTTGTGCAGCTGAACGGTTTCTCTGAGGGAGCGTAGCAGCAGCGATGTGTAGGAGAAAGTGGCGGCAGTGATATGTAAGGGAAGGTGGCAGCTGCACATTGGTATTCCGGTCCCAGTGCGCGACCATGACAGAGAGGCAGCTTCTGCTCCCGGTGGGAGGAAGGCCCTGACACTGAACTTTTACTAAGGTTACTCCATATGCAGAGACATTAAGGGGATGTAGAACTTTTACTGAAGTTACTTCACATGCAGAGACATTAAAGCAGTGTAGAACTACTTTTTTACTTAGGCTCTCCATATACAGAGGTATTAAAGTCATCAAACCCTGAATAAAACAGTAAACACAAGCACAGACATGAACACGTACTCACACTCTAATGCACTGACAGACATACACACACATGCGCACTTGAACACATGCACATGCACAGGCACACAGACATACACACACAGGCACACAGACACAGACACACACACACACACTAAATTTACACACACAGTACATACAAGCAAACACATGCACATTTGCCTACATACTCAGCTACTCATTTACACACTGACTTGTAGACATACATGTGTGCACATATATGCACACACACACACACACACACACACACACACACACACACCTTGGTTTGTAGCACAGTATGGCCTTATTTTAATCTTTTGAATAGAGTGAGGGCTCTGACAGCCTGCTATTGGAGCTTTTGCACTGAGTCTCTGCATCACTGCGTGAAGGCTCTCATAGCATAGAGGGAGTCTGAACACGCTCGTTTCCCCAGGGGAAACATGCTGCGGATCGGATATTCACACCACATCTTACTGTGTTGCTAATTATGCTAATTTTTGTCACTGCTTAAGGAGCATTTGAACTCCTACTTCCCTTAGTGCTGACGTTCATATCCCCGTGAATTTAGCGAACGGGCTAAAACACGCACATAAAAACACACAAAAAACCCCCGCAACCTCAATTCAGAGCTTCATTGCACTCGCTGCACACATTCTCACTGTTAGCAAGCTGATTACATTGTGATTATCATTGTGATGATGAGGATGATGATGATGCGATGATGATTATTACTATATCCACTCCCATCACTTACCTCTGCCATGTTATGCATTTGTACTGTGCCACAGTGCATTCACTGACAAAATGCATGTGACATATCATGCTGAAAGATGCAATGCTAGTGTACATGGGAATCACACCTGGAATTGCCGTGGTACACACACACACACACACATACACACACACACACATATACACACACACACACATACACACACACACACATATACACACACACACACACACACACACACATACACACACACACACATATACACTCTGCTCCATGTGTGTCTGTTTACTCTGGCTGCGTTTCAGTTAGAGCCAGTCTCATTTCAGCAACAGGCCACTCTCTTTGGCTGGCGCACTGTAAGATAGCTCTTTATTGTACCATTTTCCATTTTTAATTACCCTCTCAGACAGTTTGGACATTTTATTATTGTTTATTGTAGTCCTGTGTGTCACATCATACAGTATTCAGGTCCAGTGTTGATATGCTGAAGAGGAAGTGTGGTGAAGGTGGTTAATTAAATGATTGTGTAGTTACACTTTTGCAGTTACTGGGCTGTTAAGGAAAACAAAGGCTTGCACAAAACCCTTGGGTCTTTAAACGCAGACACATTAACAGAGTCTTTTTCTTTCACTGTCCATGTCAACTATCCCCTTCTCCCTCTGCCTCTGTCCCCCCGCCTACACCCCCCCCCCCTTCCCCCATCTCGCTCACTCCAAGCTGGTAGACACTGCTTCTCCTCTCCTCTCCTCTCCTCTCCTCTCCTCTCTCCTCCTGCTCTCCCTTTCTCTCTCACTTTATCTGCGCTCACCTTTCCCCATCCCCCTCTCTCTCCCTGCTCAGCACCCTCTCCACAGCATCGCTAACAGTTTCCACGGTAACAGAGAGGCAGGGGAGAGTCAGCTGAGGGTGCAGTGCAGTAGATGTATGTATTAGCAGGAAGTTTTGGTCCTCTCTCTGGCAATGCTCATACCTGTGTACTGCTGCCTGCTGGTCTGCAGAAAATAGTAGCTGTTGCTAGGTCTTCTCTTGATTATGATGCTGGGGCATGCATTGGACTGATCCCTCATTAGAAGAGGTTCCACCCATAACTCCTTTCCATAATTTAAACCGTTAAATTAGATTGCTATTTCTGAATTACAGGTATTAATGACAGTTTCATATGTAGCATAACAGAGAGGTTGGGGCCATTAATAAAGGAGTAATTTCAGCTATTTTTCTACAAATGGCTTATTACTGTATTTCAGACTCATGTGCTGCCATTGGCCCATTCTTTTCACTGTTTCCTTGTCATAAATATTGTCTCAAATACAAACAAACAGCTCCACTCAACTGAAAAGAGTGTTCATCATCTCTCAAAAAACAAACGTTTGCTTCAGTAATTGTGCTTTTGTATTTTTGAAGTTACATTCTGTACTACAAGACGGCTTCCTGGTATTCTTGATGGGTCTTTTGGGGTACAGATTGAACTCTGAATGATACTTTACTGTGACTCTTTAGCGCTACAGACAGCGCTACAGTCCGACTTCTCCACTTAAAGTCATCTGCCTGACAGGTATGTAGAAAAAGCATACAATTAGCAATTAGCATTAGCTAAGTCCCAAAGATAAAAGCTCCGGCCTTTATTGAAACGAAGCTGAAACCCATATCATCTGATGCTGCCGGCTGTCAGCTTGGGGGTGCTAGTGGGAGAGGTGTTGTTTTTTCAGCTGAGAGTGTAATGCCGGCGTGCCTCTGAAGGCAAAGTGTGTGAAGGAGCATAGAAACCCAACCCAGCTCATTACGCTCCACTGCGCCTTGTGTGGGGGTGGAGGGGTGTTAGGGCGGGGCACTATATTTAGCCTGACCTGGCTGCTTGCGGGTACGGAACAGCAGACAGGGAGACAGGTGCAGCATGGCCGCTGTGGACAAACACAAGAGTCCAGCAGGCTGACAGGGGAAGACAATATGGCAGCCTGGGCCCATGGCTATATCTGGAGTGAGTGTGGGAGGACCACATGCCCAGTGCCCTGTTCGGCAGCTCCTGCTACAGCCAGATTAAGGCCAGTGTGTCTAGATAGTCCCTTTCAGCCACCAACAGAACTGTGGAATGGAATCTTTTGGAAAAAGGAATTCCCTTTTTCAAACAGAATTTGGCATTTCAAAATGGAAGCAAATAGTTTCCATGGCCACATAATTCACTGCATGGCAACTAGCATAATGTGAGTTAAATAGGGAGCACCGTTGAATTGGTTTAACCAATAGAATAAGGGGGCGGGGAGTACATAGTGATTGACATTTAGTTATACGATGCAGGAATGAATTAACTGTGACTCTTGCTGTCTGTGTCTGTGCCTGGTGTGTAAGATCCTCACCACTGATGCAATTACCGTGGTGTTAGAGTGTTCATTTTCCCAATGGCTGACATCTCAACCACTGTGAGAAGAAGCAGCTGGTTAACCATGAGAGATGTTACCTCTGCGTCTTAAAATACAAAATACATGCAAATTTGAACCCAGGAGAAGGGCATAACAAGTTTGTTGAGTACTGTTTAATTGTAGTTACTTGTTTAACATTTATTTACTGAATGTGTATCTCTTGAAGTTTTGAACAATTATTTTTTCTTCTTTAAAAGAGTAGTATGGGGGGAAAGAGGGTAAAAATGGAAAAGATTTTAAAAATGGGAACAGAATTTGTACATTTCGTAAAACAGAATGTGCCCCTTTTGGAAATGGAAGTATTGGCCTTTTATGCGTGTATATGCTGGTACTGTGCATTTGTAAAGATTCACATGCAGCACGGTATGTTGCTGGGTTGTACAGCACATCTCGTTGTAAATACAGTTGTTACAGTCTTTTAGATGACAGAATGTCTACCGTAAAAACACGGCAAGTGTGTGCTTGGTTAGCTCTCAGCCTTCCCAGAACAGCCCCTCCTCCCGTCCCAACTTCTACACCCCAGTCGTAGCCTCTGCAGACTGGTCCCAACCTCTTCAGCCCAGTCCCAGATCAGGGGCTAATGCCTACCCTACCCACGCTAATGCTTACACTGGATGTGGCCAGAGCTGCATCTGTGCAATCATTAGTAGCTGGAGGGTGACCTTCTGAGCATTACAATAATGAAACATGCACTGTTACAGTGTGAGTGGGCCCTGCACCCCCCCCCCCCCCCATCACCGTGCAGCCAATGAACAGAGGACACGCTCTGGCAATGGAAGGCAGGGAGAGGAGATATCTCCTGATTAATGTAACATATTGGCAGATGCTGTAGTGAAAGAGCTAAGCCGAGCCCTGTTGCAAGTGCCTCTCAAACTGCCTGCTTTTATCTTGGAGGGTAAAGGCTTCCCTTTTTGCAGTTTTTTTTTTCCACACAAATGCTTTTGGAAATATTTTCATAGTTGTAAAGATGTAAAGACGTAGGGTTGTAGAGTTCTAGAGACGTAAAGCAGTCCCCGACTGCTCTCGACTGAGAGCGTTTTGCTAGATCTCTGTTGAAGGTTTATCGTAAAAGCTTGTTAGGAGTTTATTGCCTTTTGAATGACTTCATACTTTTAATTAACACTGAATTCATCTTAGATTTAAAATGTTAATTTGTACATTGATGTGAGTATACGAGCGAAACAGCTCAGCTTCGTGTTATTAGCGATTCTGCCTGTCAAGCCCTTGTTGCCTCGAAGGAGATCCCTCCGGGGTGTCGTGTGTGTCGTGATGTGTTTGTTGTTGCTAGGATGCGAAAGCAGGATGGGATTGAGTTAACACCTTGACCTTTTCTGAAGTGATAAATTTCAAATCCTGCGCCGGTTGTCCGCCTCTTTGCTCGCCGGAGAACACCTCTGGCTCCTCTCCCCTGCGCCGGCCCTGCTGGGGTTGTAATGGGGTTGTAATGGGAGATTGGGGAAGTGCCCAGGTTTTGATTCAATCTCTTCTCCACTTCCGGTGAGACACCAAGGTCAGAGTAAGAGAGGGAGGGGAAGCAAAGCATGCTGGGATAGGACTGGAGGGTACAGTCTGTGTTTGGTGAGGTGGAGGGCACTGGGGGAGGGGCAGAAGATAGAAGATGTGGGGAAGAGATATCGGGGATTGTGGTGTCTGAGAGGATATAGACGAGGGAATGGCCTTGCAGGCAAGGAGAGAGACAGTGGGTTTGTTTGGGATGGAGGCGCTGTTTGAGGAGTGGATGAAAGATTGGAAATTTGAGGTTTAGGTACAGAAGAAAGGATTAAGGGAGGAGACTCAGATATCCTCCGTTTCTGTTTGGGTGTTGAGGGTGGGGGATAGTTAGGTACAGAGAAACACAGCTGGGTTATAACTTCATTTGAATTATGAAATGTATACAAAATGTACAGAACACAAAATGTATTGTACAAAAATATACACCAGACAAAATGAACAGCCTGTACACAGATATGTCATGCATTTAAGTAGGTTTTAAATATTGCCATAATTTCTGTAATAATGCAGTTCGTGTTTGTATATTTAACACTATGCTGATATATATGAATATTAAAGATTGGCTGATATGAGAAATAGTTTCATTTAAATTCCTGGCCAGCGAGCATCTTTATCTCTGCTGGTGTGAATGAGAACAGAACCTGTCAGCTCTGCAGATACTGAACACCTTGTTATGGAGGCTTCCACTGCGCTTCCTAATGGCCTGTCTGGCAGTGAAGCAGTGAATGGTGGCCGAGCCTGCCTGGCAGGCATTAGGCCAGAAGGCCATTGAATGTACAGCACTGGCAGCCCCATTCTGTGGTGTAGTATGTACAGAATTGGCAACCCCATTCTGCACTGTAGACACAGATCTGGCACCATTATTCTGTCCTGCTGTAGACACAGATCTGGCAACCCCATTCTGCTCTATAGACACTGATCTACCAGCCCTACTCTGTGCTATAGACACAGATCTGACAGAACTACTCTGTATTGTAGACACAGATCTGGCGGCCCCATTCTGTGCTGTAGACACAGACCAGGTAGTCCCGCTTTGTGCTGTGGACACAGATCTGGCAACCCCATTCTGTGCTTTTAGGTACAGGTCTGGCAGCCCTTCTCTGGCAGCCATTAGGCAGGTCTGCTATTGCAAGTGCAGATGGACTCACAGAGAGACCAGCTCACCATCTGCTGCCAGACGCCTGGTCCCCCACCCTGACTGACATTGGCCACCTTGGAATGTTCTTAAACTGTTTTTACACATTATCACATCTTTACACATTATCACATTTTCTCTCTCCTTTCTGTCATTTTTCTTCCGTCTTAGCTGTCCATCACAATTTTTTTTTGTCTTAAACATGTTAAAATGTGTTTGTCAGCTTAAACTTCTGGAGAGGGCTCTGCCGTCATTACGAACATTGGCTGTGCTGCTGTCATGCACATACCAGTGTCATGTGAGGTTCCCCTCCCAGTTTGGAATAAACAAGAGTGAGATTCAACATTATTGAGATGATTCGTGACATGACTCATCATCATAGAGATGATTGGTGACATGAATCATCACTATTGAGATGATTGGTGACATCTCATCGTTATTGAGTTGATTAGTTACTCATCATCGTTGCTCTCCTCTCTCTGTTCCCCCCTCTCTCTCTTTTTCTTCCCTCTGTGTTTCTTGCATTCTCTAGTGCATTCAAACTTGTGCATTCCCTAATAAGAATTTTGGAATTTACATTTTTGTTTCTGCTTTTTTTCAGTCTAATTTCTTTATGCTCTTTATGGTAGTTGTTGAAATAAAGACATCTGAGAAGTCAAGTCTTTCTCTCTCTCTCTCTCTCTCTCTCTCTCTTTCCCCCCTCCTCTTTCACTTTCTGTCTCGCCCCCTGGTATGGCACGGGGCTCTGGTAATTAGCAGCCATTCGTTATTAAATAATTACCCAAAGCCACATCTCAGAAAGCCAGCGTCTCGTTAATTAAGCATCACAGTTTGTGACGGCTCTGATGAGCGATACAGAGGAAGTGGAGCAAACAGCGAGGGTCCAGGGAGGCGGGAGCGAGGAGGGCAGAATTTCCAAAGCGCGGGCCCGTTCCTCGCGCTTCCTCGCGGGGGACACTCCCGATCTCGAAGCCGCCACCTCCAGGCGGAACACAAGGCGTCTGTCGAGTGACAGCCATCCCCCGTTCCAGGGGTCCCCTGGATTCCGCTTATTAAATTATAATCACCCCCGCTAGCTGCGTGGCGGCGCGGATGGAGTCAGATCTTCACCTCCCTCCTCTTACTGAACCTTTGACCTCTGCGAGCAACCACCTGCACCGGTCTGAATCACCCTCATGTCTTTACTGTGTCACCAACTCAGCAGAATGCATTGAAGTCTGTAATATTCATCCATGAAACACCACAGGTCACAATCCAGTTACATGTAGTATAACATACTAACACATAATACATGCACATAAAAACAGAACAAACAAGTTTTGCTCCACATTTTCCTTGGAGTTGTATATACATATAATTAGCAATAAAAATCACCCATTCTAGTTAATTCCTGAAAATCAACTTTCAAAACAAAATTTGGCCACTGGCTTGTTTGCACCACACCATATATGGTAGCATGCCAAAAATCCAAATTAGGGTATGATTGCATTTTTTATGCACCTCAGACTGTAGGCAGAAAAAGCTGAGGAAAATGTGCTCTACATATGGTCTTAAAAAATGTCATAAATGCCTCAAGGTAAAAGGGAGGAGACCATTGGGATGCAGAAGTCAGGAGCGCCATTGTCCACCGTCGCCATACGCCTTGCGCAAGATCGACATGTTCCTGCGATCCTGAGGTCTCATATGTGTAGTGTTGGGTTTTAGCTCTGCTGTAACTGCGGAGAAGTACAATATGTAATGCAGTATAATGACAAAATGCCCGAGCTCCATTTGCTTTGGGCCCTCCACCCAGCACCATGCCTAGTCGCTCACGGTGAGTGGCAGGAAGCACACGGGCACGGCTGATTAAGAAGCCGTGTGTCATCTGTCCTCTAGACGCACCCGTGTTCCCAGCCTGACACAACCCTTTTTACCTGACATAAATCTGTCTGCCTCATGGACAGCGCTGGAGAGTGCTTAGCAAGCAATGTTCCCGCACCGCGCTTTGCGCGCTTTGAAGCCTTAGTCCCGATGACCTTGGTTCCCATCCCATCAGTCTCCTCTGCGGCGGCATCCTTATGTGGACTTAATCCCATCCAAATGAGTCCCAGCGCGCCCCCCCCCCCCCCCCCCCCCATCATGGTTTAAAGGCAGACCCTCTCCCAGAATGCACTGGTCTCTGTGTAAAGGCTTTGATTCAGCAGGAGCTAGGGAGCATTG